>NC_072420.2:37946911-38249941 GCF_028858775.2 Pan troglodytes
GCACCCAAGAACCACACCACTCAGAGCCTGCTTCGAGGGGCTCCTCCAAGTCCCTGCCCTGGAGGAGCTAAGTCTGGAGAGAGGCCTGAAGCTGCCCATCTTCAACCTCAGCCCAAAGAGCCGCCTGGAAACAAGCATTCCAAAGGCTACTGGCCACCCTTGCTCTTCTCAGCTTTGCTGGCTCTCACAGCGGAAACCACTGGCAAGTTTGTTCAAAGGGGGGCAAAAGCAGCCACATTTTCTAACTTTGTATTCTCTTTTTTTTTCCTCATTCACTCTGTCACCCAGGCTGGAGTGCAGTGGCACGATCTGGGCTCACTGCAACCTCTGCCTCCTGGGTTCGAGCAATTCTCCTGCCTCAGCCTCCCAAGTAGCTGGGACTACAGGCATGCACCACCACACCCAGCTAATGTTTTGTATTGTTAGTAGGGTTTCACCAATGTTGGTCAGGCTGGTCTTGAACTCCTGACCTCAAGTGATCCACCCGTCTCAGCCTCCCAAAGTGCTGGGATTACAGGTGTGAGCACCCAGCCTAACTTTATACTCTCTAAATGTAAAAGGCCACTACCAAACTATACAACTCTTTTTCTTATTTGTTCTCTGGAATAAAATGCCAAAACCATAATTGGAACTCTGGATTTGAAAATGGTGGCATCAAGTCAGCGACCCCTCTTGGCTTCCTGGAAATCACCCAAAGAATGAGAACCAAAACCACAAACTGCATTTTCGGCGAAGCAAGGGGATAGCTAAATACCATGAAATAGGTGGAAGAGCTGTTAAAACAAGTGAAGACTGAGCAGGGGGACGTGATGAAAAACGGAAAGAAGGCCCCCAGCTCTGCAAACGTGCTTCTTCTGGAAAGTGAGGGTACACCTGGGAACAGCTGAGGCCACACCCAGAGAGGCATCCTGTCAACCCGCCCCATGCTGGAAGCAGTCGGTCTCTGCAGTGGTGGAGACAATGAGCCCCTCTGCAAGGTGCAAACGCCCCGCAGCTGGTTACTGCATGGGCTCATGCAAAGTCAAGATGAAAGAAACTCTCACGTAAATCCTCCGGCTATTAGAACACTCCAGCCAGCCTGGTCTAGGAATAAATTCATCTCCTGCAAGGAGAGGTTAAAAGGAACCAGCAGAGGAGCACATGACATCTAATGGATTAAAAAATGAGAGTGGGGAGGGAAAGGAAGGAGGGGAAGTGAGGAAGGAGAGAAATATGAGTGGCAGATGAATGTGAAAGCCAGGTCAGGTCACTATTCTACTTAGATTTTTCAGCAGCTCGCTATCTCACGCACACAGTAAGAGCCACAGCGGCCTACAAAGGGGGACCAAGAGCCACAGCGGCCTACAAAGGGGGACCCGCCCTCTCCTTACCTGACGGCCCTCATATGGGGCCCTCTGCTCCCTCGCTCCTGCCCCGGCCCCCTTGCCATTCCTTTCAGAGGCCTGCACATTCCAGCCTTAGGCAACTGCCCACGTTCCTTGCTCCACCTGCTTGTTCTTCTCAGATACCTGCAGGACTCGGTTCCGTGAGCCCACATTTGAAACTGTACTACTCCCTCCCTAGCACTCATTATCCCCCCTCCCTGACTGACTGCGCTCTGTGACACTTACACCTTCCAAAATAAGACAAAAGTGCCTCCCTATTTTATTTATTGTCTGTCTCCTGCCCCTGAACATAAACTCCACCAGGGCAGAGTGATTGGCAACAGTAGGCATTCAATGAACATTTACTAAATGAATAAATGATCATTCGCCAGAAGAAAAATCCATACCATCAAGCAGATGAAAATGGTGAATGTGCATTTCACCATGAATTTGTAAAGTCCGATGAGACAATTGCTTCTATAAAGGATGAACACAAAACAGAGCTATAAGAGCTCAGGGAGGAAATGGTGAGGCAAAAGGAAGAGATAAAAATATAGGAAAGCTCAGAAAAGAAGTAAAAGGAAAAAATCAAACCACCACAGAAAATAAATTTAAAAGGGTCTAAGGATATATGCAGGGCAGAAATGACAAAATCCAAATAAATTAAATGAAAATTTAAGAAAGAATTCAAAAAGAACCACAAAGACAGAGATAAAATTGGAGACAGGTAACAAACACACAGCTATGCCTAATTAAGTTCCAAATAAGAAAACTGAAATAATGAAGCAGAACAAATATTTACTGTGATAATTCAAAAACACTCAAGGGCAAAGGAATTAGGAGCACTCAATGAAAATACTCTGTAGCAAAAGTGTTCTCATTCAAAAAAGAAAATATCCTTTTGGAGTCAGGAAAAAAGATCGAGTCACTCATAAGAGGAAAAGAAACCATATTTCTCCCTAGCAAAATGGAATTCAAAATGCAAGCAGAATGATACAACAATGCTCAAGGCAGTGAAGTGTGACCCTAGAATTTATACTCACCTAATCTGTCATTCCACTGTAACTGAAAGTTTTAAATGTGCAAAAATAAAAAAACCCAACCAAACTAAAAAAAAAAACATATCCCAAGCAATACTATATAAAAGTCCTTCTTGAGGAATGTACTAAATAGTAAACTATAGCTATCCAAGAGATGGCTAGAAAAACTATGTCAAAAGAACCAACTGTGAGGATTAACTCCATTTAATTGTAAGAAGAAGACTGAGATAAGTGATGATTATAATGAAAGAAGAGAATGCAAAATATAAGTCCTGACAATGTAGAATGTAATCGACACTAGCTGGGAGACTAAGAGAACTAGAATCTAGGAAGTAGTATAATGTACATGGCTTTCCCATCTTTGATGGCTGGGATTTAAAAATGTATTATTCAAACCATACTTCCATACTTTTAAGACAGGGTCTTATTGTCGCCCAGGCTGGAGTACAGTAGTGTGATCATAGCTCACTGCAACCTCCACCTCCCAGGCTCCAGTGATCCTCCTGCCTCAGCCTCCTGAGTGGCTGGGACTATAGGCACACACCACCACACCCAGCTAATTTTTGTATTTTTTGTAGAGATGGGGTTTTGCTGTGTTGCCCAGGCTAGTCTTGAACTCCTGGGCTCAAGCAATCCTGCCTTGGCCTCCCAAAGTGCTGGGATTACAGGTGTGAGCCACCGCATCTGGTCTACACTTTTCAGTATGGTAGCTGTAAGCCATATGTGACTATTGAAACTTAAACTTATATTAATAGTTAAAATTCAGGACCTTCCATTTCAAGCGTTTAATAGCCACACTATGGCCAGTGGCTATCATATGAGACAGAGCAGATAAGAAGTACATTCACATCATCACAGAGAGCTCTACTGGACAGTGCTGATTTAAAGTTAATAAATCAAATAATGTCATACAAATAAACTTAACAGAAGTAAACAACGACGAATACTATAAGTAACTAAGATCAGGTAGCAGCGGGAAGAAAGGGAAAAGGAAAGAGGAAATATGCTAATTTACCATTGTTCACAGTAGGAAATTAATAAATAATGTCTAAAATGTGAAGATTCAGGTACAATAAAAAGTTGCAACAGTTAAAACAAAAATAAAACTCCAGATGACTAGAAAATCATACAAACAACTAAAGCAAACAAGACAGACTGTAAAAAGATGTTTCAAAAGCTACTTAAAAACACATTCCCCCCAACCAAGCAGGAATGACAGAATTAATGCCAAACATATGTCATATTAACAAATGAGCCAAATTAATGCCTATTCAAAAACAGACATTAATATTACATTACAAGGCAAAACCCAATTTTATGTTGTATGACAGAGAAGCACCTAAAATGGCAGGGGTGGATTTGGAAAGGATAAAAAAGAAAGGATAAACAAAGGCAAAGAAAGAAGGCACGGATTGTCATCTTAATATCAGACAATGCTGAATTCAGAGAATGAAGGATTAAACAAGACAAAGGGTACTTTACAATTCTAAAGGAGCAACTCACAATAAAGACTTGTGAGGCCAGGTGTGGTGGCTCATGCCTGCAATTCTAGCACTTTGGGAGGCCGAGGCAGGAGGATTGTTTGAGCCCAGGAGTTTAAGACCAGCCTGGGCAGCACAGCGAGACCCTGTCTCTAAAAAAAGAAAAAGACGTGGTATTATTATCTGTGGATCAAACAGTGTCAACACTTGTAAAGCAAAAACTACAGGGAATAGATTTAAGGAGAAACTGAGTAAAACAAATTCGTTGTGGGAGACGTTAATTTACAGATCATGACCAATAGAGTAGACAGAAAGAAACAAGGATACAGAAGACCTACGTTACATATCAACAGGGTATAATGAACTGGCATACATAGATCTCTATACCTTGAAAACAGAGATATGCTCTTTTCAGTGTCCATGATATACTTTTAAAAACTGGCCAAACTGATCCCTTAATAAGTCCAATAGGTCTTTCTTCTGGGGGCGGGGGGGGGGGGGGGGGAACAAAGCAAATTATTAAATAATCTAAAAGAAAAACACAAATATCCAAAATAAGAAATAAGAGCGGAAATACTAGAAAAATTGAGGTAATTAAAAGATAATATTCAACACTATTCAACTGTATGTAAGTAAATTTGAAAAGCTAAGTGAATTATTTTTCTGGGAGAATATAATTTATCCAGAATCACTCCAAGGGAGACATGAAGTCCAAGCAAATCAATCATCATAGAAAAAATAAAGTTCTAAATAAGGCCCCCAAACCCGACAGCTTCACAGGAGATCATTCCCTGAATTTTTCTGTGTAAAGAACAGAAAATTCCACTATAAAACTATTAGAAAGCAACGAACTTAAAAAAAAATAAAGCCAACATAACAATGACAGCAAAATAAGACAAACGTCTACACACTCAGAGAGAGAGACAGGAGAGAGAAGAGAGAAAACTAGATTATTCTCATTTGTAAATACCAGTGCAAAGGTCCTAAATAAAATATTAGCAAATGCAATCCAGTAGCAACTTAAAACAACACTACACATAACCAAGTAGAATTCAGTCAAGGAATATAAGCATAGTTTAATAATGAGAAAACTGGTAATACAACTCATATTAATAGCTATTAAGAGAAAAATTATATATAGTCATCTCCATAGATGCTGAAAAGGCATTTGATAAAATTTATGCATTCTTGATAAAATTCTTAGTAAAATAATAGAAGGATGACCAAATATATCTACCTTACCCCAAAGCCAGCATCAAACTTAATGAGAAAACAAGATATCATCCATTTAAGTCAGGAATAAAAGAAGGATGTCCACTATCACCACAATTAACGTTCTGCAAGCACTAGTTAATACAATAAAACTAGAGAGAGAAAGAGGTAATTCAAAGGCAGGAGGTAAAATGATCACTACTTGCACATGATATGAGTGTATACCTGAAGAAACCCAAGGGAATCCACTGAAAAACTACTATCAACATGAAGAGAGTTTCAGAAAAGATGACAGCTGGGTACAAAATTAACACAGAGAAACCAATAGGTATCACATATAAACCAACAACTAGTGAGAAGATACAATGGAAGAAATGGCCTTATTTTCAAAAGGAACAAAAAGTTAAAATATTATACATCAATTTCACAGGAAATGTCTAAAACTCCCAGATGACAAAACTTAAAACATGCCTGAAAGCCACAAAAGAAAATTTGAAGAAATGGCCAACCATGCCGGATTTTGAATGGGAAAGATTTAATGCCCTTAACAAGTCTACTTTCCCAGAAGTTGGTTTATAAAGGCAACCTAATCTTAAAAGAAAATAACACCACAATTGTTTTTCTTTTTGAGGGGGAGATGGCGGGAGTGGGAGGGATACACTAGACAAGCTGATTCTGAAGTTTATGTGCAATGATAAATCTGAAAAGAAGAAAATTGGAGAAACTAGCCCTGTGAGATATTACAACGCTACTATAATTTACAAGGTGTCGTACAGGACACATGTTCAGGCTGAAAGATCAATAGAACAAAAGTCTAGAAATAGACCCAGGTAGTATGGGAAGCTAATGTTTGATAAAGATAGCATTTAAAATCCTTAGGGAAGAGAGGGAATATTCAGTAAGTGATACTGGGAAACTGGCCAGAGAACTCAACCAAAAAAAATTAAGTTGGGCCGGGCAGGGTGGCTCATGCCTGTAATCCCAGCACTTTGGGAGGCTGAGGCAGGCGGATCACCTGAGATCAGGAGTTCGAGACCAACTTGGCCAACATGGTGAAACACCATCTCTACTAAAAATACAAAAATTAGCCAGGCATGGTGATACATGCCTATAGTCCCAGCTACTTGGGAGGCTGAGGCAGGAGAATCACTTGAACTCAAGAGGTGGAGGTTGCAGTGAGCTGAGATCACGCCACTGCACTCCTGCCTGGGTGATAGAGTAAGACTGTCTTAAAAAAAAAAAAAAAAATTAAGTTGGACCATACTGAAACTTTTTGTGTAGGACAAATGTAGCAAATACTTAAATGTAAAAACTGAAATAATAAAAGTTTTGGACAAAACCATAGAGAATAATTTTTATCATATCAAAGTGGGAAAGGCCTTTCTATGAATGCCTCAAAACTCTGAATAAATATGACCACAAATATGACTATGAACAATACCACTATATAAATGATAAACTAGGTAAAATACCTACAACTTAATAAACAAATTAGCAAAGGTCTGATTTCCCTAATATTTTAAGAACGCCTAAAAGAAATCAATGAAAGGCCGGGTGTGGTGGCTCACGCCTGTAATCCCAGCACTTTGGGAGGCCGAGGTGGATGGATCAGGAGGTGAGGAGTTCAAGACCAGCCTGGCCAAGATGGTGAAACCCCATCTCTACCAAAAATATAAAAATTAGTCAGGTGTGGTGGTGCACGCCTGTAACCCCAGCTACTCGGGAGGCTGAGGCAGAAGAATCACTTGAACCCGGGAGGCGGAGGCTGCAGTAAGCCGAGATCACGCCACTGCACTCCAGCCTGGGCAACAAAGTGAGACTCCGTTTCAAAAAAAAAAAAGACATCGATGAAAAAGATAAATAACTCAGAAGAAAAATGAAAAAAAAAAAGGGCAAATGATCTGAACAAAGAGCTCACAGAAAAGGGAATGCAGTTTGTTCCTAAACACAGAAAAATATGCTCAATTTCAACAAAAATATGATAAATAGCAATTAAAACAAAGATAAAAAAATGTCATTACATTGTGTTGCCAGAGAGGAGGCAATAAGCCTTCTCTGCATTGCTGGGGATAACCTGAAATGTTGCAACCTCGTGCGGGCTATTTGGCAAGACCAAAAACATTTTACAAACACATGGGCCCAGCAGATACATTTGCAGATGTGAGATGACTTATGAACATAGTTATTCACTGCAACACTGTTTGTAAATAACAAAAGATGGTCGACAAACTAAATTCCAACAATAGGAAAATTGTGAGTTTTCTTTCAACAATGTGGAGATCATTTACACTAGTACATATGGGGATGCAGGGCTAGTTTCCTTCATTTATCTTAAGAACTGACTCCTTATTGCATATGAATCAGCATGTCCAGTCTACGCCCCCTCACTCCCATACATTCTACTTTTTTAAAAAATTTAAGCTGTATATTGCACCATTTGTGAAAAAGGGGAAGAAAAAGCACATTTGTACATATTTACTTGTAGATGCATACAGTATCTTTGGAAGGAATCACAAGAAATTGATAGCGGTGGTTGCCCCACAGGAGAAGCCCTTGATGAATAGGGTGGGTGAGGCAGGGGGTATCGATCTTGAAATTCATGAATGTTGAACCCTGTGAATTGATTACCTATTATAATGAATCCATTTTTAAATAAAACAAAATTCCAGAGTGGGTAGCCTTTAGACCTCAATGTACAAAGTTCTAAGCCTCTTAAATTTTGATAACCTATAGGCCTAATAGTCTCTCCTCAGGAAAAGATCTGGAGATTGTGTGTTAAAAAGTCACATTTCTTTGGATTAGTTCTTATTTTGGACTTGAACACAACTGCTAGAAAAGTAAAAGCCTCTCAATGCCTCAGCCATTCTCTCTGCAATGCTTTTCCTTTCCAATGGTCCTGGCAGTGGGATGCACCATGACAGCCCATCTTCGTTCCCCACAGTCGTGTGCATATATCTGAACAAGGCCTTCCCTCCTAAACCACCTGAGATTCTGCCATCCCATTTGGTCTAAAGATCCGGTACACCTATAGTGAGATGCCTTTTTATTTACCAATGAGGACCAAATGCACTAAGTACTCAACTAACATGAAAACAAAACACCAAGGTAAGTTACTGAGCTAGGTGGGAAAACATGAGTGAGACAATTAATTGCTTGTTGAAACACTCTACCCTTTCTTAGTAGCACTGAGAGACCCATTTTGATTAGAAAGCGGAAATCAGAAACATTAAAGAGATTTCAATGTGTTAGGTATCCCCATCTCCACTATTTTATATAACTGTTTCCATCTTGTCTGAAAAAACAGGATAAACAATCCTCAGATAGTTCTCCACATGGTAAGTAATGGCCAGTATTATGTGAAATTTACTTAAGTTCCAGGAAAGAGAATTTTGCATGGAATACACCATCTCCAAACTATCATTTAAACTGAGATACTCCAATGCAGTTCATTTCCTGGTACAGAAACAAACAAACAAACAAACAAAGACAATGCCACTCAGCAACCCCATTCCTAGATTTTAAAACCCAAGTGAAATGAAAGCTATGTTCACACAAAAATCATGCCCAACTGCTTCTGGGAGCTTTATTCATAATCACCCAAACGTCTTCTACAGGTGAATAGATGAACGAACTGTGATACATCTATGCAAGGGTGGACAACTCGGCCATCAAAATGAATGAACTATTAACACACAACCTGGATGAATCCGAACGAAATGCATTATGCTAATGATAAGCCAGATTCAAAGGCTACAAAGCACATAATCATATTTATGCCAGTTACGTGACATTCTGGAAAAAGCAAACTATAGGGACTGAAAACGGGCTACAAAGGAACACAAGGGAATTTGGGGGGTGTCAGATCTGTTCCATATCTTGAATTGTGGGTGGCTACAGTCTCAAGGAACTTTATACTGAAAAGAGTCATCTACTGTTTGTAATTATACCTGTTTTTAAAAAACACAGAAATTATCATGTATAGGAGGAAACAGTTATATTACTTTCTGGACAATTGAGTCATATTCTAAAATTGATTAACGTTTAAGTAAAATCTACAAAAGTTAGTTCACTAGCAATGAAACTGTAACAAAATAACAAGATATCAATTTACATGGCTTACGTACATGTGCTGCCAATATAGAGAAATGATACCATCATTTGACAACTTTGTTGGCATGCTTGCTGTGTCAGACACTGTTTTAGGCACTTGGACATGGCAGGGAACACAACAGGTGAAGCCCATGCTCTGGGGGCTTATGTTTTAGTATCACATTCTGGGGCAGAACCAACATGGTAAAACATAGCTGGTTCCTTCTACGTATGGTATAGTATACACACAGGCGTCAATACTAAGTAAAATGGGCTGACAAAAAGCATACTGTCCAATAGTGTGATGTGAAACTTCAAGATCTGAAGCTTTCTTGAGAGCCTGGAAAAGAAACTGAAGCCACTGAATAAAAGTTTAGAAGAAAGGGAAAAATACTATTCATAAAAAGTAAACATTAATAAAAGTAAGTATATGCAGGGTCTTTAGCAGCAGAGTATTAAATTCTAATCATGGTGTGTTGCATGGCTTCAGGAGTTAGATAGCACATATTAACAAAATTATGTTAATAGAGACTACCTGATTTCAGATTTCAATAGGATGGAGTATCCCTAGTCTGAAAATCTGAAATCTGAAACGTTCCAAAGTCCAAAGCTTTCTGGGCACTGACATGACATTCAAAGAAGACCCTCACTGGAGCATTTCGGATTCTGGATTTTTGGATTAGGGATGCTCAACCATTAAGTATCTACAAATACTCCAAATCTGAAAAAATTCCAAAATCCAAAACACCTCTAGTCCCAAGCATTTCAGATAAGGACTATTCCAGAAATAACATTCCAACTTGTAGGTTTACAAAGTTGACATTCGTTTGGAACTACTGGCATAAGTGCATGTAAAGACTCCAGACTAAAAACCAAACATTTAGGAGGGCTCCAATTACAAAGGAGCCTGGAACTGGCATAATTACAGGCCAAAGTAATAACCGTGGAACACAGGGAGTCCGCCAAAGAAAATGCTCTGTAGAGCCAGCCCACACTTACATATGAACAACCAAAGAGCCAGCAGATTGAAATCCCAGTCAGAGTGAAATCATGTATGAATCACGATAGTGCAGCGTTCAAATCCAAGCCAGGATGCAGGCAAACTTCAGAGTAGAGGACAAGAGATGAGTCTAGCGGCAAATGAGGCTAACAGCCTAAAGGGCCCTTGTTAGAAAGCAAGAGCACGGCTAGGTGGGGTGGCTTGCACTGTAATCCCAACCCACTTTGGGAGGCTAGGATGGGAGGATCACCTGAAACCAGGAGTTTAAGGCTGCAGTGAGCTATGATTGTGCCACTGTGCTCCAGCCTGCGTAACAGTGCAAGACCTCATCTCTAAAATAAGTAAGTAAAGAAAGAGCTCAGGCTGGGTGCGGTGGCTCACGCCTGTAATCCCAGCACTTTGGGAGGCCAGGGCAGGGGAATCACCTGAGGTCACGAGTTCAAGACCAGCCTGGCCAGCATGATGAAACCCCATCTCTACTAAAAATACAAAAAATAGCCAGGCATGGTGGCGGGCACCTGTAATCCCAGCTACTTGGGAGGCTGAGGCAGGAGAATTGCTTGAACCAGGAGGCGGAGGCTGCAGTGAGCTGAGACATTGCATTCTGCCTGGGTGACAAGAGCAAAACTCTGTCTAGAAAAAAAAATAAATAAAAGAAAGGAAAAAAAGAGCTCAGCAAAAAGAGCACTGTAGGGTAGATCACGTGTTAATTAAGCAGTACGGAACAGGGTCTCTGCTTCAGGTTAATCCAGGGTAGGCTCTGGGGACAGATCACCTAAGGCTGCTCTATGAAACTACTGTGAGATGCGGAGAATGTCATGTGGTTAATTCTGGGCATTGTTCATGGGGCAGTAGAGGAGAAGGGGCAGAAGACATTTTTGTATTAGTTGCATTTTCTTAGCAAGTAAAAATATACATTTTCAATTTACAAAATGGTTTTTTAAAATCTGAAACACATAGTCAAACTATCATGACTGTATTTTTTTAGATTAGAAAAAGCTTAGTTTTTTTCCTGATGATTACTGAAGAATGGGATTTCTGCCCATCGGCTCCTAATTTTCCATTGACGGGACTGCTGCTCCTTTCCCAAAGGTGAAGATTTGGGTTTTAGAGAAATTGTGTTAAATAATTCTTTCTGATAAAACAAAGGAAGAGCTAATTTTGGGCTGAAATCATGCCTGGCATGTGACAGTAAAACCATAAACGTAAATAAGACACTGTCATGGGGGAACGGTAGTGAGGATGAAGGGACCTCGGCCATCACTGGAAAGCATGTGAGCCAATGCTACTGGCCACCAGAGACCTGCCCAACGGATCAGAGCACACACAGCAGGTGTAACCCTCACAGCTACCCAGAGGTCAATTCTGTCTGAGCATCAGTAATCCAGGGTCAGGACAGCTTGTTCCTATCAGAAGCAAAAGGGCCACAATCTCATGTTGTCCTTCCCAGCTCAAGTTCCCAGGACAAGTAAGTAGGACAACAGTGAAGGTCTCCAGAGCCCACCAGCTTTTGCTGAGACTGCTAGTCCAAGAGCCCCAGCTGAGTAAATTCTCAAGGAGGAAAATGGCAGAAACTATCCAAGGATAGTCAGTAAACTGGTGGGTCTGTACCTTTTTGGCTTAAATGCTCCAGTAAATAAAGGCAAAATATTTAAAGCCTCATTCTATGCACTGCATTTTTTTTTTTTTTTTTTTTTTTTTTTTTTTTTTTTTTTTAGATAGAGGCTGGAGTGCAGTGGTGCAATCTCAGCTCACTATAACCTCCGCCTCCCAGGTTCAAGTGATTCTCCTGCCTCAGCCTCCTGAGTAGATGGGATTACAGGTGCCCGCCACCACACTAGGCTAATTTTTGTATTTTTAGTAGAGACAGGGTTTCTTCATGTTGTTCAGGATGGTCTTGAACTCCTGACCTCAGGTGATCTGCCTGCCTCGGCCTCCCAAAGTGCTGGGATTACAGGCATGAGCCACTGTGCCTGGCCCTAGGCACTGCATTATATCTGAAAGCTAACAGAACTTGTAAGTTTTGACACAGGACCAAATTAAATGGGTTGGCATGAAAAAACTTCAACTTTGTTGCCTCTCACTGGTCACGACATCCTATAACTAATACTTTACAAGAGAACCACTGGCCGTAGGCCTGTGAAGACACCTCAGCAGCCACTTTGGGATGTGAGGAAGAGTCAGGGAAGGGAGGGAGGAAATAGATATTCTCACTTAAAGTAGAACAGCTCTGCTTTTATCTGTTTATAAAATAAAGTATTTTAATATGTATTATTAAAATTGACATTAGAATTTTATATAAGACTTCATTTAATAAAAGGGTTTCATTGCTTTTTTGGAAAATCTTTATGCTAAACGATGTTCATTTTATTGACTTATTTATAAGGAAACAACCATTTGTAACTTACCAGATGAAAGGTAAAATCTATTTTCTATCACCTTGGAAAGGCACTATTTCTCTGAGCCTGGATTTGTTTTCTGCCAACAAGTGACGGCACAAGCTCTCTATTACGGAGAGTAAAAAGCCCAGGCAGTCTTTTTCATGGCTGCTCACCATGTAAACATGTCCATAAAGTGTTCTGTGTAGCTAAGTTAGAGGACAATAAGAAGTACTTTACAAAAATTACATCTTTACATATTTGCGTTTGTATGACATACTTTTTTCTTTTATTCGTGATAATAAAGTTTTACCATTTTATAATTTAAAAATGTAAATATGGAGTTGGGCATGGTGGTTGGGAGGCTGAGACCAGAAGATCGCTTGAGCCCAGGGGTTTGAGACCAGCCTGGGCAACATGCAGAAACCCTGTCTCTGCAAATAAAAAATTAGCCAAGCGTGGTAGCACGCACCTGTAATCCCAGCTACTCGGGAGGCTGAGGCAGGAGAATCGCTTGAGCCTGAGAGGTGGAGGCTGCAGTGAGCTGAGACTGTACCACTGCACTCCAGCCTGGGTGACAGAGTGAGGCTCTGTCTCAAAAAAACAAAACAAACAAAAAAAAAACAAACAAAAAAGCGCAAATATATGTAAAAATAGGAAGTGCGGTTTCCTAAAATGAGGTCTGTAAACAACTGATCTAGAAAATGTTCTGGAAAAAGTAAAAAAGGATCAGGATCTGATGTCAACTGACCTCTCCCTGAGCTCTGGACAGGCAAACAGGCAAGGTTCCCTCTGAGGCCGTAGCGGCTTCTCGTGGGCGAGTCCCTGTTCGCAGGTGACGTGTGGACCACGCTCTTCCGAAGCGTCTGGCCTGTGTGCTCTCGGGGAGGGGACGCAGGTCAGCCCACCTAGCTGATGGCTAACAAGTCAGTCTGTTTTCTGAACGGAAGCTTAAACCTAGAAAAGTAACTGGGTTGGGGTGGGGGTGTAGCCACATGCAGTAAAAGCACTGCCTGTCTGTATAACAACGACCTGATGAAAAAAGGAACGCGTGAAATGGGGAGCGTTAGGGTGTCACAAACTCCAGTGTGGTTGAAATGAAAGCGGAAAGCAACTGGCAAACTGGCTTCCCCTTACAGCTTTTCACAACCCTGCCTTGCTCATGGTCAGCCCCAAGAAAGGGCGGAAGAAAGGACTGGAGGGGAGGGAAAGGAGTGGGGAGCGAGGGTACCAGAGGCGTGGGAGGACGGGGACAAAGGGGCAGAAAGGGCAATGGCAGCCACAACTTCCCAGGACGGGGCAGCTGGGACCGGCGGAAAGGAAAGTCGGCGTTAGCTGGATTGGAAACTGAGTCCATACAGAACGATGGGCTCTGCTGCCTCCGGGTGGGGCACCAAGCGGGGAGCGGGGCCACGAGGCAGGGGACAGTGAAGCACCATGCAGCGCCCACCAGCCGGCAGCGCCCACCAGCCTGCGCTGCGCTGCACATGGTACCCGCGGCCCCAGCTGGCCAGTGTGTGGCGGAGATGAGACCCTCGCGAAGAGACTAAGCGGCCACAGCAGGGGGAAGGGTTGCTCACATAACCCCATACTGTTCACACTACGAGGTTAACTGCCGTGAGATCTGCCTGCAGCCAGCAGAAACCCGTTCTAGGAAAACGTTGCCCAGCGACTTCAGTGAGTGCCACTGACCCGGGCGCCTCCGCCCCGGGGTCCGGCAGCAGCACCGATTGCGCAGGAGGCACCTTGCAAACAACCTTTCCTGATCCGCGCTGCAGTTCCCAGGCCGGTTGCAGCCGTTTCACAGAGACTGCGCACACAAAGCGTCTCCGTGCCCTGCCATTCACCTTTCGACATACAGAGCCGCAACCCCTCTTTTCAGTGTTAAAACCTGGCGCCAAAATGAACATGCGATGTGACGTGTTACCTCTGCGCATGCGCCCGGCATTCCCAGCACCCCGAACCTGATGAACGCGCGGTGGGGACCCCAGGCTTCCGTGCTTTCGTTTTCCTGGAAGCTACGTGTCCTCAGTCTATATATTGTTACCTGGAAAATAAAGTTTTCTCCTTTTTCCTTCCTTTGTTAACAGGCAGAAGGTGTAGGCTGCAGGTTTCGGGCCTAAGAGAGGGCATGGCTGGCGACACGGAGTAGACTCCTAGATGACATAACGGAGGCGAGTCTGCACCGGGGACTCGGCATTAGGAGGAGGCAGAGGAAAAGCCCACCACCGTGGCCAAGGGAGATCTAGCAAGCAGCTTGCAGGGGGTGAAGGGTGTGCAGAACAGGCTGAGACCTGTCCAGTATCGAAACACGCCGCGGTGGTCAAGCAGGCTTTACCATGCTCAGGCGCAGGCTGGTACAAGATTTGCAGCAACAAACACCAAGTGGACAACTACATGAACACTTTTGATCGCATCCTAGTTTTCAGACAATCTCGGATAATTCTGAAAATGCTTCTTATGCATTATATAAGAGTTTAGGTTATGATTTAACAGACAAGCTTTTTCAGGAGTATCAGGTTATTAGCAGAAAAAGAGACCTACTTAAAGTTTGGATGACTGTATTCCTAAAAGGTTCATACCTCTCAAAATTACCTTAAGATCTCTCCTGGCTCAAAGATTTAAATTTTTATACCCTAAGTCCTTACAACAAGCATTCACTGTTATAACTGATCATTCATTTACTAATAATCCAGCAGGTTAAAGTAGAATATTTAAGCTTTAAAAAAAAAAAAAAAAACTAGCATTTTAGCTTTGCTTTCTTCATAATAATGAACTGTTATGTATAGTGTTTCTCCTTTTTTTTTTCATAAGAAATTATGGGCATGCCAAATTAAGGTAGTATTGAGGTTCTTAAGGTAACAGTACTCAGTCCACAGTGTATAAATTTCTTCTCATTGTAACCTGGCTATGCTGGGGAGTAAATCTCTTATTTATGTTTTTCACAACCATAATATTTAACAATATCATTTTCATGAGTACATGTGCCAGAATTTAAGAATGTAAAACATTCTGGATTTATAAAAACAAATGAATTATATTTACACTACAGAAAGATTTACTGCAAGATTTTTCTAACCAATAAGCTCCCCTACAGCGTTCCAAGACACAAAGTAATTTACAATGCATTTGTGTCCAACTTTTTGATCAAGAACACATCTGCTGCACTAAGCAAAGGAGTTGCAGCAACACCAAAATCACACTTGGCTCTCACAGCCAAAATCGCCGTCACCTCCGTATGTTCTCCTTGGTCACTGACTCTCCTTCCTCCAAGTAGACATAGACAGTGGGCACATATTTGACAATCTATGAAGCATCTGACAAGCACTCATTATGCCATTTGGAGGGTGTACTAACGTAACTAGCATTGTGGCACACAAAGGGCAATTCTAAGGGTCAACAGACTTCGGAGCGTGGAAAAGAACATGACAATGCCACCACCTATTACTGCGGCCCCCACGAGGTGTTGGAAGCTAGGATAAGTGTCTTAAAACATTATCTCATTTAATTTTTAAAATACAACCTTTGAGTAGGTATCATCTCCATTCTACAGATGAGAATTAAGACCCGGGGAAGGCACAAAGAATCCTGGATTTAGGAATGAAAAGATGCAACTTCAAATATTTGCTATCATCAGTCCCCCTGGCATGTCCCTGAATTCTCTGGGCCTCAGTCTTCTGAACCACAAAACGGAGAAAACGCTACCTCTTAACAGTATATGGAGGATTAAAGCACTCTGTGAGCTGGAAAAGGCTATCCTAGTCTACCTAGTTATAAAACAGTATTAGTTAGGTGTTTCCATGGGAAATTTAATTTTTCACTGGAAGTAGTGAATTAGGGAATGTTTAACACAATTCCTGATTATCTCATATCACCCATGGGTCTTTGGAAACAGAAGTCAAGTTTTTAGGCCAGGCGTGGTGGCTCATGCCTGTAATCCCAATACTTTTGTCAGGCCAAGGCAGGAGGATTGCTTGAGGCCAGGAGTTTGAGACCAACCTGGGCAACATAGCGTGATTTCATCTCTATCTTAATAAAATACTTAAAAAAAGAAGTTTTGTACCGAAGTGGAAGGATGCTTAGGGAGAAGGTCCCCAACAGCAATGCTGCAAGCTTGGAGAAAGGGTCTATATGCACGCTGAGCCACAGGAACTGGGATGAAGACCCTGGAAAATCAAACCTTGGACAATTTTCTATTATATTCCATTCCTGAATCAGAGAGAAAACCATATTTATAGGAATTCTGGAATCTCTACTCCCAATTTATTTGAATCATGATCTTAAGAATGACTATTTTAAAGCAAATACAAGTAATGGTGGGTGCAATGTGTAGCTCTGGGGCTATGTCAAAATAAGAATAAATCTTATCAACATCTGTCTGAAATTGATACCTAGAATATTATTTATAATTACGAAGCAAAACCCATAATGTGCCTACAATACCATAGTTGCCCGTCAATGCATTTATAAAACTATCAGTCTTCTGCATTTTGTTTAAATGTTTTAGGGCTTCAACTCATCATTTAATAAAGTTTTTGAGCACCTATTAAGTGGTGAGTACTGCCAGGCCCAGGAATACAAAGATAAACAAAACCAAATATTTTAATTGAGTGGACTAATAGAACAAAGTCACTACAACAGAGGTAATCAGTGCAATGACAGCAGTATACACAAAATGTGTTTGTAAACTATTGCCAGTTACTACTAAATTACAGAAAACATTCCCATGTTATTCTGTTCACTTTGTTTCCTTCGCTGTGTAGAAGTTTTTTAGCTTGATGTGATCCCATCTGTCCATTTTTGCTTGGGTTGCCTGTCCTTTTAAGGTATTGCTCAAGAAATCTTTGCCCAGACCAATGTCCTGGAGCATTTCCCCAATGTTTCTTTTAGTAGCTTCATAGTTTCGGATCTTCTAAGTCCTTAGTCCATTTTGATTGTCATTCCCATGTTATTTTGTCTTTTCCTGACAATTAGACTTGACATTCCGTTATCCCATCACAATCTCACTTTCTTGTTAGTTACTCTTTTTGTAATTCTGCTTGTAAGAAAGTTTCTAAAATTTAAATATTAAAATTAGGAATTTTTGTAAGGCTATGGGTGACAAGAGTTGTTGCTATAACAGAAACTGAAGCACACATTTCTATACAACTCATGTCAAAAAAAATGGAAATTAGAAGATATTTTAAGTTGTACAATGATAGAAAATACTACCAATCAAATCTTGTGGGACACAATTTTCAGACTTGGCAGTGAAGCATTATCTCGGGGTCCTCTGACATTCCCACAGTGCATGAGGTTACCAAACCATGAAACCTCATCAAGGTCCTTTGGAGCAGGGTCTTCTCCCAGAATCTAGATGGAGTGATCCTACTTCCAGTCTCCTCTCCAGCAGGATGTGGGTAGGGTTACAAGGATTTGCATTACAATAATTCACTCACCTATTAAAAAGAAAAATAAAACTTAAGGTACGAAGTACTACTTAGAGTAGTACTTAGTGGGAAATGTCTACATTTTTAAAAAGGAGGCTACAATTCAATATGCTGAACAGCCAACTTACAAAGTTTAAAAAAAAAGAACATAATAAACCCTAAGAAAACAAATATTTTGGAAAGACAGTCAACCTAAGTCACATTAAAAAACTGCTGTTGCTGCCAGATTAGATGAGGATGAGCGACTATAAACACCTGGTCAACCAAGTAAAAGAAACAGTCTACAGGACTCAGGTTGCGTCCCAAATGTCTGCAAGCTCTTCTTCACTAGGTTTACACTGTCTATTCCTCATGACTGAAACCAGCAGTGCATGGTGGGCACTTAGTTTAACACTCAGTTTTCAAAACTAGGTTTGATGAAGCTCCAGAAGGGCCCCCAGCTTCTCCCTTTTCCCTCCAGATGACTATACCCTACTTTATGCTCCTTCATACATCACAGATGCTCTTATTTGAGCACTTGATCATCTTTTTAATCATCTTTTATTTTATATATTTGCCTATCTCTACTAACCTGTAACCCTCATGAGATCAACATACATTGGCTGAATGAAGCTGATTGATTAAATAATATAAAAAAGAATGGGACTGATGAAAATGTTAATATGAAAAGGTATCCAAGATAAAGGTACATTATTAAGCAAGAGAACAAGTTGCGTGTGTGTGCACACGTGTGTCTGGAACACTACACAAATCATCAGTGGATACGTCCAAGGGCAGAACAGGGAGTCAGGAAGAGTAAGGAGACTTCACTTTTCATTTTACCACCTTCTGTAGCACGTTAATTTTTTGTTTTGTTTTGTTTTGAGACAGAGTCTTGCTTTGTTGCCCAGGCTGGAGTGCAGTGGTGTGATCTTGGCTTACTGCAAACTCTGCCTCCCAGGTTCAAGTGATTCTCAAACCTCAGCCCCCCAAGTAGCTGGGATTACAGGCGTGCACCACACCCAGCTAATTTTTGTATTTTTAGTAGAGATGAGGTTTCGCCACATTGGCCAGGCTGGTCTCGAACTCCTGGGCTCAAGTGATCTGCCTACCTCGGCCTCCCAAAGTGCTGCGATTACAGGTGTGAGTCACCACACCCAGCTGGGATATTACATTTTAACGTTTATATTTTTTAAATGCTTCAACTGTAATTTTTAAAAAATCATTTTGTCAATGAGTATTTTTTCTTAAAAAAAAGGTCAATTTTAAATCTAAGTATAACTTAGGTTTTTCTGGTGTCCACAGAATCAAGCCATTTTCAAATGCTTCCACAACTAAGATACTGAAAAGCACAATAACAGAATCAGCATATATTCAAAGTAGAAGTCATATCAGTCTCTTTTTATTGAAATATCACAATGTTATTCACAGCACTCCTAGGAAATGAATAACAACATTTCTATATTACAAATTCCTCCATTTTGCATAAATGGCCACTCCTAAGGAGGCAGAATAATAGAGTGTTCAATGGACATGCTTTGAACTGGAACTGATCTGAGTTGGAATCCAGACTCTGTCCAATTAGTCGGGTGAAGTTCTTCAACTTGTCTAGTTGGGTTATGAAATTCTTCAACTTGTCTAAGCCTCCATTTCCTCATTAGAAAAATGAGAGTGATACTGCCTGGCTGTCAAACCCTACCCCAGAACTTCTGCTGGAACATAAGCTTGCCTTATGTGCTTACACTGACAAACACGTTTCACTTGAAAGACAATCACTTAATGACCTCAAGCCTGGGATAGTACTGCTTAGGATCAGGCTAAAGTAGGTGGCAGTCACCTCAAGCAACCCATAAGAATTGTAGGCATGGTGCTCTGGCAGGTCCATAGGTAAGTCAAATCTTTGGTAACTTAATCTTTACTGTCACTGTTGAGATGTACAGAGAAAAGAGAAAATGTGTATGCTATCAGCTCCATTGCAGCCAGCTAAGGGTGAGGAGGATAGGAGAGAAGGGCCGCTTCTCCCACAAGCACAGCGCGAACTAGATGTGACATATGCACTGTCTGCAGTCAATGAGGCCTCCTCAGGGACCAGACAGCAAGGATCCTGCTACGCGAGGCTTGGAAAACAGCCATGACAGTGCTGGCTGCCTACTCCACCTACCCTGAATTACAGATCATGGAGTCTAGCACATGAGTCATGGGCACACATGTCAGAGATTTTTGTCAATTGATTAATTAGTTTAATAACTTTCTCTTTTCTGTCGCCTTTTAAAAAAACATAGCAACCATCTATTTGGAAGTTATACTGGTTTTTCTTTTATATTCACCATATAAGGTTTCATTTAAAATGCATGTAAGTATAAAAAGTGACTGAAGGTTGAGAGAAGCTGCCTTCAGCCATCAATTGCAGATGCTGTTCCTGATACTAGCACCAGGAGATGTAGTCTAAGGGACAGAGCTGACTCTGTCTTCAACTCTGTGACCCGCAGGAAGTGGTCCTGGCTGTGTATGACTTCTGCTGGGGCAACTTTACCATTCCACTGCTTGTGTCTTTTCTAATGTACTTTTCATTACTTGTATCATATTTAAAACCACAGAAAATATCTCAGCATCCCAGCTGGAGTAACATTTCTGAAGAGAACATGCTAACTTGTTAATGAAATAATGAATACTAAAGTTAAATGCATATATAGTCTCCTGTCACTGCCCTCCCATTGTTATTCTGAAACATTTCCAAGCTCCAGAAAAGTTATGAGAATACAAAGTAGTGGAAAAATTGGAACCGTCATACAGTGCTGGTAGACTGTAAAGCGGTGCAGACATTTTTGGAAAATAATTTGGCAACTCTTCAAAAAGTTAAAGTAGCTCAGCAAAATCCACTCCTAGGTATATATCCAAGAGAAATGAAAACATCCTCTCACATAAAAACTTGTACTAGAATGTTCATAACATTATTAATAGCGAAAAGGTAGAAATAACTCCAATGTCCATCAAGAGACCAGTGGTTAAACAAAATATGATCTATCCATACAATGGAATATTATTCAGCCACAGAAAGGAATGAGGAACTGACTCATGCTATGACAAGCATGAACACTGAACATTACTCGAAGTAAAAGAAGCTTGTCAGTCAAAAGGGCCACATAGTGTACGATTCCATTTATATGAAATGTCAAGAATAGGCAACTCCAGAGACAAAGTCAATTTGTGACTGCCAGGGGTCAGGAGGGAGGGGGAATGAGGAGTGACAGCTAATGGGTTCAGGGTTTCTTTTTGGGGTGAAAATGTTCTAGAATTAGATCGTGGTGATGGATGTGCAACTCTGCAAATACACTAAAAAACTACTGAATTGTATACTTTCAAAGGGTAAATTTCGTATTTTAAATTCTCTTTATAAAGCTGTTTTTAAAAAGAATACAAAGTAGACCCATGTAGCTTTTAACTTCATTCAGCAATTGTTAGTATTTTGCCACATTCACTTTCTTTCTCCTATACACATATGTGCATAAACATATGTGCACAGTTTACGGCTTGACACACTTTGATCCTAAATACTTCAGCATGTGGAGTATTCTACATAACCAAAATATAAATATTACACTGGAGAAATTCAACACCAATACACAACAATTATAGTCCATAGTCGAATTTATATTTTATCAGAAATTAAGCATTCTACTTGGTTCTCATGTCCCTTTAGTCTTTTAGTCTAGAAAAATTATCTCGCCTTTATTTTTTGACATTGATATTTCCGAAGAATCCACGCTACTTGTTTCACAGAATGCCCTTCAATTTGGATATTCCTTATTGTTTCCTTATGAACTGATACGGATTAAACATTTTTGGCAGGAATACTACATAGGTGAGTTGTGGCCTTCTCTGTGCATCATGCCAAGGGGTACCGAATGTCAGTCGTCTCATTAGTTGTGATGGTAAAGTGGTGTTCATTGTTGTGCTTGGCTAGAGGAGTGTGACTACCAGATTTCTCCATTATAAAGGTAGCTTTTTCTCTTTTTTTTTTTTTTTTTTTTGAGACGGGGCCTCACTCTGTTGCCCAGGCTGGAGTGCAGTGGCACAATCTCGTCTCACTGCAGCCTCCGCCTCCCGGGTTCCAGCGATTTTTCTGCCTCAGCCTCCCTGGCAGCTTGGATTAGAGGCGTCCGCCACCACGCCCGGTTAATTTTTGTATTTTTAGTAGAGACCGGGTTTCACCATGTTGGCCAGGCTGGTCTCGAACTCCTGACCTCAGGTGATCTGATCTGCCCGCCTCGGCCTCCCAAAGTGCTGGGAATACAAGCGTGAGCCACCGCGCGGGCCAGATTTTTCCCTTTGTAATTAACCATCAAGGGGATGACCATTTGAGCTGGTGTAAATAAGAGCAGGCTTCCCTAGTTGTCTTTTGCCCAAAAGTTTTAGCATCCATCCAAGACCTTTGTCTGAAATTCTGTCCCTTTTGAGATTACTTTGCATTAATATGACCAATCACTGCGATCAATTTTATTCCAAAGAGTGTTGGGGCTGTGATTTCAACCCTAGCTGCACATATATCACCGGTATCGCTGGGAGTGGAACCCAAGCAATCATATTTTAAAATTCTCCAGGATGAATGATTCTGATGTAGAGTAAGGGTTGAGATTCCCCGAGTTAGAGGAACCTTACGACGCCCTCATTTGCAAATAAGGACACTGAGGCCCAAGGAGGTTAAATGACTGGCCAATGTCACAAAACCTGTTAATGGCATAGTCAAGATTTTACTTTTTTATACTTGCATTTTAATAGCCATTCCTTTATGTTAGTCGAAGAATAAAACCAGAAAAAGCAGTAACTTTCGTAGTATGTTAGTATGTTGTTAAAAGTGACTGCCATCTAATATATGCTGCCGCCAGACATACCCATTTCTGCTTCCAAGGTTTGTTTTAGCTTTCGTTCATTAGACCTTTGCGGTCACCTTAGGAGAGAGGGAAAGGGGAGTTTGGTCGTCAACTCCTCCGCCCTCAGCGCTCACTGAGGGAGCTCAAGCCTGAGAACCCAACACCGCCGGGTGTTCAAGGGGCCAGATGGGAAGAGGCGCAGCCCCAGAGCTGGGCGCCTGCCCTGCACGTCCCGCAGATGCGGCGGCGGCGCCTGCCCTGGGGCCTCCTCGCAGGGCAGCCGGCCTCGCGCGGGAAGCACCTGGCGGGGACGCACCTGGCGGGAACGCACCCACCTGGCGGGAACGCACCCACCTGGCGGGAACGCACCCACCTGATGGAGACGCACCTGGCGGGGCAGCCCTGCCCCGCCTAGGGACGCGGGACGTGCGCAGAGCGATGGAGACAGCGGAACCTGCAGACCCGCCCAACCCCACCTCCATCCCCACCCCCAGCCCCCACTTACCCCGGCGTGATAAACTTTATTCGCTCTTTTAATCTTGATGTCCAGGGCGGTCCCCATCTCCAATTCTCCGCAGCAGCCGCCACTTCCGGCTGCGCGTGACCCCAGGGAAACAAAGGGCGCCTCCCCACTTCGTTCTGGGCCCCGCCCCTTTCCCTCTCTGCCGGCAGTGGCTCACGTGACCTCGCAGCGGCGTCGCACACACTCCCTAGCTCCGAGAGGCGAATGCCCCACGCCTTCCTCCTTCCGGCACAAGAGCCGGCCTTAGTGCGGGCCGAAGCGCTGTCACGGTTCACCCCGCCCCCTCTGGGCGTGAAAGACGGGGCCAAACTAGCCCCACCCCTTCCGTAGGGACAGTCTTACGCCGGAAATGCTCTTTTGCTGTCCGGGTTAGCGGAGGGAGGGAGAAACGCTCGGCTCTCCCCGCGTGCCCCGCGGCTGGAGGCGGAGCCGAGCCCGTCTGTCGGTTGCAGCCTGCGCAGGAAGGACGACGCTCCCGTCAGGCTGTGCGGCGCAGACGGGTCGCCCAATGGAGTTGTCTTCCAGGAGGTTTTAACTTGGTAATGCCTGCCCTCCTCAAATGTCCTTAATCTCCTCAACTCTAGCCCTCCACCGCTTTCTCCCTGGGGTTCTGAAGAGCCGGCGCCCCCTTGTCTGTCTGCGGCCAGGCGCCGCACCCTTCCCTTCCCGCGGGAACGGTTCCGGTCACCCTCAGGGGTGCGGCCTCTGCGTGCTAGTCCTGCAAAGCGCTGATTGGCCGGCGGCCCGCTTGCCTCGTGTCCCAGCGCCAGCTGGGCCTAGGGCCAAGGTCTCGGGAAGCCCCGGGTGACCTCGCTCTTCTCGGAGCCGCGGCGCTGGGTCACCCGCCAGCCGGGCTCCGCGGGCCGCGAGGGATTGTGGGTGTTCCCCAGGCGCGTGTCCTGGAACCGGGTGTTAAATATTCAGATCCGTGCGCCCCGCGCTGAAGGGTGGAAAGGCACGGCCCCCAGGCTCTGGGGCTTGGAGATTGGTTGCAAATGAAAGACTGAAAGCTGGAGTGAATCTGCCCATTATTTTTATTCCCAGCAACAGCTGACCCCAGATACAGTTTGTGGGGGTGGGGGGCGTTACTGCAGGGCAGTGCACTGTTAACGTCCTTCGTTTATTGAGTTAAAATCTCTTGTAAATGTTATAAATGAGGATTTTGCCAATAAGCAGAAGGTCAAATTTCATTTTGACAAATGATTTAATTAAATAATGCGGTGAAAAGTGCTTTTTGTTTAAATTCTTTGCTTTTTGTTTAAATTCTTTGATTCTGATCGTTATTTTTTAAAGTGCATTGCTTTTGGGATAACATCAGAAACTATCTGTAAAAAGAATTAGTATCACGAATGCCTCCCTCTTAAGAATATAAAATGTTTTACAGGCCAGCAGTGATGGTGCTGCAGCTACAATTGCATTTGAAGGTTAATAAATGGTATTTTCAAATATTCAGGTCTTGGTTTGCAGCTCCTCTCTGCCTTCAGGGCTTTGGTCTCTGTCTTCAATGTTTTCCTGGCAACTCAAAACTCAGCGATTTTAGAACAATTCATTAGGGACTTGAAAATCACAGTCTAGTCTATTTGAATTCAAGAAGTGGATCCCTTTCCGCTAGACTCACCCATCATTTTCAAGTGGTAAAAAATCAATCTCAGTAGACACTGCAGAGAAACAGGAAAAGAAACACATGTATCAACATTGTATACTTGGTTTTTTTGTTTTGTTTTGTTGTTGAGACGGAGTCTCGCTCTATCGCCCAGGCTGGAGTGCAGTGGTGCTATCTTGGTTCACTGCAACCTCCGCCTCCCAGTTTCAAGCGATTCTCCTGCCTCAGCCTCCCGAGCAGTTGGGACTACAGGCACGTGCCACCATTCCCAGCTAATTTTTGTATTAGTAGAGATGGGGTTTCACCATGTTGGCCATGCTGGTCTCGAACTCTTGACCTCATGATCCGCCCGTCTCGGCTTCCCAAAGTGCTGGGACTACAGGGGTGAGCCACTGCGCCCAGCCTCCAATCGCTATCCTTTTAAATCTTTTCCATCCCTCACTCACACCTTAGATGATACCTTAACTTTCTGGTCCATTTGAGTTACCAAAAATCAGACCGTGTTAAAGTGTCGATCTCATGTCTCAAGTGGGACCCTAAATCCCTTAGTGTGAGTGGGAAGGTGCAAAGCGTGGTTCGGGCATGCAGACACTTCTCAACGTACCTCTGCAAGGCCTGGCTTCTGTGTTGAGATAAGGAAGAGGAGAGAAAATGAGACAAATATCTCTTAACTAGCCACTGCTGAATTTTCTTAGTTGATTCCTGCCTCTCTGGTAACTGTCTCGTTTAAAATTCCTTTCGTGGGGTACAGATGGGGAGGTCAGGTGGGGTCTTCTCCCTGCCGCACAGTTCCATGGGAGATCTTTTCCATCACCCGCCCCCGCCGCCGTCAGCACCCGGCAGTACACTCAGCCTCTCAGGCAAGATCACTCAGGACCATTTATCTTCCGCATAGGAAGAATTTGACCCAGGAGAAATACACATCTTTGCCACACAAAAGGGCTGGACTGAAGACCACCCCGTGGCTACTCCTCTCTCCCCTGCTATATCCCTCTTCAATTTTGTTGTTCCCCCTTGCCATACAGACAGGGATAAATCAGCAAGAGTGCTGGAGGAACAGATCTGCAGGCAACAAATAGAATACCAGACTCCCCTTCCAGCAGGCCCTCTGATACCTTGGAGAGATTGTCCTATGTCCTTCCCAGCTACATCACTTCCCACCAGAAACACCGTCCTCTGCAATACCGACTGCCTCCTTTCATTCCTTCCCCTGCCTTCCTGTATAGATTGAGGAGAGGACTGGGGAAGTATTTGGTGGAAGCGGGGCTAGATCTGCAGCTTTTTATTAAGCCCTGGGGGAAGTGGCCCCAATTATAGGCATCTTTCATTAGGAGATGGAGTACTATGCCTGTAGTTTTCCATTGTGAGCCTAGTGCCAATTCTAGGACAATAGTAGAGGTCCCACTAAACATCTTTAAGTGGGTGCTATGATTCTCTGCACAGACTCTTCCTGCAGGACTGGAGGACATGTTCCCTGAGCTGCTAGGAGTATTGGTCTCAACAGTTTTCAGCTAAGTCACTCTTCAAAGCTTGCCTTTAATGAAGAAAACTGCCTTGCCCAAGGTCATTCCCCCTTCTAGGGGGCAGCCCACACTTGACAATTAATCCATTTAGGATATACAGGCCTCTCCGTTGTGCCAGTTTAGGACAACTCTGAAGGACCATTCCATATTCAAAACTCCCAGTATTAGTTAAATACTGATGTGTAGCAAATTACCCCAATCTGTAGTAGCTTTAAATAACAAACGTCTCATTATGTCTGCGAGTTGGGAACTCAGAGCAGCTTCCCTGGGTGTTCCTGGATCAAGGTGTCAGATTCTTGCAGTTGTCTGAAGGCCTGTTGTGGGCTGGAAGATCCAGTTCCAAGATGGCTCCCTCACATGGCTGAGGTTGGGAGCACTCACTTCCACTCCACAGGCTGCTTGAGAAGCCTCACAGTATGGCAGCTAGCTTCTCCCAGACCAGTCAATCAAGAGAGAGTGCAATTAGGGAGCTGCAATGCCCTGTGAGGCCAAGTATCTGAAGGACATCTACTTTTCTTCTCTTCATTAGAAGACAGTCACTAAATCCCACTAATTCCATTTGGGAAGGGGAATTTAGCTCTACCTTTGGAAGGGAGGGTCAAAGAATTTGAGGACATATTTTAAACCACTACGCTCCGCATTGAATCCTGCTTCCTACACCCAAACCCTGTGCGCCTGTTGATCCCGAGAGCATCTCCCCAATAAACTTCCTGCATGTTAAATCTCCATCTCGTATTCTGCCTTCTGGCAACCTAACCTCAACAATCCAGTTATGCTAGTTTCATAATAACCCTCATAATAACCCTCAAGACAATCTTATGATACAGGAAAAATTACTATTTCCTCACCTTACAAAAGGGAAGACAGGCACAGAAAGATTAATGTACTTGCCCAAGGTCATATAGCAACTAAGTGGCAGCCACCAATTCTGACTCCAGAGTTCATATAGGCAATTGCTGATCAATGCGCTACATACATGCACACAACAAACGCCTGGGTGCATAACAATGGGGGGCTCATGATCTTAATCAAAAGACTGGACAAAAGACTGCCAATCAAATGGGAAAATCCAGCAGAGGTGCAATGTCATAGTCAAAGGCAATCTTAAAGAAAGGAATGGGGGGTCATTGTATCAACTGATGGTGAAGATAGAATATTAAAACTATTGCAGAATAGTATAATGCTTTAGTTTGCTAGGGCTGCCACAACGAAGTACCACAAACTGGGTGGCTTCGAACAACAGAAATTTATTCTTTCACTCTTCTGGAGGCTGCAAGTTCAAAATCAAGATGTCAGCAGGGTTGTTCTTCTGAGGACGGTGAGGAAAGAATCTGTTCCAGTTCTCTCTCCTTGGCTTTTAGGTGGCCCTCTTATGTCTCCTCACTCTATCTTTAAAAAATGTGTCTTCATGGCTGGGCACAGTGGCTCACACCTGTAATCCCAGCACTTTGGGAGGTCAAGGCAGGAGGATCCCTTGAGCCCAGGAGTTCGAGACTAGCCTGGGCAACATGGCGAAACCCCCCCATTTCTACAAAAATATAAAAATTAGCTGGATGTGGTGACGCATGCCTGTAGTCCCAGCTAGTTGGGAAGCTGAGGTGGGAGGATCGCTTGAGCCTGGGAGGCAGAGGTTGCAGTGAGCCAAGATCATGTCACTGCACTCTGGCCTGGGCGACAGAGCAAGACCCTGTCTCAAAAAATAAAATAAAATGTATCTTCATGTTCACGTGATGTTCTTTCTGTATCAATGTCTGACTCCAAACTTGCCCTTTTTCTAAATACACCAGTCATCTTGTATTAAGGTCCACTAATGACCCCCTTTTAACTTGATTACCTTTGTAAAGACCCTACTTCCAAATACCGTCACATTCTGAAGTACCAAGGGCTAGGACCTTAATTTGGCAGGGAAACAATTCAACCCAGAACACCATCCTCATAGATGGGATTAGTGCCCTATAAAAGGAATGGAAGGGAGCTAGCTAGTCCTTTTGCCCTTCTGTCCCTTCTGCCAAGAGAGGACATGGCATTTGTCCCTTCTGGAGGACTCAGCATTCAAGGCGCCATCTTGGAAGCAGAGTGGAACCAGACACAACGTGCTGGTACCTTGTTCTTAAACTTCCCAGCCTTCGGAACTATGAGAAATGAACTTCTATTGTTTAGAAATTACCCACTCTGTGGTATTTTGTTATAACAGCATGAATGGACTGAGACAATTGCATGTATGGCCACTAAGAACATCTCAATGTTGATTATGTACAAGTTTGATTAAGGATGTCCTGGATACCTTAACTACCACAACCACTTGGCAGTTAAGACACACTTTCTCAAATAACAAAATGTAAAGCATTCTTTGTAAACAAACAAATAAAAATACAATCTTTGTTTTTTATAAACAAATAATATATGAAATTTATATATAAATAAAGAAAAATAAAATTTTAAAATAAAATTTAAATTAAAGATAAATTAGCCAGGTGTGGTGGCTCACACCTGTAATCCCAGCACTTTGGGAGGCCAAGGAGTGTGGATCATCTGAGGTCAGGAGTTCGACATTAGCCTAGCCAAAATGGTGAAACCTCATCGGTACTAAAAATACAAAAATTAGCCAGGCGTGGTGGCACAGGCCTGTAATCCCAGGTCCCTGGGAAGCTGAGGCTAGAGGATCACTTGAACCTGGGAGGCAGAGGTTGTAGTGAGCTGAGATCACGTCACTGTACTCCAGCCTGGGTGACAGAGTGAGATTCCATCTCAAAAAAAAATTAATTAAAATAAAATAAAATAAATAAAATTAGAAAATAAAATAGAATTTCAAAATATAAACATACATAAAAATTTATATACAAATGTTTAATGAATTTTATAAAAATAAAATTTATATATAAATTTTATATTTTATATAAATTTTTTATTAAAATGTGATTAAAATACAATATTTGTTTCTTATTTGTCAAGAAACAAGTAAAAATATGATACTAGACTAAAAATAACAAAGTATGAATGCTTCACACCAAAACCTATGGGATACAGGTAAAAAAAGAATCCTCTGAAAAATTATTGGAAAAAGTTTGGAAATTTGGTCAGAGTGAAATGATATGCTATCTGGGATTTGCTTCTAAATAACTCTAGGAGGAGGAAGAGGGAGAAGGAGGAGGAGGGGGAGGGGAGAAAGAGGAGGATGAGGAGGGGTGGAGAAGGAGGAGGGGGGAGGGGAGAAAGTAGGATGGGGAGGGGCGGAGAAGGAGGGGAGGAAATGGAGGAAGAGGGAAGGGGTACAGGAGGAGGAGGAGGAAAGGTTTTATTCACTCATTCACTCTGCCTTTGTATACACTTGAGTTCCATAACAAAAGAAGAGAAGATAAATTTACAAAGTAGGATAATATTTTTGAAATATTAAGCTGAAGTATTTTTAAAATTCCTTGTCATTCCCAGCAGGTGCCCCTCAACTCTCTCTCCATCAAGTTTATACCCTGAAGCAAAAAATGTGTGTTGAAGAGCACTTTGCCAAAGATCTGAAACATGGTTTGGTCTAGAGGAAGGGGAATAGAATGAGAAGAGCAGAAGTAGCTCCTGGGGTGGGATCCAGCTGTATTTCATGCTTGGAGTCAACGTCCCAGTTGGGGTTAGAAATGCGCAGGGCAATAGAAAACATGACAGGAAACTTGGAGCTCGAGAGAGAAGAATCAAATGATTAAAATAACCCAAAAGTTAGAGGTATGGCCTGAGTCAGCCAGGGGGGAGTCCCGGCTCTTTCTAGCGGTCCCTCTAGTGTGCTGTTGCCTGTGCAGAGATGGGATTTTGAGACACTCCAGCTGGGACGTTGGCAGATAGGCAAGGGACATGGTATTTTTGAACCATATGCCTCTCTCCATCCCAAGTAGAATGCTTTTGGGGAAAGGTAAGAAGGAGACTGAGGATGTGAAAAGAGAATTCTGAAACACTGGCTATCTGCTGGGTTCCAACTGAATAATGAGACTGATTTTCTTCTCCCCTGTCCTCAGCAGAAATGGTTACTGGGGAGCTAAACTGGGTTAATTTATAGAGAAATGAAGACTGGTACTTTTTTGGTCATCTATATGTATGCCTGTAAATTTTGAAACAGCCTACGTATACAAAAATCAATAGGCATTACGATTTAACAGCAACAACCAGTTAGAAAATAAAATGAAGATACAGACTGTATTCTCAATAGCAATCAAAATATAAAATATTTGGAGTAATTTGAATGTGATCTATGTTTTAGTTACATGAGAAAAGCTATAAGGCTGAATTAAGAAATGTGAAATATGGCAAAATAGAGATTTACAGTATTTCTGAATAGAAAATCTATTTTAAAATGTCCAGTTGTATACAATTAATTTTTAGAGCTAATTACTCTCAATATCCTAATAAAAATTTTCATGAGGAAATTCAATGAAATTCTGTTAAAATTCTTCTGAAAAAAATAAGTATTTTGAAATGACATCTCTTTAAAGAGCTAATTGTAGGAGAAAGGTTTTTACTAGGCATAAAATATAGTATAACTGTAAGAATTAAAAGAGCATCATCCTGACATAAGAGCAATTGGATAGGACAGGTCATTCAGAACAGATCCCAACATATTATGTATAGGATTATTTATTTATTTATTTATTTATTTATTTTTGAGACGGAGTCTCACTCTGTCACCCAGGCTGGAGTGCAGTGGCACGATCTCGGCTCACTGCAACCTCAGCCTCCCGGGTTCAAGGGATTCTCCTGCCTCAGCCTCCCGAGTAGCTGGGACTACAGGCGCAGCCACCACGCCCGGCTAATTTTTTGTATTTTTAGTACAGACGGGGTTTCACCGTGTTAGCCAGGATAGTCTCTATCTTCTGACCTTGTGATGATCTGCCCGCCTCATCCTCCCAAAGTGCTGGGATTACAGGTGTGAGCCACCACGCCCGGCCTATTTATTTTTTATTGTATATATTCAAGTTGTTTATGAAATTTCAATAAATGATAAAAGAGGCATTGCAAATCTATAAAGAACAGGGGATTACTCAGTAAATGATATTACACTAAATGCTATTTAGAAGAAAAATTCATTTAGATTTTACCATAACAGCATATATCAAAAAAAAAAAAAAAAAGGAAGAGAGAGAAGAAAAGACCTAGTTAGATTAAAGAGTTCAGGAAATAATGAAACAAGTTAAGGCACAGACTTAATGAAAAGTATGGAACACTTATATGAGAAAAACTACTAAAGTCTTGCATGAGACGTCACAGTAGATTTGAACAGAAGGCAAACATACCATTATCTTGGATAGGAAAGTGTAACATCATAAAAATGTTAAGTCTCCTCTGCTTAATTTATATATTTAAATTAACACTAACAAAAATATTAATTTATTTATGGAGCTAGGCAGGTTGATTATAAAATTTATTTGGAATAATAAATAAGGGAGAATAGCCAGAACAGATCTCAAAAGAGATGAACCGGTGGGGGGCAGGGGGAGGAGGAGGAGCCTAGGACGTGTCATACAGAGAGTGGCACCTGGGACTCATTTTAGCCAGTGGAAGGCAGTGAGAGTTCTGCACCTAAATCTTTTTTTTTTTTTTTAACAGAGTTTTGCTCTTGTTGCCCAGGCTGGAGTGCAATGGCGTGATCTCAGCTCACCGCAACCTCCACCTCCCGGGTTCAAGCAATTCTCTTGCCTCAGCCTCCCGAGTGGCTAGGATTATAGGCATGCGCCACCATGCTCTGCTGCTTTTGTATTTTTAGTAGAGATGGGGTTTCCCCATGTTGGCCGGGCTGGTCTCGAACTCCCAACCTCAGGTTATCCCCCTGCCTCAGCCTCCCAAAGTGCTGGGATTACAGGCATGAGCCACCGCACCCAGCCTCTGCACCTAAATCTTAAAAAGGCCTGGCAACAGGCCTGGCACAGTGGCTCGTGCCTGTAGTCCCGAAACTATGAGCCAAGGTGGGAGGATCGCTTGAGGTCAGGATTTTGAGACCAGCATGGGCAACCCAGTGAGACCTATCTCTACAACAACAACAACAAAAAATTTTTAATTAGCTGGTCACAGTGGCATGCGCCTGTAATCCCAGCTACTCAGGAGGCTGAGGTGGGAGGATTGCTTGAGCCCAGGAGTTTGAGGCTGCAGTGACCTATGATTACACCACCACATTCCAGCCTGGATGACGGAGCAAGACCCTATTTCAAAAAAGAAAAGGCCTGGCCTGGCAACTTCTGCTTTTACATGCTGGGAGGGCTGAGTATGATGTAAGGAGCCCAGTGACCCTGATGGAGACACTGTTGAAGGACCACAAAGAGGAGAGGCCCTGAACAATATGGAGAAAGAAGGGGTGGGAGAGAGAGAGAAAACCCCAGCTCCCCCGGTGTAGCCACCAAGAATGGCCCTCCTGCCATGTCCACACGGACCCAACATACACATGAAGCCATCTCGGGATTTCCACTCCACTGCCATAAAACTGCAGTCACGTGAACGACACAAAGTGAGACCGGCAAAAGGACCACTCAGCTGAGCCACAGTCCACCAGTAGAATTGTGAAAAATAATACAGTGGCCATTGTCCTAAGCCACTGAGTTTTGAGGTGGTTTGTGATGCAGCAGTAGGTGACCAGATCAAATGATTACCGAAGGGGAAAAGACAGAATAGGGCAGGGAGACAGGAAGAGAAGCAAGACATCTCTGCATGTTATGTCATAGAATTTTGACTCTGTATCCACGTAAATGTTTTAGCTAATTTTAAAAAATTTTAATTTTAAAAATTAAACCACACAGAAAAGAGAAATACAATGGAATTGTTAAAACTTCAGTGGGGTAGAGGTAGGAAGACTTTCTACATGACTGATAGAAACATCACAAAGGAGGCCAGGTGCAGTGGCTCACGCCTGTAATTCCAGCACTTTGGGAGGCCGAGGCGGGCGGATCACAAGGTCAGGAGTTTGAGACCAGCCTGGCCAAGATGGTGAAACCCCATCTCTACTGAAAATACAAAAATTAGCTGGGCGTGGCTGCATGTGCCTGTAATCCCAGCTACTTGGGAGGTTGAGGTAGGAGAATTGCTTGAACCCGGGAGGCGGAGGTTGCAGTGAGCCGAGATCGCGCCAGTGCACTCCAGCCCGGGTGACAGTGCGAGACTGAGTCTCAAAACAAAGACAAAAACAAAAAACAAACAAAACAAAAAAGAAACATCACAAAGGAAAAACATAGCCACAGCTGGATGCAGTGGCTCATGCCTGTAATCCCAGCACTTTGGGATGCTGAGGTGGGAGGATCACTTGAGCCCAGGAGTTGGGCAACATAGTGAGACCCCTATGTAAAAAATACAAAAATTAGCCAGGCATGGCGGCGTGTGCCTGTAGTCCCAGCTACGCAGAAAGCTGAGGCCAGAGGATCACTTGAGTCGGGGAGGTCGAGGCTGCAGTGAACCGTGATCGTATCACTGGGCCTGGGCCCAGCCTGGGCCACAAAGCAAGATCATGTCTCAAAAAAAAAAAAAAAAAAAAGAAAAAAAGTCAATTTATTATATAGAAAATTTTCCTATACATCAGTGGGGAAACCCATAATAAGAAGGAAAGAACTGCTGGGTGCAGTGGCTCATGCCTATAATCCCAGCACTTTGGGAGGCCAAGGCAGGTGGATCACCTGAAGTTGGGAGTTTGAGACCAGCCTGACCAACATGGAGAAACCCTGTCTCTACCAAAAATACAAAATTAGCCGGGTGTGGTGGCGCATGCCTGTAACCCCACCTACTCGGGAGGCTGAGAGGGGAGAATCACTTGAACCCGGGAGGTGGAGGCTGCGGTGAGTCGAGATCACGCCATTGCATTCCAGCCTGGGCAACAAGAGCGAAACGCTGTCCCCCCTGCCCCCCCAGAGAAAAGGAAAGAACATTTTGGGAAATATATACAACAAACATGACAAGAGAAGTTCACATTTTGACCACAGAGGATGAGTTAGTTTTCTACAGCCGTGTAATAAATAACTATAAATGTAGAGATGCGAAACAACACCCACTGATTAGCTCACAGCTCTGTGGGTTCAACTGGATTCTCTGCTCAGGGTCAAACAGGGTTGAAATCAAGGTGTCTGCCTGGCTGGGCTATTACCTGGAGGCTCTGGGAAGCACCTACTTGAAAGCTCATTGAGGTGACTGGCAGAATTCAGTTCCTTGTGGTTGTAGGACTCCAGTCACGTGCCCTCGCTGACTGTCAGCAGGGACCACTCTCAGCTTTTAAAGACGTCTCTCTGATCAGTGGGCAGAGCCCCTCCATCATCAAAGCCAGCCATGGTGCATCAAATCCTTCTTGTGCTTTGAATCTCTTTGCCCTTTCTGCTGCCAGACAGAGAACATTTTCTGCATTTAAAAGGCTAATGATATTAGATTAGGCCCACCTAGAAAATCTCCCTATTTGAAGATTAACCATGCCAGGTAACATAATCTTGGGAGTGATATTTCATCATATCCACAGCTTCCACCCTCACTCAAAGGGAGGGGATTATAGAAAGAAGAAGGTCATTGGGGGTCATTCTTAGAATTTTGACTACCAGAGGGGATAACATTCACATCTATAATAAGAACTCTAAGACACAGGACATGAATAACAGTTTGCAAAAGAGGAAATCAAGTAGTTAGCAGACATATGGGAAAATGTTTCACTTCAATTGAAATAAAAGAAATTCTAGTAGAAATCTTCTACTTCACAGATTAAATTAGCAAAAAATACTAAATATTGGCAGCTATGTGGTGAAACAGGCATTTCATTCATTGATGATAGCAATGTGAATGGTACAACACATGTAGAAATAAATTTGGAAATATATACCAACGCCTTTAAAATGTTTATATTCTTTGGCCCAGTAATTTGACTGCTGGGAATCTATGTAAAGATTAATCCTAAATTTGGAAAAAAAATTTCCCAGCAATCAAGTAATCCTAAATTTGAGAAAAAAACATTTTTAAACACTGATATGGTTTGGCTCTGTGTCCCCACCCAAATCTCACTTTGACTTGTAATAATCCCCACGTGTCATGGAAGGGACCCGGTGGGAGGTAACTGAATCATGAGGGCAGGTTTTTCCCGTGCTGTTCTCATGATAGTGAATAAGTCTCACAAGATCTGATGGCTTTATAAAGTGGAGTTCCCCTACACAAGATCTCTTGCCTGCCGCCATGTAAGACATGACTTTGTTCTTCATTTGTCTTCTGCCATGATTGTGAGGCCTCCCAAGCCATGCAGAACCGTGAGTCCACTAAACCTCTTTCCTTTATAAATTACCCAGTCTCAGGTATGTCTTTATTATCAGCATGAGGACAGACTAATAAAAACACCATGGTATTCACGGCAAATTATTAATAATGAAAAAGTGGAAACAATCTAATTGGCAAAATGGACATGGTCGGATACATTACACCTTCAAATCAACAAGATATTAGGCAGTCACTGAAAACATGTTTATGCTGAAAGAAAATACAAGAAGGTCTGATAAATGGAGAAGAAACATTCCATGTTTATGGAGTACAAGACTCAAGATGCCATCTCTCCCTCAATGCAATTGCATTCTATAATCCCAGTTTTTGGTTTAAAAATTTAAACACTTGCATGATAATGCAAAGATCCTATAACAGCCAACACATTTTGAAAAAGTAGAGCACAGCGGGAGGATTTACACTGCCTGACTTTAAGACCTAGCATAAAACAACAAGGATCGATGCTTAAAGAGAGATAAGCAGATCAATGGAACAGATTAGGGAGTCCAGAAATAAAACCGTATACATATGGTCAACAAAAATCATATATGACTTTCAGCAAAGGTGCCAAGGCAATTCCACAGGGACAGGAAAGCCTTTTCAACAACTGGTGCTGGAACAACTGGATATCCATACGGGAAAAAATGAACCTTGCCTGTTACTTGACACCATATACAAACATTAACTTGAAATGGATCATAGACCTAAAAGCTAATACTATAAAGTTTCCTTTTTTTTCTTTTCTTTTCTTTCTTTTTCTTTTTTTTTTTTTTGAGATGAAGTCTCACTCTGTCATCCATGCTGGTGTGCAATAGAGCCATCTCGGCTCACTGCAACCTCCGCCTCCCAGGTTCAAGCAATTCTCCTGCCTCAGCCTCCCAAGTAGCTGGAACTACAGGTGCCTGCCACCACACCCAGCTAATTTTTGTATTTTTAGTAGAGATGGGATTTCACCATCTTGGCCAGGCTGGTTTTGAACTCCCATAGTGCTGGGATTACAGGCATGAGCCTCCACGCCTGGCCCTTATGTTCGGTTTTTGCTCTTCTCACAGATATGCATTATTTCAAAACTATTTGCCAGTAAATGAAAGTATTTACTATTCAAGTTAAAAATATTTCCTATTAAATTTAAAAAAAGTGAAAGGAAATTGACAAGAGCAGCATTAGCATTATTTCAACTGCAAGAGCCAGAAACCAATTTATTTTTTATTTTATTTTGTTATTACTATTATTTTTGAGACAGGGTCTCTTTCTGTCACCCAGGCTGGAGTGCATTGGCATGAACAAGGCTCAATGCAGCCTCAGCCTCCTGGGCTCAAGTGATCCTCCTGCTTCAGTCTCCCAAGCAGCTGGGACTATAGGAGTACACTATCATGGTTGTCTGATTTTTTTATTATTTGTAGAAACAGGGCTCTGCTATGTTGCCCAGGCTATTTTTTTTTTTTTTTTTGAGATGGAGTCTTGCTCTGTTGCCCAGGCTATAGTGCAGTGGCACGATCTCGGCTCACTGCAAACTCCACCTCCCAGGTTCACACCATTCTCCTGCCTCAGCCTCCTGAGTAGCTGGGACTACAGGCACCTGCTACCACGCCCGGCTGATTTTTTGTATTTTTAGTAGAGATGGGGTTTCACCGTGTTAGCCAGGATGGTGTTGATCTCCTGACCTCATGATCCGCCTGCCTCAGCCTCCCAAAGTGCTGGGATTACTGGCGTGAGCCACAGCGCCCAGCCTGCCCAGGCTAGTCTTTAACTTCTGGGCTCAACAATTTTCCCACCTTAGCCTCCCAAAGTGCTGGGATTACAAGCATGAGCCACCATGCCCAGCCCAGAAACCAAAGTAAATAACCTTAAACCAAACACAGATGAATTGGCTTTCCTAACTCAACCCAGGATGGAGTTGTTTTCAGTTGAGTTACATATACAAAGTCAATTTACCAGTTTCCTAATAGTCTTCTTACCATTTATAGGGGAGACATCTAAGTTATGTCAATAGGCAAATCAACGAATACTACATCACAAACAGTTTCAATATTTAAGAGGCAATAAGAGAAGGAAAGCTTGTGGAAACCACACATTTTATTTATTACCTTCATTTCATTCTCACAGCCTAGCAATAATTCAGAGCTAACGTGTGGCAACACATGTCCACTTTTCTGGTTTGTGCGTTTGCTTTCTCCTTGCCTGTCCCAGTGTGGGGCGTCGTTTGCGATGGGGGTCCTGCCCTGTGCTGACTGTAAACCTCTTGAAGCACATCAACAATGCGCCAGCACGTCCTGAGAGTTTGTGGACTGAAGTTATTCCAAATTCTAAAGTTTAATCCACTAAAAAAGTATAAGAACTGTAGCCTGAACTTGCCAAAAACAAGTCCTCCAAACGTGTGTAATGGCAGGAGTCCCCACCCCTCCCGCCCCCCTTTCATCCGCCCTACAGTTGCCACTGGTTAGGAACCGGCGGCACAGCAGGAGGTGAGCAGCTGAGCAGCAGGTGGGCCGGCAAAGCTTCATCTATATTTACAGCCACTCCCCATCGCTGGCGTTAGCGCCTGAGCTCTGCCTCCTGTCAGATCAGCCGCGGCCGTAGAGTCTCATAGGAGCATGAACCCTATTGTGAACTGCACGTGTGAGGGATCTAGGATGCACGCTCCTTATGAGAATCTAGTGCCTGATGATCTGTCTCTGTCTCTGCCACCCCCAGATGGTGTGTCCGGAATTGGTGGGTTCTTGGTCTCACTGACTTCAAGAATGAAGCCGCAGACCCTCGCGGTGAGTGTTACAGCTCTTAAGGTGGCGCGTCTGGAGTTTGTTCCTTCTGATGTTTGGATGTGTTCGGAGTTTCTTCCTTCTGGTGGGTTCGTAGTCTCGCTGGCTCAGGAGTGAAGCTGCAGACCTTCGCGGTGAGTGTTACAGCTCTTAAGGCAGCGCGTCTGGAGTAGCTCGTTCCTCCTGGTGGGCTCGTGGTCTCGCTGGCTTCAGGAGTGAAGCTGCAGATCTTCGTGCTGAGTGTTACAGCTTATAAAAGCAGTGTGGACCCAAAGAGTGAGCAGTATCAAGATTTATTGCAAAGAGCGAAAGAACAAAGTTTCCACAGTGTGGAAAGGGACCCGAGCGGGTTGCCACTGCTGGCGCGGGCAGCCTGCTTTTATTCTTATCTGGCCCCACCCACATCCTGCTGATGGGTAGAGCCAAATGGCCTGTTTTGACAGGGGGCTGACTGGTGCGTGTACAATCCCTGAGCTAGATACAAAGGTTCTCCACGTCCCCATCAGATTAGTTAGATACAGAGTATGGACACAAAGGTTCTTCAAGGCCCCACCAGAGCAGCTAGATACAGAGTGTCGATTGGTGCACTCACAAACCCTGGGCTAGACACAGGGTGCTGATTGGTGTGTTTACAAACCTTGAGCTAGATACAGAGTGCCGATTGGTGTATTTACAATCCCTGAGCTAGACATAAAGGTTCTCCACGTCCCCACCAGACTCAGGAGCCTAGCTGGCTTCACCCAGTGGATCCCACACCGGGGCTGCAGTTGGAGCTGCCTGCCAGTCTCGCGCCATGCACTCGCACTCCTCAGGCCTTGGGTGGTCGATAGGACTGGCCGCGGTGGAGCAGGGGGCGGTGCTCGTCGGGGAGGCTTGGGCCACACAGGAACCCACGGAGGCGGGAGAAGGCTCAGGCATGGCGGGTTGCAGTCCCGAGGCCTGCCCCGCGGGAAGGCAGCTAAGGCCCGGCGAGAAATCGAGCGCAGCGCCGGTGGGCTGGCACTGCTGGGGGACCCAGTACACCCTCCGCAGCTGCTGGCCCGGGGCCAGCAGGGCCAGCCAGCTGCTTCCGAGTGCGGGGCCTGCCAAGCCCACACCCACACAGAACCCCAGCTGGCCCGCAGGCGCCGCACGCAGCCCCGGTTCCTGCTCACGCCTCTCCCTCCACACCTCCCTGCAAGCTGAGGGAGTGGGCTCCGGCCTTGGCCAGCCCAGAAAGGGGCTCCCACAGTGCAGCGGTGGGCTGAAGGGCTCCTCAGGTGCTGCCAAAGTGGGAGCCCATGCAGAGGAGGCGCTGAGAGCGAGCGAGGGCGGTGCGGACTTCCAGCACGCTGTCACCTCTGAATGGGACCATCTAGTTTCAGGAAAACAAGCTCAGGGCTCCCACTGATTCTACATTATAGCGAGTTGTGTAATTATTTCGTTATATATTATTACAATGTAATAATAATAGAAGTAAAGTGCCCAATAAATGTAATCCACTTGAATCATTCCAAACCCATTCTCCTGCCCTGTCCATGGAAAAAAATGTCTTCCATGAAACCAGTCCCTCGTGCCAAAAAGGTTGGGGACCACTGTTATGGGGTAAAGCTAATAACTGCAAAGAATAGGGCAAGCCTTTGTAAAATACATCAACATTCACTTGACTTGCTGCCACTGCAGGAACGCCTAAGAACGTTTCAGGGAATGGAACTAACCGTGGTTGAACCATGACAGTGGCCAGGTCCCCACTCTGGCGCCCGTATCAGCTGCAGGAGCCGCAGTGCATAGCGTGTGCGCTGGCCCTGCAGGAAGAAGAGGCAGGCCCATCCAGGCAGCAGACACCATGCTGGAGCATGGTGGACTCCTCAGCAACCAGCTCTTGGTGGCTGCCAGGGATTCATCAGTTGTGGCTGCACCAAATCTCTTTCTTCCACCACTCCCAACAGCCCGTTATCCTGGGCTTCTGTTTATTGGGATTTCCTGGAATTCCAGGAGTCCCATGTGGCAAGAAGATGTCAAGTGATGCCACAGGCCCTTAGGGAAGGTCCTCATTTTGGCTCCAGATCCAGCCAGGCTTACTCCCTGATCCTGTCTGAGTGGGCCAAGGCGTGGGCCCTAGGGACGGGTCCTCCAGGTGAGGTATGCTTAGTTCATGTCAGTTATGGTCCCATTGATTTATTTTCTTTCTTTTTTTTTTTTTTTTTTTTTTTTTGAGATGGAGTCTCACTTTGTCACCCAGGCTGGAGTGTAGTGGCGCAATCTCGGCTCACCGAAACCTCCACCTCCTGGGTTCAAGTGACACCCCTCCGCCACCCGCCTCAGCCTCCCGAGTGGCTGGGATTACAGGCACACGCCACCATGCCTGGCTAATTTTTGTATTTTTTGTAGAGACGGAGTTTCACCATGTTGGCCAGGCTAGTCTCGAACTCCTCACCTCAGGTGATCTACCCTCCTCTGCCTCCCAAACTGTTGGGATTACAGGCGTGAGCCACCATGCCCGGCCCCATTGGTTTATTTTCTATATTATCATGGAGCTCTTCTTGGTTTACCTGAGGTGTTTCGATATTAACCCTAACTGAGGGCAAAATGTTTTATTAGATAGATTGGTGGATAGGTAGATATGTGATACAGCAAACATAGCAAAACATTTATTCTAGAATCTGGGTGGTGCCTGTTCATTGTACATTTTTTCCAGCTCCTATCTACGTTTGAAACTTAAAATAAAAGTTGGGGCCGGAAATTGTGATAGAGGTGTTTATTATACAATTTACAGGGATTTAAAAAAGGTATTTTTCAAGCCGGGCATGGTGGCTCACACCTGTAATCCTAGCACTTAGAAAGGCTGAGGTGGGTGGATCATTTGAGGTCAGGAGTTTGAGACCAGCCTGGCCAATATGGTGAAACCCTTTCTCTACTAAAAAGACAATAAATTAGCCGGACGTGGTGGCACACACCTGTAGTTCCAGCTACTTGGGAGGCTGAGGCAGGAAAATCACTTGAACCCGGGAGGCGGAGGCTGCAGTGAGCCGAGACCATGCCACTGCACTCCAGCCTGGGCAGCAGAGCAAGACTTGGTCTAACAACAACAACAAAAGATATGATACATTTCTTTGGTCAGTCATTGCACATCTATTTGCTTGGTGTCAATTATATATGGTACTGAATCCTGAAGACTCACCAGGGAACAAAACAGGTACAATCTTCCCCTCATGTAGTTTACAGCCCAGAAGGGAAGAGAGATGACCGAACAAGTAATTCCAGTAGAGTGTGAAGAGTTGCTGTAAGCATCAAAGTGTTGGGGGGAGTTAGTCTCTTACTAGCCCCTCCCAAGACCCTGCACCCCTCCTACTTGTGCACAGAGTCCCAGCCCTGGCCTTCCTCGGGTGTTGACATCACTGCTGCTTGCAGGACACCCCACACCAGCTAGGCCTTAGCTGGCTCCAGAGTGCAGCAGGGGTGGGTGATTGCGGAGATACTTTCATTCCAACAATGGCCAAGTCTAGTTTTCTCCTTAGTTACTTTAGGGTGCTGTACTAGCTTCCTAGAACTGCTGTAACAAATTATCACAAAATTGGTGCCTTACAGCAATAGAAATTTATACTGTTACAATCCTGGGAACCAGAAGAGTCCAATTTTAAGGTGTTGGCAGGGCCGCTTCCCCCTGGAGTGTCTGCAGGAGAATCCGTCCCATGCCTCTGTACTGGCTTCTGCTGGCTGCCGGCAGCCCTTGGCGTCCTTTAGCTCGTTGATAGATCAGTACAATCTCGACTTCGGTTATCACATCTGCTTCTCCTCTGTGTGTCTTCTCCTTTTTCCTCCTCTTCTTTTTTTTTTTTTTTTTTTTTTTTTGAGGCGGAGTCTCACACTGTCACCCAGGCTGGAGTACAATGGCACCATCTCGGCTCACTGCAGGCTCTGCGTCCTGGGTTCAAGCGATTCTCCTGCCTTAGCCTCCCGAGTAGCTGGGATTACAGGCGCCCACCAACATGCCCGTCTAATTTTTTGTATTTTTGGTAAAGACGGGGTTTCACTATGTTGGCCAGGCTGGTCTCGAACTCCCGACCTCATGATCTGCCCACCTTGGCCTCCCAAAGTGCTGGGTTTGCAAGTGTGAGCCACTGCGCCTGGCTCCTTTTTTTCCTCTTATGAGAACACTTGCCATTGGATTTTGGATCCACCCAGATAATCGAGGATGATCTCATCTCAAAATCCTTCATTACACCTGCAGAGAACTTTTTTCAAATGAGGTCACATGCACAGGTTCTAAGAGGACGTATCTTTTGGGGAGGCCAACACTCAGCCCGCTATGAGTACACCTATCTCATAACTAAGAGACTCATAGAGCACATGGTCTCTCTCCTCTTTTGAACATGTCGTGGGCTTATTTTGTCATAGGATATTTTCCTCTGTCTTGGGTCTGATTTCTTCACTCATTATTTAAAAAATTTCTCTCGGTCTGAACCATGATGAATGAATTCTGAGTGGGTTATTGCCATTCTCCAAAGTTTTCCTCCTATGCCCAAATTTCTCCTCGATAGTGGTTCATTCCTCTACATACAGAGAGCTATGGAGGTACATGGAAGGTGCTATGGTTTGAATGTGGCCTCTCCAACATTCGAATGTTGGAAACTTAATCCCCAGTGCAACAGTGTTGGGAGGTGGGGCTTGATGGGCCCGATGCTGCTATAACAAGGGCTTTGGGGCATGGGTCTTCTTGCCTCTGCTCTTCTGCCATGTGAGGACATGACGCTTCTCCACTCCAGAGGATGCAGCATTCGAGACCATCTCAGAAGCACAGAGACCAGGCCCCAACCTGCCAGTGCCAGGATCTGGGACTTCCCAGCCTCTAAAACTGTGAGAAATTAATTTCTATTGTTTATTTATTTATTTATTTATTTTTGAGACAGAGTCTCACTCTGTCACCTAGGCTGGAGTGCAGTGGCACGATCACAGCTCACTGCAGCCTCAAACTCCTGGGCTCAAGCAATCCTCCTGCGTCAGCCTCCCAAAAAGCTGCGACCACAGGCATGAGCCACCATGCCCAGCTAATTTTTGTATTTTTGTAGGTGGGGTTTTGCCTTGTTGCCTGGGCTGGTCTCAAACTCCTGAGCTTAATCGATCCTTCTGCCTCGGTCTCCCAAAGTGCTAGGATTACAGGCATGGGCCACCATGCCTGGCCCCAACATGTGTTTTTTAAGGGAACACAAAACACAATGCAACCTGTAACATTAAATGATCACCTTTGCGTTTAGAAAGACCCTGCACATTGCCTGCAGCGTGCAGCATGTGGTAGAGGGTAGCAGCTCACCACACATTCCAGTTGGCAAATGTTTGTAGTAATCTCAACAACAGACCATGGTGAGTGGGCAATGCCCATGGTGGCAAAGTAGGATAAAAAGAAGTGGGACAATAGAAAACAACGTAGCGGCTAGCCCCAGTGTGACTCAGTCACTGAATGGACCTGTGCTGCGACAGCGAGAGAGGCTCCACCTGTAGGTGAGGGGTCAGGGTTCCATGTCCCACCCAAATCCCCATTCCCATCAGATACACTCACAGGGACTTCGTGAAACTTAATGGTCAGTGTAGGAAAGAGTCCCCGCTTCCTGGTTCCCCGCGCCCTGGAGCCTCACTCCACTCTGGGATACACCCCAGCCATCACACCCAAATTATCCATTCGCTGATCGGCGGTAGGTAATTTGGTGTATTCTGAGCTTCAGGAGGAAAAACCCCTCTATTTACTTTTGGAATTAGCAAACTTCCATTTCATGTTTTTCCCTGAAGGGTGTTTAATGTGAGGTCCTTTTTTCTCTCTCTCCCTACTTTTTTAAGGGAACAGCATTAGTCTGGGGGCTACACAAAGGATGCTTGTTGAATTCTGTCAAAGATCTGCACAAGATGAGTGACAGTTAGGTAGACCTGTCTGCTTTCTGAAATTTCACATGTTTGCATTGAATCCCCGCCTGAAAATGTACATATAATTTTAGAGATCAGGTCAGGGACTCTAGACATTCTGTTAGATGTCTCCCCCTATATGTCCTCCCCTTCCTCTGTCATAGCAGAAACGTCAACTTTTTTTTGAGACAGAGTTTCGTTCTTTGTTGCCCAGGCTGGAGTGCAGTGGTGACATCTTGGCTCACTGCAACCTCCGCCTCCCGGGTTCAAGAGATTCTCCTGTCTTAGCCTCCCAAGCAGCTGGGTTACAGGTGCCTGCCACTACGCCTGGCTAATTTTTGTATTTCTAATACTTTAGTAGAGACGGGGTTTCACTATGTTGGCCAGGCTGGCCTCGAACTCCTGACCTCAGGTAATCCATCCACCTTAGCCTCCCAAAGTGCTGGGATTACATGCGTGAGCCACCACGCCCGACCTAAACCTCAACTTTTTAGCTGGACGGACATGTGACTGCCCTGAAGAAACCTTGCATTTCTTCACCACCTGTGCAGCTAGAGGTGGCCATGTGGGCTGTTAATGGAAACCTAGTGTGCAACTCTTGGGAGGTGCCCTTCAAGAGAGGGTGCAAACCGGGCGGTGGCTCACACTTGCAATCCCAGCACTTTGAGAGGCCGAGGCAGGCGGATCACCTGAGGTCAGGAGTTCGATACCAGCCTGACCAACATGGTGAAACACCGTCTCTACTAAAAATACAAAAATTAGCTGGGCGTGGTGGTGTGCAACTGTAATCCCAGATACTTGGGAGGCTAAGGCAGGAGAATCTCTTGAAGCTGGGAGGCGGAGGTTACATGAGCTGAGATTTTGCCACTGCACTCCAGCCTGGGTGACAGAGCAAGACTCCATCTCAAAAAAAAAAAAAAAGAGGGTGTGCAAGTCCTTCTTTGCTCCCATTCTTCCCACTTGCTGGTTAGTATTTGGATGCACTGGCCTGAGTCTGCGTAGTCTTCTGGGGCCTTGAGGCAGAAGCTACTTACTAGGATTGTAGAGGGATGAGGGACAAGGCAGAAGGAGGCCGAGCACTTCCAGGTACCCTCCGTCCTGGCCCCGGCTGCCTATATTTATTTAAGAAAGAAACAAACAGCTATCTTGCTGGTGTAGACAGAATAATACTTCCCTCCTTCCCCGAAAAAGATGCCCACATCCTTGCCCCTAGAAATAGTTGAATATATTGCTTGACCTGGGGAAAGGGACTTTGCAGATGTGCTTGAGGACCTTGAGATGGGGGGCGGGGGTTAGCCTGGATGATCCTAGTTATTCTGGGTGGGCTCAAAGTCATCATAAGGGTCTTTATATGAGATAAGCAGGAATATCAGAGACAGAAAAACAACTGTGATGACAGGAGTGGCCAAGGTTGAAGTGAGGCACCTTGAATATGGAGGCAGGCCCAGAGGTCAAGAAAGAATGCAGGCGCTGCGACACCCTGGAAAAGGCAAGGAAACACGCTCTCCCCTGGAGCCTCCAGAAAGAACTCAGCTTGCCCCACACCTTGATTTTAGTTCCTCAACTCTCATTTTAGAGTTCCGAACTCTAGAGCTGAAAGATAATACATTTGTGTTGTTTTAAGCTACTAGGTTTGTGGTCATTGGCTACAGCAGCAATTGGCAACTTATACACGTCATCTTGCTTGACTGACTGTTATTTTGTAATTTCAGACACTTGCAGCTACCTCCAGTCCTAACCAGAACAAAATCTGGTATCTGGAAGTGGGAAAATGTATGTTGCAGAACCTAGGTTGTGGCACTGACTTAGCAATGACATGGCTGGGACTCATATATTGCAGGTAGGAAAAATGATGATCATTAGGACATGGCAATGGGACATTTGGTGGCATGTTTCCAGGGTTACTTTAGAAGGCATACTATATGCTGACCAAGGCTGAGAGTCAGGAGGAAATGGTTGGAAGATCAGAATTTTGGGCACAGTCAGCTTCTTCCTGCCACTTCCTGCAAAATCCAAAAGAAAGGTGAACTTGAGGAAAGCCAGCCAGTCTGTCAACTGAATGAAAAACATCGTTTTGGCAAAGGAGCCCTCTCTGCCTGCCACTTGCAAGCAAATTTGAGTGATAAGCTGGTAATTTGGGGCCTTGCTGGACTGAAAAACCCAATGGCTTCTGTATTCCAAGTAAAGGTTTTACTGAGGTCTCAATGTTTTACAAAGGGCTTTACATGTCCAATTCTCTGCTAGACATTGAGAGCCAGTCCAGAGGCAAACATGTTGGGGAAGGTAACTTTTCTTTCAGTTCGTGGGTCTCCAGCCTACAAAGAGCCCTTCTAGACTTATGGAGAGCTCTGAACACCACCCCAGGGTGCAGGACTTCAAGCTGGAGGAAGTGCATTGGTGGGACTCTGAAGTTGTTGCCCTTGGTAAGGGTATGAATATGTACCATGTGTGGGAGGAGAGATGTGTATGGATATCAGGCGGCTAAGAGGGCAAGCTGTGGCGGTTTGCTTTTCTCCTCCTCTTCTATAGCAGAATCCTGGCATGTCTTGAATGAGTTATGTGTGTATTCAGATACTGGGGTCCTCAATTTCCAGGGCCGACAAGTAAGCCCTGGAACAGCGTCGAGCCTCTGGCCACGATCAGCTTTGTCCTTTCGCCCCAGTGTACTGTTATAAGAAAATGGTTGGGGCATTATGAAGTTAAGGTGAGCATAGTCTACACATGCTCACCCTCACTCCTGAGAACAATTAAAAGTATGGGGGATTCCGGCCGGGCGCGGTGGCTCATGCCTGTAATCCCAGCACTTTGGGAGGCCAAGATGGATGGATCACAAAGTCAGGAGATCAAGACCATCTTGGTTAATACGGTGAAACCCCATCTCTACTAAAAATACAGAAAATTAGCCGGGCATGGTAGCAGGCGTCTGTAGTCCCAGCTACTCAGGAGGATGAGGCAGGAGAATGGCGTGAACCTGGGAGGCGGAGCTTGCAGTGAGCCGAGATCACGCCACTGCACTCCAGCCTGGACAACGGAGCGAGACTCCGTCTCAAAAAAAAAAAAAAAAGTATGGGGGATTCCCAAAACCACTCTCAGTTTTGATAATTCACTAGAAAGACTCACAGAACTCTCTGAAACCTGGTGTACTCATGGTTACAGTTTATTACAGCAAAAGGATACAGATTAAAATCAGCCGAGGGGGCTGGGCGCGGTGGCTCATGCCTGTAATCCCAGCACTTTGGGAGGCCGAGGCTGGCGGATCACGAGGTCAGGAGTTCGAGACCAGCCTGACCAACATGGTGAAACCCCGTCTCTACTAAAAATACAAAAATTAGTCAGGCGTGGTGTTGCGCATCTGTAATCCCAGCTACTTAGGTGTCTGAGGCAGGAGAATCGCTTGAACCCAGGAGGTGGAGGTTGCAGTGAGCCGAGATCGTGCTACTTCACTCCAGCCTGGGTGACAGAGCGAGACTCCATCTCAAAAAAGAAAAAAAAAGAGAAGAAGAACATAGGGTAGAGTCCAGGAAAGAACCCATCACAGAGCTTCCATTGTTTTCTCCCTGGGAAGCCATGGATAGTGCCACTTTCCTGGCATTAACGTGGACAACACACGTGGAGTTTGCCCACCAGGGAAGCCCACCCAAGCTTAGAGTTTTTACTGGGGTTCCATTGTGTAGTAATGATTGATTTCCCATGTGGTTGATGGCAGCCTCCAGCCCCTCTGGATGTTGAGCTAATACGACGTGACCCCAACCCCCTCCCTAAATCACACTGTTAGACTTCCTGGTGTGGCCAGCTCCCAATCTAAACAAAGATACTCCTATCGAGCATGATTTTCCAAGGGCTGAGAGATTACCTACCAGAAGCTGAAGGCAAAGGATGGACCTCTCTTTGGGCAAGGTCAAATTCTTTATTACACAGACGCATTGTTCTACAATAATGGAACCTCAATTTCTAACTGAGCACAGAGCAGCCAGAATCAAGAATCCCAACCTCTGCCAGAATTCCAGCCTTTTGTGCATCTACTTACATCCCATTGTAACCATGTGACTAAATTCTAGTCAATGGGATGTAAGTGGGGGTTGTATTTGCCACTTCTGGGAAGTGTCCTTAAATAGAGGGGCCTTGTTTTCCTCTGCCTTCTATCTTTTTGCTTCCTATACGGGACTTGAGGAGCCATCTTGGCCCATAGGTAATGCTTAGGGGTGCAACAAGGTGGAAAGAGCCTGGGTTCCTGTTGATTGAGGCACCCTTTATACCTGCACCAGGCTGCTTGGAGAAACCACTTCTATCATGTTTAAGCTGCTGTCATTTTGGGTTTTCTGCCATTTGCAGCCAGATATAGTCTCAACACCTTGCTTGAAACTTACATTTATATTGGTTACATCCAGATTTGTAAAACTCTGCTCATCAAATTGACGATCTCATCTTTAATCCAGCTCACACTCATGCTGCCAAATTGTAGCCTGTCACTGGAACACTAGACAGGGTACTGGACAGTTGCTTCTCTGGAACACTGGCCTTTATTCCCAAGCCTTCATCACATTCAGAAGGGACTGTTTTCTTTTTCTTTTTCTTAAGAAACTCACAGTCTACCTTTTCCAAGTAAATAATCATCACACTTTCTGTGGCTAACCAGTTGGAGATTTGACTGAACACCTAAACTTTACTAATGTTATATCTAAACTTTAAGTGAATTTTTGCTACACCTTTAAAAAACTGACTAAAAGATATTTTTTAAATCAAAACGAACATTTACAGATCTTTCCAAGACCTGATATTTGAATTTTGTTCATATTTTATCAAAGTGGGCCAGAGTTTCCTATGTGCAATGGCTTGGCATTGTGCCTAGAGAAAGCAGGATAAACACTGAATCTCTGCCTTTATTTTTTGTTTTTGGTGTCTTGCCATCCTTTGTTCTTCATAAAGACCTTATGGTAGCTTTTATCTTAGAATATCTTAGATATCTTAGAATATCTCTAAGAAATTAATCTTTAAAATATAGAAGGTGGACAAAAAACCCTTTGCACACTGTGAAGACAGGGATTTTATCCTTCGTTCATTGAAGAGCAGCAAGATATTGGGACATGGATATGGTGCAACCTCTGTTATCACCTTTCCTATTTGTAGTCTTGGGATTGGAGGTTGAAAGAGAATGGAAGAAATGGCACTAGAACCCAAAAGTTCCATTTCTTTCTTTCTTTCTTTTTTTTTTTTTTGAGACAGAGTCTTGCTCTGTCGCCCAGGCTGGAGTGCAGTGGTGCGATCTCGGCTCGCTGCAAGCTCTGCCTCCTGGGTTCACACCATTCTCCTGCCTCAGCCTCCTGAGTAGCTGGGACTACAGGCACCCGCCACTACGCCCAGCTAATTTTTTGTATTTTTAATAGAGAAGGGGTTTCACCGTGTTAGCCAGGATAGTCTTGATCTCCTGACCTCGTGATCCACCTGCCTCGGCCTCCCAAAGTGCTGGGATTACACACGTGAGCCACCGCGCCCAGCCCAAAAGTTCCATTTCTAATTTGCCTACCTTAATGACTTGATTTTCTTATTTTCATAGTAAATAGGAATATGTATGTTGAAGAAATATGAACATTAATTTTCTCATAACTGCACAGTGAAAAACAATGTTTTAAACTTTAATAAATATCAATGACTTGTTTCTTACTTTGCTCCATTACAAACACAAGGAAAGAAAAGATGTACAATGCCTGAAGAATAGAAACACCATCAATCCTCAACAGGGTCACCTAACTGTCATTATGAAGCAAGGGACTCTTGCCAGAGATTTGTGTCCTCAGTGAAAAAGGCCTCATGGAATTTTCTTGCTAAAAGGAACCTGAGACTTATTGACACACGCGTCCTCCTTTTCCAGACGAAACACTCAAGGCTTAGGGAAGTCAAAGTATACAGAAGGTCCCCGCTAATTAGCAGCAAAGCCAGACTCAGCACCCAGGTTGTTCTCGCTCCTGGAACAGGGTTATTTGTGAACATCCCATGTCCTCTTTATGATGGTTACAGATGTTTCATATCATCAAGGTTAAGATGAAAGATCTCAGAAGCTGCAGAAGTGCTTAGATGCACCCACAGAAAACCACTGGATCCAGCTAACTCACTCTTTCGTGATTGGAAAGAAGCATATTCTGGTGAAGCAAAAGATTTCTATCTCCAGAATAAGGCAGAAAGCATTTTTACCTAGCAAGCCACAACAAACCAGTGAAAGAACATTTAGATTTCCAGAGTCCATCGGCAATACAAAAGTCACCTAAGGAATAATGCCAGAGGCATATCTTCTCTTGTAGGTTGTAAATTCCTTGAAAACAAGAACTGCTCAACTTCCCATCTCCTACGACACCCAGCACACATCTGATGCTGGAATTTCTTTTTAATGAATGAAACACACAAATCATCGCTTTAAACCCTGGAATTGTGCCCTTTTCAAAAGAAGCACTTAGTAGACATGTGTCTAATTTCCTGTGCTGTCACAAATATTATTTAATCACACTGTTAAAAATAAAGAACTCCGGGGCCCATGAACTACATTCTCCAGGCCATTAGCTGCTCTTTCCACTTTGGGCCTCTCAGCTGTGCAGCCGGAAATGGATCGTGGGGAGAGGAGCTGCCACTCTTCTGCAAATATCCTGGAATCTTGGCTATGTCAGGAAGTGTTTGGAGAATGCCTCGGAAGCTGAGAAAGTGTTTCCAAAGCAGCATGCACACGAAGATATTTGAACCAGAGAATGTCCACTCTGAAATAGATGCATGGAGTGCATTCACAGAATATCACGTTTTTCTCAGGTTTAAAAGCTACAGCCCAGTACTCTGAACCCAAGAATTAAGGTAACTGTAAAAAGTGAGTGCCTCAGATAGTTGTTATGTTTGCAACAGGTCACTTGGTTTTACATCAATCTCATGGTAAAATACATATAAAGTTGTGATGAAGCTCATAGGCATATTATAATGGTTCCCTGGTAAATGACACTAGCATGTTGCATAAATAACTATATCTTTTAGGCTGGGCGTGGTGGCTCATACCTGTAATCCCAACACTTTGGGAGGCCGAGGCTGGTGGATCACCTGACATCAGGAGTTCGAGACCAGCCTGGCCAATGTGGTGAAATCTCGTCTCTACTAGTGGCAGAGATTAGAGGCAGAAGCCACTGAGCCCGGCCTCTTTTAATTGCTTTTTTTTTTAAAAAAACGGCTTTATTGGCTGGGCGCAGTGGCTCACACCTGTAATCCCAGCATTTTGGGAGGCCAAGGTGGGCGGATCACCTAAGGTCAGGAGTTCGAGACCAGCCTGACCAACATGGTGAAACCCCGTCTCTACTAAAAATAGAAAAATTAGCTGGGTGTGGTGGCACATGCCTGTAATCTCAGCTACTCGGGAGGCTGAGGCAGGAGAATCGCTTGAACCCAGGAAGCAGAGGTTGTAGTAAGCCGAGATCATGCCATTGCACTCCAGACTGGACAACAAGAGAGAAACTCCATCTCAAAAACAAACAAACAAGCAAACAAAAAAACCCCAACAAAACAAACAAACAGAAAAAACTATATCTTTTAAAACTGATAGTCAATGATTTTTCACTGAAAAATAGGTATTATTCATTAAAATCTAAGAATACAAACCAGCCACAGTAAGAAAACTGTCCTCTCCTCTTTGCCAGCAGCCTACACAATTGAGATGCTATGCAGTTTTCCCCTCAGCTCGTAACACTGAAACAGCAAGAAATTGTCTAAGGTTAGAATTTCTAGTCATAGGAAACTTCCAGCGATGCCAATGTAAAAACATTTTGTTTCATTTCAGAGAGTTAAGAGAGCAAATCAAGACATGAAAATGATCCCCCCGTGGAATATGCCCCTGCTATTGAGAGAATAAACTACTGATCTACGCAACAGCATGGATGAATCTCAGAGACATTTTGCTAACCGAGAGAAGTCAGACACAGAAGACATAGTCAATGATTCCATGTGTATGAAATTTCTAGAAAAGGCAAAACTATAGAGACAGAATGGCTGATCAATGTTGTGGCTGATCAAATCGAGGCACAGAATGATCAATGGTTGCCTGGAGCTGCGGGTGGGAACAGGAGTGACCTCAAAGGAGCAAGGGGAACTTTTGGGGGTGGATGGGAATATTGGGAAACTGGACTGTGATGGTTGCTAAGTGCGTCAGTTCACGGAAACCTATCACACTGTACCCTCACAATGAGTGACGTTTATGGTATGTAAGTTAGACCTCAATAAAGCTGTTTGTAATCATTTTATTTATTCTTTTTTTTTTTTTTTTGAGACAATGTCTCACTCCATCACCCAGGCTGGAGTGCAATGGCACGATCTCGGCTCACTGCAACCTCTGCCTCCAAGGTTCAAGCGATTCTCATGCCTCAGCCTCCCGAGTAGCTGAGATTACAGGCATGTGCCACCACACTCAGCTAATTTTTTTGTATTTTTCGTAGAGACGGGGTTTCACCATATTGGTCAGACTGGTCTCAAACTCCTGACCTCAGGTGATCCGCCCACCTTGGCCTCCCAAAATGCTGGGATTACAGGTATGAGCCACTGCACCCAGCCAATAAAGCCATTTTTAAAAAAAAGCAATTAAAAGAGGCCGGGCGCAGTGGCTCGTGCCTGTAATCCCAGCACTTTGGGAGGCCAAGGCAGGCAGATCACCTGAGGTCAGGAGTTCAAGACTAGCCTGGCCAACATGGTGAAATCCCGTCTCTACGAAAAATACAAAAATTAGCCAGGCATGGTGGCAGGCACCTGTAATCCCAGCTGCTCAGGAGGCTGAGGCTGGAGAATCGCTTGAACCCAGGAGGCGGAGGTTGCAGTGAGCGGAGATCGCACCATTGCACTCCAGCCTGGGTGATGAGCGAAACTCCATCTCAAAAAATAAAACAAACAAACAAAAAAAACCAAAAGGCAATTAAAAGAAAGGATTCTTTCAAGGCCAGTGCAAAACTGCTTTGCAGAAACAGGTGACCTCCCTTGTAATATTCATGGTAGCCATCACACTTCCCAAGTGTGGGACACTTTGTCCTGAGCAGGGGTTCTCTGAGGTGCACATCCAGATACTGTCACACCAAACCCGGCTTGGTGATCTTTCAAACTCCAGAATTTACAATTTCTAAACATAATGATTATGATATTAGTCAACTCATAGAGTCCAAGAACGTGAATACATGGAATTGAGCAAAACAAACAGCATTTCCCTAATGTCGGGGGATGGTGGTATGACTGGGAGCCAAAGAGAGCTTTGTGGGCTTTTGGTGAACTACGCAGCTGTTCGGGGCAGCTCCTGGAATGAGGAAAGGTATTTCGGGTATAGACTGAAATACCTTCACTAACAACTGTGGAATGCTGGCTATACACATCACCATCACTGCAGAAATGTGGGGAAATTATTTTAGGAAAATCCATCTTGCTCAGAGGCAAAAGAATAAATCGAACATTCTGTAGTCCACCTCACCAGTGTTTCTATCCACAGCGAGGGGTTTTCAAACTTGGGTGTGAGTCAAAATCTCCTGACCTGTTGAGAAGGCAGATTCCCCGGCAGGGCCCCAAGGCCATAGAATTGAATGCCTGGGACCAAGTGCCGGAGTCTGAATCTTTAACTAGCCCTCGAAGTGATGAGGGTCCTCACAACACGGCGTAAGGAACACTGGCCTCCAGCAATGAAGAAGGTGAAGACACTCAGTCAGTCTGTGCTGTTTGGGCACCTCTGCTGATTTTAGTTCTGCTTCTTTCCATTCCTCTCTGTCTCATCTGCACATCTCACGTTGTGCCTTGGTCCTTACCTGCCCCATAGCCTTGCTCTCAGGGACAGAAGTCCCACCCGTGGTGAACTGGAGACAAATAATTGTTAAAAGGTTTTCTCTTGCCTGCCCCCCTTCCCCTCCATGGGACAAGACTATAACCAGAGGCTGATTAAGCCTGTGCCCATTGGCTTCTATACCGGTTCTCACTTAATCACTGGAGAGGAAGCTGCAGCAGGTTCTAGGTTCTAACACCCTGCTGGGGTTTTAGATTGGTGGCTCATGCCTATAATCCTGAAGCTTTGGGAGGCCAAGGTGGGAGGATGGCTTGAGTCCAGGAATTGGAGATAATGTCTCTACAAAAAAAGTTTAAAAAAAATTAGCCAGAAGTGGTGGCACACGCCTGTAGTCCCAGCTACTCAGGAGGCTGAGGTGGGAGGCTGAGCCCAGGAGTTAGAGGCTGCAGTAAGCCGTGATCCCACCACAGCACTTCAGCCTGGGCAATAGAGTGAGACCCTGTCTCTAAAATCAATCCATCAATCAAACCGTGTTGAGGGGGAGGGAAGCATAGACTTGGTTGAATTGGACAACCGAGCCCAGGACAGAGCTCTAGTGAGGCCCCCTGTTCTGCTGTCCCCTGGGAAGGGAGGGATGGCCCCTGCATGAGAACACCTGCACATGGTGGTCCACTATGCTCTTGATTCCTGGGCTTCAGGGAGGCCTCGACTTCCCACCCTCTTCTGCAGCAGCCCAGCCTTTGAGTGGTGACCCTTGGCTTTCTCTGCAAGATTCTCCCCACCCACCCAGACCCTTGGGGGAAGCCTTAGGCAGCCAGATCCATAACACGTGACCCCAGCCCCTAATGCTCAGACCAGGAGTAGACTTAACCAAAACTGGCCAATCAGAGCCCCTTTTCCTGGAAACTTACACTTCTAAGATATTCCCATCTTGGTGTGTGCTGGTTTCTCATACAGAGTAGGCAAAATGCTGGGGCTGGAGCATTGCTGAGTGAGTGGCATAGAAAGCTTAGATGAAAGGGAAGCAGGTCGTGAGATGGAGAGGGCATCCTGGGTGACTGCATTCAGCACCCCTCAGGAGTCAGTCCCCTCCTGAGGCCCAGCTGAGGTCCTGAGCTCAGTTCCGTGAGACACCCCAGTGTTATTGGAATAAAGAGCCTTTACTATGGCAGCGCCTCCCTAACGCAGGAAGGATCACATTTCCCTTGCTGTCTCTGTCCTTGTTTTAACCCGTACTCTCTTTCCGTAGACAGGATGGCAAACCACGTTGTCCTCCTTATAGTGCAAAACGGGAATTTTCCCAAAAAACTGATTTGGTTTGAATGAACTGTCTTTGGCGATAGTATGAAATTATTATTTATAGGTGCAAAAATAGAACTGTGAACATGTTTTATCTTAAAAAGGGTTCTTGTCTATTAGAGTAACTTTGAAATATTTACACCTGAAATGATGTCGGGAATAGCTTCAAAACAATGCCAGGGCCAGGTGTGGTGGCTCACGTCTGTAATCCCCGCACTTTGGGAGGCTGAGGCGGGCGGATCACAAGGTCAGGAGTTCAAGACTATCCTGGCCAACATGGTGAAACCCCATCTCTACTAAAAATACAAAAATTAGCTGGGCATGGTGGTGTGCACCTGTAGTCCCAGCTACTCGGGAGGCTGAGGCAGGAGAATCACTTGAACCTTGGAGGTGGAGGTTGCAGTGAGCCAAGATTGCACCACTGTACTCCAGCCTGGCGACAGAGCAAGACTCCATCTCAAAAAACAAAAACAAAAACAAAAACAAAAAAAAAACAATGCCAGGGAGGCCAGGCGTGGTGGCTCATGTCTGTAATCCCAGCACTTTGGGAGGCCAAGGTGGGCAGATCACTTGACTTCAGGAATTCAAGACCAGCCTGACCAACATGGTGAAACCCTGTCTCTACTAAAAAGACAAAATTAGCCATGCGTGGTGGTGCATGCCTGTAATCCCAGCTACTTGGGAGGCTGAGGCAGCAGAATTGTTTGAACCCGGGAGGCGGAGGTTGCAGTGAGCTGAGATCACGCCATTGTACTCCAGCCTGGGCAACACAGTGAGACTCCATCTCAAAAACAAACAAACAAAAACAAACTAACAAACAAAAAAACAATGCCAGAGGACAGGAAGTGGGTGAGGATGTAAATGAAACAAGGTCGACCTTGAGCTGATAATTATTGAATCTGGGTGACGAGGGTTCATTGCCCAAGTCTGTCTTCTTCTGTGTATGTTTCAAATTGTCCATAGTGAGAAGTTTTAAAAAATGCTGATTTAGGGGTATACCTATGAAATATCACAAAACCACCAGCCTTCCAAAGTGAGAAGAAGCTTTTTAAATGGGAGATCTAAGTGTGGCTCCAAAGGCAGCTACCCCTAATGGGACTGGGTGTGGTACTGTATGTACAGGTGTGTGAACAAAAACATACGGGGAAATGTCCCTCTTTCCCTTAGAGGAAAATAGGAACTTGGGCTTCGTGTTCAATACATCTCTGATGATGCAATCCAAAAAGAAATATGCTAAGCTCTATGGCTTGCTTTTAAATTAATAAAAGGCACATTTAACTGTATACTTTGTAGATTGTATTAAAAGTTATTTGGTAGATTTAAGGGTAAGAAGCATTGCCTCCAACTAGAACATTTTCCTAATAGGTTGAAAGCATATGTGTCGAAAGTAAAGCATTTTGGGAGTTCTCCAGCAGCTATAAAAAACTCAATGTATCTATGCATACCTTCTAATTTAGAGGAGCGAGTGGGAGGTAGGAGGTGGCCGATGCTTGTTGGATATTCAAGAGCATCTGTATTCACTTTTTAATAAATTCATTATGGTTAAGAGTGGTCTTTTGTAGGGGTTTGGATTTCGGGAGAAATCATTCATAATACAAGTTTTCCTTTAAAGTTGTGACTGTCCATTGTACCCTTACGCTCGCCCCGTTTTCAAGGAGGCCAAGTTCTGTTTTCTGTATGAGGACTCAAGGGGGCCTGCTACTCGAATGCCCCGTCGCTGTCTAATTCTGTGGTTAATCTCATAGTGTGGACACACTTGGGGGCCCAGCTCTGAGACCAGGAGTCCCCAACCACTCTGTTCATGTCTGAATGTCTGTCCCTTTTCATTTCCCCCTTCTTTCCATTTACTCCATAATGTCTGCAGTGGAGGTGCTTGCATACTTCACTCGTACTTTGCAATACTTCTCTTTCTTTTTTACTATCATTATATTTTTTGAGAGGCAATCTTCGCTCTGTTGCACAGGCTGGAGTGCAGTGGCGCCATCTTGGCTCACTGCAACTTTCTCCTCCTGGGTTTAAGCGATTCTCCTGCCTCAGCCTCCTGAGTAGCTGAGATTACAGGCGCCCACCAGCACATGTGGCTAATTTTTGTATTTTAATATAGAGACGGGGTTTCACCATGTTGGTCATGTTGGTCTCGAACTCCTGACTTCAAATGATCCACTTGCCTTGATCTCCTAAAGAGCTGGGATTACAGGCATGAGCCACCGTGCGTGGTCATCTTTTAACTGATCTTTCCACTGTAGCCTTCTGCTTTTATAATATATGTGTATTCAGAGCAACGCATCCTGCTCTCTAAGTTATGGGCCCTTTGGGTCCAACAATAAAAGACTCACTCTCTACTTCATGGAAACAAGAGTTCATTGTAAGAACACTTTTCATTAAGACACATTGAGACCAAAAATAAAACCGTGTTTCTCCACTCAGGAGCCAGGTGCCCCTTGTCATCACACCTCCACGTATTCATGAGCTGAATGAGACTAAAGGTTTAAAATTACAAGGGTGTTCTTTTAAAATGTTTCTGTTGGCCAGGTACAGTGGCTCATGCCTGTAATCCCAACACTTTGGGAGGCCGAAGTAGGAGGATTGCTTGACCTCAAGAGTTCAAGACCAGCCTGGGCAATATGGTGAAACCCTATCTCTACAAAAAATACAAAAAAGTAGCTGGGTGTGGTGGCACTCAGGTACCTGGGAGGCCGATGTGGGAGGATCCCTTGAGCTGGGGAGATGGAGGCTGCAGTGAGCCATCATAGTGCCATTGCATTCCAGCGTGAGTGATAGAGTAAGATCCTGCCTCAAGAAAACAAATTTTTGTTGAAATAAAATATTTACACGAAACAAAAAATAAAGCAAATAATATTCTAGCTAAGTCATGGACCAATTAATAGTTGACATTATTTTTTCCGAGAGAATAATATTAACAAGAAGTAAAACCTAGAGCAGGCCTCTCATCACTACATTCCAAACCCAAGCTAAATTTTAGTTAAATTGTACATTTCAGATTTTGAAATAATGCATCATTTAAAATATTTTGAAGAAAAATGCAAAGGCCTTTCAAACCACAATTTCTTCTATGGATTATATCTCTGTAGATGTGCCTGACTATGAAACAAACTACTATAATATCAATTATTAGGCCAGGTACTGTGGCTCATGCCTGTAATCGAAACACTATTTTTTTTTTTTTTATTTGAGACAGAGTCTCGTTCCGTTGCCCAGGCTGGAGTGCAGTGGCGTGATCTCAGCTCACTGCAACTTCCACCTCCCGGGCTCAAGCGATTCTCATGCCTCAGCCTTCCAAGTAGCTGGGATTACAGGTGCACAACACCACGCCCAGCTAATTTTTTTCATTTTTAGTAGAGACAGGGTTTTACCTTGTTGGCCAGGCTGGTCTCAAACTCCTGGCCTCAAGTGATCCATCCGCCTTGTCCTCCCAGAGTGCTGGGATTACAGGAGCCACCATGCCCAGTCCATACTTGCTTTAGATCATTTTTTCGAGATCATAGTGGAAGGCACCTGTGTACCCCTCTCACATCAAATGCATCTTTCTATCTCCCAGAGGCAAGAACTATTCTGAATTTGATGATTACGCTCCCCATGTGTGTTTTTATATAATTGCTCTAGGTGTATGAACCCATAGGGGATATATAACATTGGTTTTAATGTTCACAAATTTAAAACAAATGCTATATTACTCTGCAGCTTATTTTTTTCTGTGTATTATGATGTTTTTAAGATATATTCATATCGGGCTGGGCATGGTGGCTCATGCCTGTAATCCCAGCACTTTGGGAGGCGGGTGGATCACGAGGTCTAGAGATCGAGACCATCCTGGCCAACATGGTGAAACCCTGCCTCTACTAAAAGTACAAAAAAAATTAGCCAGGCCTGGTGGTGTGCACCTGTAGTTCCAGCTACTCGGGAGGCTGAGGCAGGAGAATCACTTGAACCCGGGAGGCGGAGGTTGCAGTGAGCCAAGATCATGCCGCTGCACTTCAGCCTGGCGACAGATTGAGACTCCGTTTCAAAAAAAAAAAGATATATCCATATTGACATTTTGTTTTGTTTTGTTTTGTTTGAGACAGGATCTTGCTCTGTAGCTTATGCTGTAGTGAAGTGGTGCAATTATAGCTCACTGCAGCCTCGAACTCCTGGGCTCAATCCATCCTCCCACCTTGGCCTCCTGAAGCTGGGACTACAGGCATGAACCACTATGCCTGGTTAATTTTTTCTTCTTTCTTTTCCTTTTTTTTTGTAGGGACAGAGTCTCACTATGTTGCCCAGGCTGTTCTTAACCTCCTGGGCACAAGCAGTCCTTTCCTTGGCTTCCCAAAGTGCTGGAATTACAGCTGTGAGCCACCACATCCAGCTGATGTATTGTTCTAGTTCATGCTTTTTTTTTTTTTTTTTTTGAGACAGAGTCTCACTCTGTTGCCCAAGCTGGAGTGCAGTGGCACAAACTCAGCTCACTGCAACCTCTGCTTCCCAGGTTCAAGCAATTCTCCTCCCTCAGCCTCCCGAGTAGCTGGGACTACAGGTGTGTGCCACCACACCTGACTACTTTTTGTATTTTTAGTAGAGATGGAGTTTCACCATGTTGGCCAGGCTGGTCTCAAACTCCTGACCTCAGGTAATCCACCCGCCTCGGCCTCCCAAAGTGCTGGGATTACAGGCAACTGCAGGGTATTCCACTGTGTAAATGTTCTGTGCTCTTATGATCCATTCTCCTGTTAATGGGTCTTTAAGTTGTTTATCATATTTTATTATTGCCAACAATGTTGCAAAAACATTCTTGGGCACCTCTCATTCTGTACTTAAGCTAACATTTCTGTAGAATATGTACAGGAGCTGAGAGGACTGGATAATGAGCTTTACCACCTATTGACACAAATTGTTCTGTAAAGGGACTTCTGCTCCTACTGGCTGTGTATGAAATTTGCTGCTTGTCTACACCTTGAACAGTGACACAGAGGCTGTCCTTCCAGTCATTGTATCAGCTGTGTCTTCGAGGAGCCATTGCAATTTTCTGTCAAGCCAACTGCATCTACATGGGGTGGTATGTGGTTCTATCATTGGACCCCAGGGTCACAGGCCCACTCTGTACCTTCTTGGCTCTGAAATGGGTACCTGGTCACTTCTATGTCATATAGGATTCCTTGTCTGTGGATTAGGCATTCTGTGAACCCCCAGAGAGTGGTGTGTGCAGGAAAGATAAATCCAGAATAGACTTGGTGCGCGTGTGGAAGGATCATTTGGCATGGAAGGGGCTCAGTGTAGACAGGTGCTACCAAGGGATTGGTTGGTCTCGTTGAGGAACACTGTCTTATCGGGAGCTTGACATCGGTCTCTGTTGCTGGCAGTTGGACATTTAGAAGTGGCAGTAGCTAGATTGGCCTTGGTAAGTGGGAGTCCATGCTGTTGCTCCTCCCGTAGCCTCCATATATGCCAAGGGGCAATCCTATTCAGTTCTCCTTGCTATGGACTGAAGCTTGTGTCCTTAGATTCATGTGTGAAAGCCTAATCTCCAGTGTGATGGTATTAGGAGTTGAGGCCTTTGGCCAGTGATTGGCTCGTGGTGGGGGAGCCCTCCTGAATGTAATTGGTGCCTTTGTAAGAGACAGGAGAGAGCTTCCATTCTCTCTCTCTCTTCACCATGCGAGGAAACAATGAAACAACTGCATTCTGCAAACCAGGAAGAGAAGCAAATTGGCCAGCACCTTGACCTTGGCCTTCCCAGCTTCCATAACTGTGAGAAGTAAATTACTGTTGTTTAAGCCACCCAGTCCATATGAATTTGTTGCAGCTGAACTGACTAAGACACCTGTCATGCCAGTTCCCTAGCAGCCGGTGAGAAAGGCTGGCTCATGTGAACTTGGCTGTTGAGTGTCCCTTCTATAGGGGATACTTTCTCCTTCTCCCCCCCACCCAGCCCCCCATAGCTTTATTGAGACATAATGGATATAAAATAAGCTGCAAATACTAAACGTTTACAAAATGAGTTTTAACATAAGTATGTATCTATGAAGCCATCACACAATCAATACAATGAACATATCCATCACTCCTAAAAATGTCCCTTTGTCCTTTTGTAATCCCTCCCTCCCCAAAAACTTTTTAAGGGACACTTGGAATGTGCTTATCTCAGTGGAAACTGACTTAGGTAAATAGTTCAGAGAAACCACCTGCTTCTCCATACCCCTGACTTCTATAAATAAGGATCACCATAAGAACACAGAATTACCAGAAGGTATATTTTTCTTTAAAAAATTTTTGTTGGGGCCAGGGTCGGTGGCTCATGCCTGTAATCCCAGCACTTTGGGAGGTTGAGACAGGAGGATCACTTGAGTCCAGGCGTTTGAGACCAGCCTGGGCAACACAGTGAGACCCCGTCTCTACAAAATAATTTAAAAATAAGCCGAGTGTGGTGGCATTCACCTATAGTCCCAGCTACTCAGGAGGCTCAGGTGGGAGGATCACTTGAGCCTGGGAGGTTGAGGCTGCAGTGAGCCATGACGGCACCACTGCATTCCAGCCTGTTTCAAAGAAAAAAAAACTGCATTATAACTCATATACCATAAAATTTACCCCTTTAAAGCATAAATTCAGTGTATAGTCACAAAGTTATGCAAGTCTTGCTACTATTTAATTCCAGAACCTTTTTATCATCCCCAGAGAGAAACTTTGTATTCCTTAGCAGTCAGTCCCCAATCCCTTTTCTCCCCAGCCTCTGGCAACCACAGAGCAGCTTTCTGTCTGCTTGGATTTGCCAGTTCTGAGCATTTTATATAAATGGAATCATACATATGTGGCCTTTTTGACTGACAGGCTTCTTTCACTTAGCATAATGTTTTCAAGTTTCACCCATGTTGTGGCATGTATCAGTACTTCATTCCTTTTTGTGGACAAACAATATTCCATTGCATGGATATAGCCATATTTTGTTTATCCACTCATCGGTTGATGGACATTTGAGTGGTTTCTATCTTTTGGCTGTGATAAATAATACTGCTATAAACATTTGTACACAAGTTTTTGTATGGACATGTTTTCTACTCTCTTGGATATCAACCTAGGAGTAGAATTACTAACTCATTTTGTAAAATATACGTTTAACTTTTTGAGGAACTGTCAGACTCAGACTGTTTTTCAAAGCAGCTATGCTACTTTATATTCCCATGTTCCAATTTCTCCATGTCCTAGCCAACATTTATTACCTTTTTTTTTTTTTTTTTTTTTTTTCGGTGGTGGGGCAGAAGGACAAGGTCTCACTCTATTGCCCAGGCTGGAGTGCAGTGGTGCCATCTTGGCTCACTGCAACCTTCACCTCCCGGGTTCAAGCGATCTTCCCCTCTCAGCCTCCCAAGTTGCTGGGACTATAGGCACACGCTGCCATGCCAGCCGACTGTTTTGTAATTACCTCACTTTTTAATGATGACCATCCCATGATGTCAAGTGGTATCTAATTGTGTTCTGATTTGCATTTCCCTAATAACTAATGATGTTGTATATGTTTTCATATGCTCACTGACCTTTTGTGTATTTTCTTTGGAGAAATGTTTATCAAAGTCCTTTGCCCATTAAAAATTGGGTTATTTATCTTTTATTATTGAGTTGTAAGAGTTATTTACACATTGTATATACAGCCCTTCTATCAGATATGTAATATGCATGTTTTCCCCTCATTCTGTGTGTTATCTTTTGACTTTCTTGACAATGTGTTTGGAAGCACAAAAGATCTTAATTTTGATGAAGTTCAATTTATTTCTATTTTTTCTTTTGTTGCTTTTGCTTTTGGTAGCATATCTAATAATCATTACCAAATCCAAAGTCATAAAGTTTTACTTCTATATTTTTTCTAAACGTTTTATAATTTAGCTCCTAAATTTAGTTTTTCAATCATTTTTAGTTAATTTTTATATATAGTGTGAGGTAGGACTATAACTTCATTCTTCTGCATATGGATATCCACAGTCCCAGCACTGTTTGTTGAAAAAACTATTCTTTGTTCTTTTGTGAAATTTTTTTAGTTATTCTGAGTCTCTTGCATTTCCATATGCATTTTAGGATCAGCTGATCAATTTCAATAAAAAAGACAGAGGAAGCTAGGATTTGGATAGAGATCACATTCAATCTTAGATCAGCTTGGGGAGTATTGCTATCTTAATAATATTAAATCTCTCAATCAATGAAACTGGGAAATATTTCCATTTGTAGATGACTTCTCTAATTTTTTCCAATGATATTTTCTAGTTTTCAGTGTACAAGTATAATCTTTCTTTGGTTAAATTTTTTTTCTAGTGTTTTATTTCTTTTGATGCTAAAGTAAATAAATGTTTTTCTTAATTTTAATTCAGAAATTTAATTTTTAATTTAGATTGTTCTTTACTACTATATAGAAACTCAATTGCTTTTTTGTATATTGATCTTCTATCCTGTAATTTTGCTGAATTCATTTATTAGTTTTGGTGAATTTCTTAGAATTTTTGATATGTAAGAAATATTTGATATTTTTGCAAATAAAAATATTTATTCTTCTTCCTTTCTGATGCCTTTTATTTCTGTTTGTTGCCTAATTGGTCTGACTACAACCTCCAATATAATGTTGAATAGAATGGCAAGAGGAACGATTCTTGTGTTGTTCCTTATCTAGGGGGAAAGTATTCCATTTTTCACTGTTAGGTATGACATTGGCTGTGAGTTTTTCATTGATACCCTTATCAGGTTGAGGAAGTTCCCCGCTATTCTTAGTTTGCTGATTTTTTTTATCATCAAAGTGTGTTAGATTTTGTTAAATGCTTTTTCTGCATCATTGAGATAATCTTGTGTTGTTTCCCCTTTTTACATTAATATGGTATATTACATTAATTAATTTTCAAGTATTAATCTAACCTTGCATTCCTGGGATAAATCTCACTTGATAATGCTCTATAATCTTTTTGTACATTGGTAGATTTGGTTTTTTAGTATTTTTTTTTTGAAGATTTTCATATTAACATTTATAAAGGAGGCTACATGTGGTGGCTCATACCTACAATCCCAACATTTTTGGAGGCCAAGGCTGGAGGATCACTTGAGCCTAGGAGTTCAAGACCAGCCTAGGCAACATAGTGAGATCCTATCTCTAAATATATATATATATATATATATATATACATATATTTATAAAATCATGTCATAAGAAAAATTACTGAAGAACTAAAAAGTTAGTGGGGAATTTTCTGGCCAAATTCCTGAGAAAAACTTGAACCAGAGAGGTAAGAGGAATATTAGTACACCTAAGATATTTTTAAACTCTGGATATTTATGATGCTACGAATTTGAGCTTTGATTCTCTGGCTTCAAGCGGGAGACAGAAGTCAAGGATCAGGACTCCCTAGAATACCCACATTTGGCTGAAACCCCGAAGTACTCCACTTTCAACATTAGAGTACAATACCATCACCACTTCCCCTGGTAAAGCATTTGAGACATTACATGAATTTTAGAAGAAGCAAGTTCAAATCTTCTCTAAAGCATTCTCATGCTAGGTATTATAGAAACTGCTCAAGTGATTTTTGAACAGCAATAATCAGCAAGCAGGAATACAAGAAAACTTTAGCTAAATACAACAGAAAAAAAAGACAGTAAAAACAGATCTAAAAAACCTGCAAATATTGGAATTATCCAACAGATTATTCAACCATGATTACCATGTTGGAAGAAATAAAGGATAAACCTAAACAAATGTTCAGAGAATAAGAACCTATTAAAAACAACACAGTAAAACTAATTACAACATCTAAACTAAAAATAATATAAATACAATTAAAATTAAAAAGAGGTGCTTGGCAAAGTATTGGACAGTGAAGGAAGTAAGAATTGATGAATTGAAAGTTAGATGAGAAGAAATTTGCAATGTGTAATGCAGACTTTTTAAATATTTATTTATTTATTTATTTATTATTTTTTTGAGATGGAGTTTCACTCTTGTTGCCTAGGCTGGAGTGCAGTGGCGTGATTTTGGCTCACTGCAATCTCCACCTCCTGGGTTCAAGTGATTCTCCTGCCTCAGCCTCCCAAGTAGCTGGGATTATAGGCACCTGCCACCACGCCCAACTAATTTTTTGTATTTTTGGTAGAGACAAGGTTTCACTATGTTGGCCAGGCTGGTCTCGAACTCCTGACTTCGGGAGATCCACCCACCTCGGCCTCCCAAAGTGCTGGGATTACAGGCATGAGCCACCACGCCTGGCAGACTTTTTTAAAAAATGAAAAATAAAGAAGAGAGGTTAGGACATATACATAGGATAATGTCATAAATCTAACACATGTTAGATGGAAATTACATAACAAGAAAATATGAGAGACTGGGGAATAATTAATATTTAAAGGAATAGAATAAGATTTTCTAGATATGATGAAAGACACCAATCCATTAATTCAAAATAACCAACAGTTTCCAGGTAGAATAAATAAAAGGAGATCCATATCTGGATATATCCTAATGAAATTTCAGAATACTTTGGTAAATAAAATCTTAAAAGCCAAGGGGGATAAGAGGTAGCCTTTTTAAAAATAAAAGTATTTAGATTAACAGCTGACTTTTTAATTTTTGTGGGTACATAGTAGATGTCTATATTTATGGGTTACATGAGCTATTTTGATAAAGGCATGCAATATGTAATAATCACATCAGAGTAAGTGGGATATCCATCCCCTCAAGTATTTATCCTTTGCTTTTTGTTTTTGTTTTTCTGAGAGGGAGTCTCGTCCTGTCACCCAGGCTGGAGTGCAATGGTGCGATCTTGGCTCACTGCAACCTCTGCCTCCCGGGTTCAAGCGATTCTCCTGCCTCGGCCTCCTGAGTAGCTGGGATTACAGGCACATGCCGCCATGTTCAGCTAATTTTTGTATTTTTAGTAGAAACGGGGTTTCACCATGTTGGCCAGGCTGGTCTCAAACTCCTGACCTCTGTTGATCCGCCTGCCTCAGCCTCCCAAAGTGCTGGGATTACAGGCGTGAGCTACCGCACCCAGCCAAGCATTTTTCCTTTGTATTACAAACAATCCAATTATACTCTTTTAGTTATTTTCAACTTTCAGTCATTTAAAAATGACAGTTAAATGGCTGAGCGTGGTGGCTCACGCCTGTAATCCCAGCATTTTGGGAGGCCGAGGTGAGTGGATCACCCGAGGTCAGGGTTCAAGACCAGCCTGGCCAACATGGCAAGACCCTGTCTCTACTAAAAATACAAAAATTAGCTGGGCATGGTGGCGCATGCCTGTAATCCCAGCTACTCGGGAGGCTGAGGCAGGAGAATCCCTTGAACCCAGGAGGCAGAGGTTGCGGTGAGCTGAGATCGTGCCATTGCACTTCAGCCTGGGCAACAAGAGCGAAACTCCATCTAAAAAAAAAAAAAAAAAAGACAATTAAATTATTTTTTACTATACTCACCCTGTCGTGCTAACAAATACTAGGTCTAATTCATTCTGTTTAACATTTTCGGTACCCATTAAACATCCCCACTTCCCCTGCCTTCCATTACACTTCCTAGCCTCTGGTAACCATCTTTTTACCTCCATTTCCATGAGTTCAATTGTTTTAATTTTTAGCTCCCACAAATAAGTGAGAACATGCCATATATGTCTTTCTGTGCCTGGCTTATTTCACTTAACATAATGATCTCCAGTTCTATGCACGTTGTTGCAAATGACGAGATCTCATTCTTTTTTGTGGCTGAATAGCACTCCATGTGTCTATTATATACCACATTTTCTTTATCCATTCAGCTGTTGGTAGACACTTAGGTTGCTTCCAAATCTAGATTATTGTGAATAGCGCTGCAATAAATGTGGGAGTGCAGATACCTCTTTGATATACAGATTTCCTTTCTTTTGGGTGTATACCCAGCAGTGGGGTTGCTAGATCATACGGTAGATCTATTTTTAGTTTTTTGAGGAACCTCCAAACTGTTCTCCATAGTGGTTGTACTAAGTTACATTCGCACCAACAGTATACAAGAGTTCCCTTTTCTCCACATCCTCACCAGCATTTGTTACTGCCTGTCTTTTGGATACAAGCCATTTTTGCTGGAGTAAGATGATATCGGGCCAGGCGCGGTGGCTCAGCCTGTAATCTCAGCACTTTGGGAGGCAGAGGCGGGCGGATCACGAGGTCAGGAGATCAAGACCATCCTGGTTAACACGGTGAAACCTCGTCTCTACTAAAAATACAAAAAAATTAGCCACGCATGGTGGCGCGTGCCTGTAGTCCTAGTTACTCGGGAGGCTGTGGCAGGAGAATCACTTGAACCTGGGAGGCGGAGGTTGCAGTGAGCCGAGATCACACCATTGCACTCCAGCCTGGGCGACAGAGCGAGACTTCGTCTCAAAAAAAAAAAAAAAAAAAAAAAAAAAAAGAGATGATATCTTACTGTAGTTTTGATTTGCATTTATCTGATGATTAATGATGTTGAGCACCTTTTCTATACGTGTTTGCCATTCGTATGTCTTCTTTTGAGAAACGTCTATTTAGATCTTTGCCCACCTTTTAATCAGATTAGAATTTTTTCCCATACAGGTGTTTGAGCTCCTTATATATTCTGGTTACTAATCCCTTGTCAGATGGGTAGTTTGCAAATATTTTCTCCCATTCTGTGGGTTGTCCCTTCACTTTGTTGATTGTTTCCTTTGTTTTGCTGAAGCTTTTTAACTTGATGTCATCCCATTTGTCCATTTTTGCTTAGATTGCCTGTGCTTGTAAGGTATTACTCGAGAAATCTTTGCCCAGTTCAATGTCCTGGAAAGTTTCCCCAATGTTTTCTTTTGGTAGTGTCATAGTTTGAAGTCTTAGGTTTAAGTCTTTAATTCATTTTGATTTGATTTTTGTATATGGCAAGAGATAGGGATCTAGATTCATTCTTCTGCATATGGATGTCCAGTTTTCCCAGCACCATTTATTGAAGAGACTGTTCTTTCCCCGGTGTAGGTCCTTGGCACTTTTGTCAAAAATGAATTCGCTGTATATGTATGGATTTATTTCTGGGTTCTCTATTCTGTTCCACTGTCTGTGTGTCTGTTTTTATGCCAGTACCATGCCTTTCTGGTTTCTGCAGCTCTGCAGTATAATTTGAAGTCAGGTAATGTGATTCCTCCAGTTTTGTTCTTTTTGGTTAAGATAGTTTTGGCTTTTCTGGGTGTTTTGTGATCCCATATAAATTATAGGATTGTTTTTTCTATTTCTGTGAAGAATGTCATTGGTATTTTGATAGGGATTGCACTGAATTTGTAGATTGCTTTGGGTAGATGAACATCTTAAACAACATTGATTCTTCCAATCAATGAACATGGAATATCTTTCCTTTTGGTATATGTATCCTCTTCAATTTCTTACATCAATGTTTTATAGTTTTCATTGTAGAGATCTTTTACCTCTTTAATTAATTCCCAGGTGTCTTATTTTATTCATAGCTATTGTAAACATAATTACTTTCTTGTTTTTTTTCAGATTGTTCACTGTTAGCATATTTTTTGTATGTTGATTTTGAATCCTGCAACTTTACTGAACTTGTTTATCAGTTCTAATAGTTTTTTGGTGGAGTCTTTAGGTTTTTCCAAATATAAGATCATATCATCAGTAAATAAGGATAATTTGACTTCTTCCTTTCCATTTTGGATGCCCTTCATTTCTTTCCTTGTCTGATTGCTCTAGCTAGGACTTCCAGTACTATGTTATATAAAAGTGGTGAAAGTGGGCATCCTTGTTGTAACTGACTTTCTTTTTTGAGACAGAGTCACGCTCTGTCGCCCAGGCTGGAGTGCAGTGCCGCAATCTCGGCTCGCTGCAAACTCCGCCTCCTGGGTTCATGCCATTCTCTGGCTTCAGCTTCCCGAGTAGCTGGGACTACAGGCACCCGCCACCATGCCCGGCTAATTTTTTTGTATTTTTGGTAGAGATGGGGTTTCACTGTGTTAGCCAGGATGGTCTCGATCTCCTGACCTCGTGATCCGCCTGCCTCGGCCTCCCAAAATGCTGGGATTATAGGCGTGAGACATCACGCCTGGCCAACAGCTAACTTTTTAACAGCAATAGTGGTAACTAGAAGAGAGTGGCTTGATAACTACATTGTCCTGAAAAATTTTAAAAATAACTGCTAACCAGTAATTCTACACCAAGAAAATTTATCTTTCTATATTGAGGGCAAAATAAATAATTTCAGACTTCAAATAATTTTCAAATAAAAGCTGAGAAAATTTATTATCAGTATTAAGGAGAATCTAAAAGATATACATAAGCCAAAGGAATAACAAGCAAAAATGGTAGGCCAGGTGCGGTGCTCACGCCTGTAATCCCAGTACTTTGGGAGGCTGAGGCGTGCAGATCACGAGGTCAGGAGTTTGAGACCAACCTGGCCAATATGGTGAAACCCCGTCTCTACTAAAAATACAAAAATTAGCCAGGCGTGGTGGTGCGCGCCTGTAGTCCCAGCTACTGGGGAAGCTGAGGCAGAAGAATCGCTTGAACCCAGGAGGTGGAAGTTGCAGTGAGCCAAGATCGTGCCACTGCACTCCAGCCTGGGTGACAGAGCGAGATTCTGTCTCAAAAACAAACAAACAAACAAACAAGCAAAATTGTTGCTAGATACGTGGGGAAATGGAAGTAAATATTAAATGTATAAAACAGAATAATAGTCTAGTGGAATTAGAAAATAAAGAATTAAAATATTTATATACGATATCACGTAGGCTGAGTAAGTAGGTCAGTGGATGGAGTAAGAGTGGTCTAAGATCTTTGTTTTACCTAGAAGAAAGGTAAAGGTTTTTATTATTTTTCATAAGTTAAGTAATACATACTGTAATTTATAAGTGAACAACTAAAAACAATAGAAACAAAGTGTATGACTTTCAAACTAGTAGAGGAGAAAAATCACATGCTAAAAAATACTCAGTAAAAAATAGACAATAAAGGATAAAAGGGATATCATCAAGAAATAACCATAAAAATGGGCAACCAGCCGCCCTCAGGGCTGCTCTGTCTATGGAGTAGCCATTCTTTTGTTCTTTTACTTTCTTAATAAACTTGCTTTCACTTTGAAAAATAAAAAAGGATAAAAGAGAAACAAAAGATGGGAAAATTATGATTTAGTGGCAAATTAAACTATAAATTTATCAGGAGTTACATTAAATGTATGCACAAAAATTGCCATAGTTAAAAGACAAAGATTGTTGAACTAGGTAAAAGTATAAAATGCAACTCTATGCTTTTGATAAGACATACCTAAAATGTAAAACTATAGAAAGGTGAAAACAAAAGCTTGTAGAAAGGTATACTATATAAATACTAACCGAAAGAAAATTGATTAGTAAGACAAAGAGAATTTAAGACAAAAATAATTGTTAGAGAGATTCCCTTCATAAGGTTAATGGTTAAATTCACCTTAAAAATTGTTTTTGGCTGGGTGTGGTAGCTCACACCTGTAATTCCAACATGCTGGGAGGCTGAGGTGGGAGGATGGATCACTTGAGCCCAGGAGGTCTAGGCTGTAGTGAGCTGTGTTCACACCACTGCACTCCAGCCTGGGGAACAGAATAAGACCCTGTCTCAACAAAAAAATACTTTTAAAAATTTTTGTGGGCTTAGAAATATAACTTCAAAATACATAATGCAATATTTACAGAATTATAAGGAGAATTAAACAATCTATAATCACAGCAAGAGATTTTAAGACATATATCTCAGTAATTAATAAAACAAGCAGACAAAAAAGTCAGTATTGATATAGAACATTTGAACAATAGAATAAATGAACTAAAGCTGGAGGCATCACGCTACCTGACTTCAAACTATACTACAAGGCTATAGTAACCAAAACAGCAAGGTACTGGTACCAAAACAGAGGTATAGACCAATGGAACAGAACAGAGCCCTCAGAATTAATACCACACATCTACAACCATCTGATCTTTGACAAACCTGACAAAAACAAGAAAGGGGGAAAGGATTCCCTATTTAATAAATGGTGCTGGGAAAACTGGCTAGCCATATGTAGAAAGCTAAAACTTGATTCTTTCCTTACACCTTATACAAAAATTAATTCAAGATGGATTAAAGACTTAAATGTTAGACCTAAAACCATAAAGACCCTAGAAGAAAACCTAGGCAATTCCGTTCAGGACATAAGCATGGGCAAGGACTTCACGACTAAAACACCAAAAGCAATGGTAACAAAAGCCAAAATTGACAAATGGGATCTAATTAAACTAAAGAGCTTCTGCACAGCAAAAGAAACTACCATCAGAGTGAACAGGCAACCTATAGAATGGGAGAAAATTTTTGCAATCCACTCATCTGACAAAAGGCTAATATCCAGAATCTACAAAGAACTTAAACAAATTTACAAGAAAAAATCAAACAACCCCATCAAAAAGTGGGCAAAGGATATGAAGAGACACTTCTCAAAAGAAGACATTTATGCAGCCAACAGATGCATGAAAAAAATGCTCATCATCACTGGCCATCAGAGAAATGCAAATCAAAACCACAATGAGATACCATCTCATACCAGTTAGAATGGCGATCATTCAAAAGTCAGGAAACAACAGGTGCTGGAGAGGATGTGGAGAAATAGGAACGCTTTTACACTGTCGGTGGGACTGTAAACTAGTTCAACCATTGTGGAAGACAGTGTGGCAATTCCTCAAGGATCTAGAACTAGAAATACCATTTGATCCAGCCATCTCATTACTGGGCATATACCCAAAGGATTGTAAATCATGCTGCTATAAAGACACATGCATACGTATGTTTATTGCAGCACTATTTACAATAGCAAAGACTTGGAACCAACCCAAATGTCCATCAGTGATAGACTGGATTAAGAAAATGTGGCACATATACACTATGGAATACTATGCAGCCATAAAAAAGGATGAGTTCATCTCCTCCGTAGGGACATGGATGAAGCTGGAAACCGTCATTCTGAGCAAACTATGGCAAGGACAGAAAACCAAACACTGCATGTTCTCACTCATAGGTAGGAATTTAATAAACAACAATTAGAATATCCACAATTTAAAAAATTGAGAAGTGTAGTTTATATAATTTATAAAAAAGTAATCTTTAGAGATATTAGAATTAAAAGATTCATAAAGGATTGCATCCTAAAACTTGGTGATTGTGGCTAAAATGCTAATTTAGGGAAATTTATAGCCTTGGATGAAAACATTAGAAGTGAAAAAAAATGCTCAAATTATTTTTTCTTTTACTTTTTCTTTTAGACTGTGCCTCACATGATCATGGCTTACTGTAGCCTCAAACTCCTGGGCTCACAAGATCCCCCTGCTTCAACCTCCCAAGTAGCTGCAACTATGGGCACGTGCCACCATGCCTGGGTAGTTTTCTTATTTTTTGTAAAGATGGGATCTCACTGTGCTGCTCAAGGTGGTCTCAAACTCCTGGGCTCAAATGATCTGCCCACCTTAGCCTCTGAAAGTGCTGAGATTACAGGCATGAGCCACCACACCCAGCCTAAAAAGCTGAAAATCAAATTAAATATCTTTCTTCAGAAGTAAGAAAACAAAAAGCAAAATAACTCCCAAATAAATAGAATTATAAAAATTAAATATAAGCAAAGATATTATAAAATAGAAAGCAAGGGCCAGCCTGTAATACCAGCACTTTGAGTGGCTAAAGTGGAAGGATCACTTGAGCCCAGGAGTTCAAGACCAGCTTGGCAACATAGCAAAATCTCGTCTATACAAAAATTAGACGGTCACGGTGACATGGACCTGTAGTCACAGTTACTCAGGAGGATGAAGTGGAACGATCAGTTGAGCTCAGGAGGTCAAAGCAGCAGCAATCCACGATTGGGGCACTGCATTCCTGCCAGGCCAACACAGTAAGACCCTGTCTAAAAACAAAACAAACAAACAAACACAAAAGAAAAGAAAGCAGGGGGCAAATAAAGATAACCTAAAAGTTGGTTCTTTGAAAAGACAAACCTCTGGTGACAATGATATTAAAAAGAGAAAGAAAGAATATATTAGAAGTGAGATAAGAGGATACTACTACAGACAGGGTGTACATTAAATAAATAATAAAGTTGTATTTTGCAACACTGTGTTCAATAAATTTTTAAAATTAGACACAATGGAAACAAATCAGAAAAAAATGTATAAAACTGACATAAATAGAAATAGAAAAAATGAATAGTCCTATAACCTTCAAAGAAATCAAATCAATGCCAGGCATGGTGCCTCACACTTGCAATCCCAGCACTTTGGGAGGCTGAGGCAGGAGGATTGTTTGAAGCTAGGAGTTTGAGACCAGGTTAGGCAACATAGCAAGACCCTGTCTCTATAAAAAAAAAAAAAATTTCTTAATGACCTGGGCATAGTGGTACATGCCTGCAGTCCCCACAACTTGGGAGGCTAAGGTGAGAAGATTGCTTGAGCCTAGGAAGTTGAGACTGCAGTGAGACAGGATCACTCCACTGCACTCCAGCCTGGATGACAGAGCAAGACTCCTCTTCAAAGAGAAAAGAAAAGAAATCAAATCAAATCAACAGTTTAAAATATTCCCACAACAAAAGCTCCATGGCTGATATGAACTCGTTTGTGAGTTATATCAAACATTCAAAAAAGAAATTATTATCATCTTATGAAAAACCATTTAGAAAATAGGAAAAGACTCCTCAATCTATTTTAGAAGACTTTAATAATAGTGATACCAAATTCTGGCAGGGATGACATAAGAAATCCAAAACTAAACAAAATATTGGCAAACCCAAACCAGAAATAAAGTATAATACATATGGCGATGTGCGGTGGCTCACACTTGTAATCCTAACACTTTGGAGGCCGAGGCAGTAGGATTGCTTGAGCCGAGGAGATTGAGACCAGCCTGGGCAACATGGCTTTAAACATTAAGAAAATACCTCATTTTTTCTTTAAAGAAATAAAGAACAAGTACAATGAATACAGAAAAGTTACAAACATGGTCAATATTAATTCAACTATATTGAAAACTACTTTAAAAGTGAATGGTCTTTGGGAGGCTGAGGCAGGTGGATCACCTGAGGTCAGGAGTTCAAAACCAGCCTGGCCAACATAGTGAAACCCCATCTCTACTAAAAATACAAAAGTTAGCTGAGCATGGTGGCGCATGCCTGTAATCCCAGCTAACTGGGAGGCTGAGGCAGGAGAATCACTTGAACCCAGAGGCAGAGGTTGTGGTGAGCCAAGATTGTGCCACTGCACTCCAGCCTGAGCAACACAGTGAGACTCTGTCAAAAAAAAAAAAAAAAAAAAGCGAATGGTCTAAATACACCAATCAAAAGACAGAAGCAGTGGCTTATACCTGTAATCCCAGCAGTTTGAGAGGCTGAAGTGGGCCAGAAGTGTGAGACCAGTCAGGGCAACATAGTGAGACTCTGTCTCTATAAAAAATAAAAAATTAGCTAGGCATGGTAGTGCATGACTGTAGTTCCAGCTACTCAGGAGGCTGAGGCTGGAGGATTGCTTGACCCTGGCAAATCAAGGCTTCAGTGAACCATGATCATGCCACTGCACTCCAGCCTGGGTGACAGAATGAGACCCTGTCTCAAATAATAATAATAGTAATAATAATAATAGCAGAGATCACATTTTAATAATTTAAAAAAGACCCACAATTCACACCCATTAGAATGGCTACTGTCAATAATACAGAAAATAACAAATATTGGCAGGGATGTGGAAAAGTTGGAATCCTGTGCACTGTTGATGGGAATGTAAAATGTTGTAGCCACTATAGAAAATAGTATGGCAATTCTACAAAAAACTTAAAATAGAGTTTTATATGATCGAGCAATTCCCCTTCTAGGTATAGATATAAAAGAATTGAATGCAGAATCTTGAAGAGATATTTGTACATGTATGTTCATAGCGTTGTTATTCACAAAAACTTAAAAAGATGGAAGCAATCCAAATATCCATCAATGGATGAATGGATAAACAAAATGTGGCATATATATACAACAGAATATTATTCAACCTTACAAAGGAAGGAAATCCTGACATATGCTATGACATGAATGAACACGGAGAACATTATGCTGAGTAAAACAAGCCAGTCACAAAAAGACAAATATGATAGGATTCCACTTATTTAAGGTATTGTGAGTAGTCAAGCTCATGGAAACAGAAAACAGAATGATAATTGCTGGCGCTAAGGAGAGGGGGAAATGGAGAGTGGTTTAATAGGTATATAGCTTTGTTTTTGCAAAATGAAAAAGCTCTGAAGATTGGTTGCACAATAATGTGAATATATACTTCACACTACTAACCTGTACACTTAAAAATGGTTAAGATGTAAATTTTGTGTTTTGTGTCTTTTACTACAATTTAAAAAAGCACACCCAAAACTATGACCCAACTACATGTCATCAACAAAAAGCCCAATTTAACCGTAAAGACATAGACTGGTTAAAAGTAAAGAGATGGGGAAGAATATGCCATATTAACACTAGTCAGAAGAAAGTTGAAGTAACTATGTTAATTTCAGACAGAGCAAACTTCAGGGAAAGGAAAACATTCAGGGATAAATAGGACTTTACATGATTCTTCAGGAAGATGTGGCAATCCTTAAAATGTATGCAACCACCAACAGAGCACCAAAATAGCTAAGACGAAAATGGATAGAATTGCAAGGAAAAATAGACAAATTAAGATCTATTGTGATAGATCAAGCAGGCAGAAAATCAATAAGGATATGGCTGAACTGTGTATTAATCAACCATCAGTCAACTGCACCATTAATCTGCTGGATCTAATTGATGTTTATAGACTATTTCATCCAAAAACAGCAGAATACCCATTCTTCTCAAGTTCACATGGAATATTCACCAACAGAGATCATATTCTTGGTCATAAAGCATACCTTAACAAATTTAAAAGGATAGAAATCATACAAAGAATGTTCTCACAACACAATAGAATTAAACTAGAAACCAATAACAGAAGACAGCTGGAAATTCCCAAATATTTGGACATTAAACAAAAACACTTCTAAATAGCATATTAGTCAAAGAAGAAGGCTTAAGAGAAAATTTACACTATTTTGAACTAAATGAAAAACGAAATACAATTTATTAAAATTTGTGAGCTGCAGGAAAATTTATAGCATGAAATGCACATATTAGGGAAAAAAAGAACCTAAAATAAAAAATCTAAGATTCTACTGCAGGAAACTAGAGAAGAGAAGAGCCTAAAGCAAGCAGGAAAGAACTAGTAAAAATTAGAGGAGCAACCAATGCAATCAAAAATAACAGAGAAAATTAACAAAACCAAAAGCTGATTCTTTGAAAAGATCAATACAAATGATTAACTTCTAGCCAAACTAAGAATAAAAGAAAGAATATACAAATGGCTAATACTAGAAATGAGAAAGAGGTCATCACTGTTGATTCCATGGACAGTAAAAAGATAATAAAGAGGGCCGGGCAAGGCGGCTCACGGCTGTAATCTCAGCACTTTGGGAATCCAAGGCAGGTGGATCACTTGAGGTCAAGACTGGCCAACATGGTGAAACCCTGTCTCTACTGAAAACACAAAAAATTAGCCGGGCGTGGTGGTGGACACCTGTAATCCCAGCTACTTGGGAGGCTAAGGCAGGAGAATGGCTTGAACCCAGGAGGCAGAGAACGCAGTGAGCCGAAATCAGGCCATTACACTCCAGCCTGGGCGACAGAGCGAGGCTCTGTCTTAAAAATAAATAAATAAATAAATAATAATAATTAAAAAAATTTATGAACAATTCCATGCAACAAATATGATAACTCAGATGATGTCAATGAATTCCATGAAACACACAAGTTACCAATGCTCATGCGAGGAGAAAGAATAATCTGAGTGGACCAATAAGTAATAACCTTCTCAAAAAATGTTCCATGTCCAGTTGGTTTTGCTGGTGAGTTCTATCAAATATTCGAGAGAGAAATGATACCCATTCTCCACAATATCTTCCAGAAAACAGAATATACTGTTTATTTCTTTTTTCTATTTTATTTTTTTAATTAAATCTACAGAAAAGTGTCAGAAAAAATCCTTATTGGCAAACTAAGAATAGAAGGACAAAATTATAAAACTTTATCAAGAAACATTTAAGCGATCCTAAGTTTATGGAAAGATACATTGTGTTCATGACTTGGAAGATTCAATTTTAAGAAGCTGTCATTTCCTTCTGAATGGGTTTATGCACTCAATGCGATGTCAAATTCCTAACAGTGTGTATGTTTGGGGTGTGCGTGTGTGTGTGTGTGTGTGTGTGTGAATTTGACAAGCTAATTCTAAAATGTTAATGAAACTATAAAGGGATAATAGTAGAGGGATTTAGTTTTGTTCATTTAGTGGTGGTCACATAGCTCCAAAAGCAGAAAGAGAGGGCAAGCCCCATTGCCCTGAGCAGTGCGAGTCTCTACTTGTATCACATTTGCTATAGTTCAACTGAACAAAGCAAGACCAAGCCACGGGTTTATGTGGAGGAGGCAACTCAAAGATCTTCATACATGGAGTGGGAGAATTTCACAATACATGGAGTGTGGACAATTTCACAATCTGCCACGACAAGGTGCCACAATCTGCCACATCACTAGCAAGTGATGGAGGCTGTCCCAGTATGTCCCAGGCAATCTGTCTCCGGGGTTAATGAATGGCCTTATCTACCAGAGCTGCACCGTCCAATATGGTAGCCACTAGCCACATGTGTTTATTTAAATTTAAGTTAATTAAAGTTTCATTACTAACTTAATTATTACCCCAAATTATAAAATTCTGCTTGTAGCCACTAGCCACATGCTAGTAGTGGCTTGTACAAGCCACTCAATACTACACGCATAGAATATTACCATTATTACAGAAACTTCTATTGGATGGCACTCTTTTAAAATATACTGCCTCTCTTAATAATATTGACAATTTTTATATTAGAAATCAAACAGTAGATTAGTTGGATTCTCAACCATGTTCTGTGAAGCCTAAAAGTTCTTTAAAAACCTAAGGGGTCTTGGGAAGGATGCGTCCTTATGGTAGACAGCTCTAACTGACAAGTGTGCCAACATGGATGTGAAAATCACAATTTTGCAACATAAAAGCAATATGTAAGTATGCTCTAACCTAAAAAAAAGAAAAAAAATTCTTACTACATCTTAAAGAGTCATGTTAAAGCTTTTTCAAACAGAAAAATACATAGCTAAGAAACTAATTATTTTAACAGTTAACTACAAGTTAATTAACTTAATGGGAAAAAAATGGGTTCAACTGTTGCTCATGTTTGCTTCAAAGAAATGCCATTCACCTGAGAACTTTGCGCATTCATCTTATAACTGAAAGTTCTGATGTCTGGGGGCTGTAACCCACATGCTACAGAAAGTCATCAGCTCCAAGCATTGGTGGGATGTGACAGACACCGTACAGGCTATCTGACTCAACATCCAATCCCAGTCTCTTCCCCTTACTTACTGTGATTATTGTAGAGTGAAACTGAATGTTTCACTTTCCCAGCCTCGATTGCATTTATGGATGGGCATGACACACAGTTCTGGCCAGTGAATGGAAGTAGCAGGCTTCTGGGGGCCTTATTTCTGGAAAAAGTCGAAGAATCTTAAACTCCCATTGTCTCCCTTCCAATCCTCTCTGCAGTTAACGTTAGATATTTTACTGCCACATATGTAAGTAACTCCACAATATGTTGTTGTTATTATCATTTTTGTTAGCCCATGCATTCTAGCAGAAATGATATTGCTCCCCTGTCACCAGGGGTGGGGAAGATTCTATTAAAATGCCTTAAAAAGCTGCTTGGGAGGATGTTAATACAAAAGTGACAAACATTGCTCTAGAGAGTCAATTATCTCTTAAAGAAAAGTTAAATATACAAGAAAAGTACATTTAATTCATACCCACATATTTACAATTTCCCAGTGCTTACTTACTTATTTTATATTTTATATTTTATTTTATTTTTTGAGACAGAGTCTTGCTCTGTTGCCCCAACTAGAGTGCAGTGGCACGATCATGGCTGACTGCAGCCTCGAACTCCCAGGCTCAGGCCTTCCTCCCACCTCAGCCTCTTGAGTAGCTGGGAGTACAGGTGCATGCCACCAGGCACGGCCAGCTAATTTTTTGTTTGTAGTTTTTGTAGAGACAAGGTCTCACTATGTTGCCCAGTCTGGTCTTGAACTCCTGGGCTCAAGAGATCCTCCTGCCTTGGTCTCACAAAGTGCTGGGATTATGGGCATGAACCACCACCCCTGGCTTTATTTTATTTTATTTTTTTATATAGAGATGGGTTCTCACTATGTTGTCCAAGCTGGTCTTAAACTCCTGGCCTCAAGCAATCCTCCTGCCTCACCCTCCCCAAAGTGCTGAGATTACAGGCGTGAGCCACCATGCCCGGCTTTATTTTATTTTATTTTTTTACTTATTTATTATTATTACTATGATTATTATTATTATTATTTTGAGACAGAGTCTTGCTCTGTTGCCAGGCTGGAGTACAGTGACACAATCCTGGCTCACTGCACCCTCTGCCTCCTGGGTTCAAGCGATTCCCCTGCTTCAGCCTCCCAAGTAGCTGGGACTACAGGTGTGAGCCACCACGCCCGGCTAATTTTTTGTATTTTTAGTAGAGATGGGGTCTCACCATGTTGGCCAGGATGGTCTCGATCTCTTGACCTTCTGATCCGCCTGTCTCGGCCTCTCAAAGTGCCAGGATTACAGGCGCGAGCCACTGTGCCTGGCCCCCACTGCTTTTTATTCCTTTGTGTGGATCCACGTTTCCATCTGGTATCATTTTCCTTCAGCTTTAAGAACTTTCTTTAATATTTCCTCTAGTGCAGACCTGCTGCTGACAGGCTTGGCCAGCTTTTATTCATCTGAAACAGTTTTTTTTCACCTTCATTTTTGAGGGATGTTTTTGCTGGATATAAAATTCTAAATTGACAGGTTTAAAAACAAATTTAAAGACTTTAAAGGTGTCCTCCAATTCCTTCTGGCTTTCATAGTTTCTGATAAGAAGTCCACTGTAGAGGCTAAGGACATGAACCTCTGCAAGGAAGACATCCGAGTGGCCCACAAACACATGAAAAGATGCTCATCATCACTAATCATCAGAAAGATGCAGCTCAAAACCACAGTGCGACACCGTCTCACACAGTCAGAATGCCTTTGATCAAAAAGTCAAAAAATAACATGTTGGCAAGGCTGAGGGGAAAAGGGAATGCTTACACACTGTTAGTGAGAATGTACATTAATCCAGCCACTGTGGAGAACAGTTTGGAGATTTCTCTCTCTCTCTCTCTCTCTCTCTCTCTTTTTTGAGACAGGGTGTCACGCTGTCCCCCAGGCTGGAATGCAGTGGTGTCATCATGGCTCACTGAAACCTCAACGTCCTGGGCTCAAGCAATGCTCCCACCTCAGCTTTCCAAGCAGCTGAAACTACAGGCGTGTACCACCATGGTTGGCTAATTTTTTTTGGGTCTCACTATGTTGCCCAGGTTGATCCTAAACTCCTGGGCTCAAGCCATCCTCCTGCCTCAGCTGCCCAAAGTGCTGGAATTACAGGCGTAAGCCACTGTGCCCACCCGAGCTTTCTGAAAGAAGTAAGAGTTGAACTATCATTCTGCCCAATAATCCCATTACCAGGAATATACCCAAAGGAAAATAAATTTTTCTACCCAAAGGACACACGCTTCCCGTATGTTCATCACAGTGCTATTCACAATAGCAGAGACACAGAGCCAACCCAGGTGCTCATCAATAATGGATTGGGGCCAGACACGGTGGCTCATGCCTGTAGTCCCAGCATTTTGGGAGGCCTAAGCGGGTGGATCACCTGAGGTCAGGAATTCGAGACCAGCCTGGCCAACATGACAAAACCCCTACTAAAAATACAAAAATTAGCCGGGCATGATGACAGGTGCCTATAATTCCAGCTACTCAGGAGGCTGAGGCAAGAGAATCAATTGAACCCAGGAGGCGGAGGTTGCAGTGAGCCGAGATCGCGCCACTTCACTCCAGCTTGGGCAAAAGAGCGAAACTCCATCTCGAAGAAAAAAAAAATAGTGGATTGGATAAAGAAAACACAGTACAAATACACCATGGAATACTATGTAGCCATTAAAAAGAGGGAAATCATGTCCTTTGCAGCAATGTGTTTGCAGCTGGAGGCCATTATCCTAAAAAAACTAACACAGAAACAGAAAACTAAATACTGCATGTTTTCACTTACAAGTGGGAGCTAAATTTGAGTACGCATGGACATAAAGATGACAAAAATAGACAATGGAGGCTACTAGATAAGGGAGAGAAGGAGGGGGGCAAGGGCTGAAGAACTACCTATTGGGTGCTCACTACCGGGTGATAGGTTTAGTCATACCCCAAACTTCAGCATTATGCAATATACCTTCATAACAAACATGCACATGTATCCCTGATTCTAAAATAAAAGTTGGAAAAGGAAAAAAAAGGGGCTGGGCATAGTGGCTTATACATGTAACCCCAGCACGTTGGGTGGCCAAAGCGGGAGGATGGCTTGAGCCCCTGAGTTCAATACCAGCCTGGGCAATATAGTGAGAACTGTCTCTACAGTTAATTTAAAAAATTAGCTGGGCGCAGTGCTGCATGCCTGTAGTCCCAGCTACCTGGGAGGCTGAGATGGGAGGGCCGCCTGAACCTGGGAGGTCGAGGCTACAGTGAGCTGTGATTGTGCCACTGAATTTCATCCTGGGTAACAGAGCGAGACCCCATTTCCAAAAAAAGAAAAAAAAAAGAAAAAAGAAAAACAGTTTACTGTAATATTTTTTGTGCTTTGTATATAATGTGTCTTTTTTCCCCTAGAGCTGCATTTAAAATCTTTCTTCTAATATTAGTTTTCAGTAACTGGATTATAATGTATTTAGATTGGTGGATGTTGTGTGTATGTTGGGTGTTGGGTCTATGTATTTATTGTTTTCAAATTTAGAAAAAAATTTTAGCCATTAATTTTTCAAACCCATTTTCTGTTCTTCGCTCCTTCCTCTCTTTTTAGGTCTCCAATTAAATGTCTGTTAAACTAGCTTATACTTTCTAAAAGTCATAAAATCTGTTCGGTTTTTTTTCCCGGTTTTTTTCTCTATATGTTTTATTGTAGATGTATCTCATTTCCTTTTTTCTGATGGGAAATTTATTTCTTAATTTTACATTGATACATAATAATTGTACGTATTTATGGGGTGAATTCTATGTCTATGTCTTCGAGCTGCCTGATATTTTATTCTGCAAGGTCTAATTTTGTTTAGTTCTAGCCAGTAAAATTTTTATTTCGTATATTGTATTTTCATCTCTAGCAGTTTCATTTGGTTCTTTTTTTACTTTCTAAAATTGCTCATTTCGTTATGTACATGTTTTCACTAACTTTTCTAAACATAGTTGTATTATCTGTTTTAAGGTCTTTGTCTACTAGTTTCTTCATAGCTGTCATTCCAGGGTCTCTTCCATTGACCAATTTTCTCCTGGGTATAGGTCACATATTCCTGCATATTCCTGATTTTTTATATATCTAGAATTTGCAGTTGAATGGTGGACATCGTGTGTGTTACAATGCAGGTGTCTGGATTGAGTTCTCATCTTTTTTTTTTTTTTGAGACAAGGTGGAGTGCAATGGTGTGATCACAGCTCACTGCAGCCTCAATCTCCCAGGCTCAAGTGATCCTCCCGTCTCAGCCTCCCAAGTAGCTGGGATCACAGGCACACGCCACCAAATCTGGCTAATGTTTTGATTTTTTTGTAGAAATGAGATCTCATTATGTTGCCCAGGCTGGTCTCAAATGCCTGGGCTCAAGTCATCGTCCTACCTTGGCCTCCCAAAGTGCTGAGATTACAGGTGTAGGCCACCACGCCTGGTTGAGTTGTCATCTTTTAAAGACTTTGTTTCAATAGGCAGTTAATTTACTTGAAGTTATCAGCTTGATACCTTCAACCTCTGGGAAGTGGAATGGAGAACACAGAAAGGGAAAGCTTTTCTTTATATATTTTTGTACATGATATTTTTTCAATGAATATGCAATAATTTTTGTAAAAGTTATTTTAAAATCTTTCATGAACATGTGTGGTCATACATTCTTGCCTCGGCTGAATCTACTAAGCATAGATTGAGTATCCCTAATCCAAAATGCTTGAGACCAGCAAGTGTTTCAGATTTGGGAATTTCTTCAGATTTTAGAACATTTGCATCCACACAATGAGATATCTTAGGAATGAGATCCAAGTCTAAACAAAAAAGAATTCATTTATGTTTCATATACACCTTCTCCACATAGCCTGAAAGTAATTTTATACAATATTTTAAATAATGATGTGTATGAAACAAACTTTTTTTTTTTTTTAGAGACAGGGTCTTGCTCTGTCATCTCGGATCACTGCAGCCTCCACCTCCTAGATTCAAGCGATTCTCCTGCCTCAGCTTCCTGAGTAGCTGAAATTACAGGCACATGCCACCATGCCTGGCTAATTTTTGTGTTTTTAGTAGAGACGAGGTTTCACCATGTTGGTCAGGCTGGTCTCAAACTCCTGGCCTCAGGTGATCCACCCGCCTGGGCCTCCCAAAGTGCTGGGATTACAGGCGCGAGCCACCGCGCCTGGCCTGAAACAAACTTCTGACTGTGCTGTGACTGTAACCCATCAGGATGGTCAGGTGTGGGATTTCCCACTTGTGGTGTCATGTCAGTGGCTCAAAGAGTTTTGGATTTTAGAGCATTTGGGATTTTGGATTTTTCAGATTATGAAGCCTCAACCTGTATAAATTAATCTTCATTTGATGCATTGTCATCATCTGCTCTTCAGGGTTTCATTATTTGCACAATAAATACTTAGATATGTGACTGGACTGAAACTATTCTAATCTATTCAGAGTGTTTTGGAATCAAACCCTTTATAATGTTTATTAATTTCCCACTTGCCTTTTTCTAAACATACAATGTATTGTTTTTTTAAAGTTTATGTAAAAGCTTTCCAAAAATGTTATGAGAAGATATGCACATTCCCTACTACTGGGATTATTTGAAATTATTTTGGAGGTTCCAATCAATGCTATAGATATATATAAAACATATATCTATAGCATTGATTGATTAATATATAATATATATTAATATATTATATAATATTATATATAATATATTTATATTATATAAATTATATATTATATTATATATTATAAAATTTATATTATATAATTTATATTATATAAATTATATATTATATTATATATTATAAAATTTATATTATAAAATTTATATTATATAAATTATATATATTATAATATATAATATATAATATATTTAATATATAATATATTATATAATATATTTAATATATAATATATAATATATTATATATTCTATAATATATTTAATATATAATATATTATATATTATATATTATATAATATATAATATATTATATATTCTATAATATATTATAGAATATATAATATATATTCTATAATATATAATATGTTTTATATAATATATTATATAATATATTATATATTATATAATATATTATATATAATATATAATATATAATATATATTATATAATATATTATATATAATATATAATATATTATATATTACTATATATTAATATATATTTATATATAATATATGTAATATTATATAATATATTATATATTATATAATATATGTAATATTATATAATATATTATATATTATATAATATATGTAATATAATATATTATATAATATGTAATATAATATAATATATATATAATATAATATATAATATAATATATTATATATAATATATTATATAATATATAACATATTGTATTATATATATTATATAATATATTGTATTATATATATTATATAATATATTATATAATATATTGTATTATATATATTATATAATATATTATATAATATATATAACATATAATATATATAAAAAATATATATTTTATATATATTATATGTTATATATAATATATTATATTATATATAATATATTATATATTATATATTATAATATACAATATATTATATATAATATATTATACTATATTTATATTTATAATAATATATTTATATTTATAATTTATATTTATATTTATATTATAAAATATTATAACTTTATATTTATATTTATAAATTTATATTTATAATAATATATAATTATATGTATAATTATATATTATATGTATTATACATTAATATATATTTTATATATATATTTCACATATGTATGTGAAAGAAATTATTTGTGCATGACAGTGTTGTCTACCCAGAAAATCTGAAAAAATAAACTGAAAACCTATTGGAACCAGCAGTAGAGGTCATTAAGGTAACCAGCTACCAGATAAACACCTCCCCATACCAACTAAGAGGAAACAAATTTCAATTTTATTAAAAATAATATTTCTATATACCAGCAGAAACCAATCAGAAAATAGTTCCTAAAAGGAAAAAATTCCATTCCCAACAGCAACCAAAAGCTAAAAAATAGTCCAAGTTTAATAAATGTTTGAGACCTATATGAAGAAAACTGCTGACATGATTGAAAGACATTCTGAACATATGGCCAAGGGCTGTCTGTTCTTGGATAGGAGGGTTACATTTATGGTGCATTATTATGTGGCAGGCATGTTAAATGCATTATTCCACTGAATTCTCGTCATAACCCCATGACATGAATATTATTATTACTTCTGCTTTAGAGATAAATAAATTAAAGATTCCTGAGTTGCGCTAACTTGTCAGAGCAGAAAGACTGAGTTTCTGGTGCCTGTCTCCTGTCTTTTTAACCATGGCTGCATCATACTGCATCATTTCTCCCTAAACAGTTATAGATTTGGCCAAGCACGGTGGCTCACGCCTGTAATCCCAGCACTCTGGGAGGCCAGGGCAGGTGGATCACCTGAGGTCAGGAGTTTGAGACTAGCCTAACCAACATGGTGAAACCCCGTCTCTATTAAAAATACAAAAATTAGCTGGGCGCGGTGGCAGGTGCCTGTAATCCCAGCTACTTGGGAGGCTGAGGCGGGAGAATCGCTTGAACTTGGGAGGCGGAGGTTGCAGTGAGCCAAGATTGCACCATTTCCCTCCAGCCTGGGAGACAGAGCAAGACTCTGTCTCAAAAACAAAACAAAACAAAAGTTATAGATTCAATGCAATTCCTATCAAAACCTTAACAGGAATTTTTTTAACTTAAAAGTTCAGCTGGGAGAGTAAATACTAAATATTGTCAAGATGTTTTTGAAAAGAATGACAAGGTGGAAATTGCCCTATTAGGTATAAAAATAGACTATGAAAGTAATGGAATTAAAAGTGTTAATAGAAAAAAATTAGCAGGGCATGGTGGCATGGGCCTGTAGTCCCAGCTACTCGGGAGTCTGAGGTGGGAGGTTCGCTTGAGCCTGGGAGGCAGAGATTGCAGTGAACTATGATGATGCCACTGTACTCTAGCCTGGGCAATAGAGCAAGACCCTGCTGATTTAAAAAAAAAGAAAAGAAATGAAAAGAAAAGAAAAGGAAGAGTTATGGTTGTACGGGTATTTCAACTTTGGGGTAAAGTAAATTCAGTAAATGGTTTGGAGATAAATGGCTATTCAGTTGTAAACTGTGGACTAGATAGCCACTTCAAACAAAAAATAAAAGTAAAATGAATCATAGTTCTAAACGAAACAACAAGAGCACCAAGAGAAAATCAAAGAGACTATGCCCATGGATAGTCTAAGTAAGACACTAAACTCAAAAACAATACAGACACAAAATATTAACATTTCTGGCAAATGTGATTAGGAGAAAAAGCTTAACATCACTGGTGAATAGGAAAATGCAAAGAAAATCAAGAAACCATTTTCCTCCTATCAATTTAACAATTGCTTTTTTAAAAATGATACTATCCAAGCTAGGTGCGGTGGCTTACGTTTATAGTCCCTGCACTTTGGGAAGCCTAGGCAGGCAGATCTCTGGAGCTCAGGAGTTCAAGACCAGCCTGGGCAACATAGCGAGACTCAGTCTCTACAAAAAATACAAAAATTAGCCAGTGTAGTGGCTCACACTTGGGGTCCCAGCTATTTGAGAGGTTGAGGCAGGAGGATCACTGGAGCCCAGGAGGTTGAGGCTGCAGTGAGACGTAATTACAACATTGTACCCCAGCACGGGTAGCAAAGTGAGACCCTGTCTCAAGAAAAAAAAAAAAAAATACTATCTAGTGTCAGTGAAGACTTGGAGAAAAATCCTTATCATTCGTGGAAATATTAACTGATACAGCATTTTTGGAGGACAAATTAACATATCTATCAAACGTTAAGACTAGATCCTTTTTGACAAATGAGTGCTTATTTAGAGTGGTAGATTGACCATAAAATATGGATCCAATACTGGACACAGAGGTTAAAAAGAAAAAGCTCTCTCTCTTACTTTATCCCAGAAGAATTTTTAAATTTTGTATTTTGATAATATATTGTTTTATAAAGATTCAGAGCTATCATCTTTTTGGTGCATTGGATCTTTTATCAATGTATATATTCTCTTTAGCTCTCTCTCTTAAGGTGCTTTATCATAAAATTATATTTTGTCTGATATTCATATTGCCACCTATATTTCTTTTAGTTTGCATTTGCTTTTGTTCATCTATTATTTTCTTATTCTCTTTCTTTCTTTTCTTTGTTTAAATTGAGACAGAGTCTTACTCTGTTGCCCAAGCTGGAGTGCAGTGGCATGATCATGGCTCACTGCAGCCTCGACCCCTCGGCTCCAGTGATCCTCCTATCTCAGCCTCCCAAGTAGCTGGTACTACAGGCACGTGCCACCATACCCGGCTAATTTTTTTTTTTTTTTGCATTTTTTTGTAGAGACAGGGTTTCAACATTTTGGCCAGGCTGGTCTCCAGCTCCTGGACTCAAGCCATCTGCCCGTCTGAGCTTCCCAAAGTGGTGGGGTTATAGGTGCGAGCCATTGCCCCCAGCTATTTATTCTTCTTCTTCTTTTTTTTTTTAAGATGGAGTTTCCCTGTTGTTGCGCAGGCTGGAGTGCAATGGCGAGATCTCAGCTCACTGCAACCTCTGCCTCCCTGGTTCAAGCGATTCTCCTGCCTCAGTCTCCCTAGTAGCTGGGATTACAGGCGGATGCCACAGTGCCCAGCTAATTTTTGTATTTGTAGTAGAGATGGTGTTTCACCATGTTGATCAAGGCTGCTTTCAAACTCCTGACCTCAGGTGATCTGCCCGCCTTGGCCTCCCAAAATGCTGGGATTACAGGCGAGAGCCACTGTGCCTGGCCTGCCCCTAGCTATTTCTTATTTTCAAAAACTGTTTTGGTTACTGTGTATCTGATGAACATCATATTGTTGGCTTTAAAAATAATTTTAATAGACTATTTTTAAGAGCAGTTTTAGGTTCATAGCAAAGTTTAATGGAAAGTACAGAGAGTTCCCATACACACTCCTCACCCCCACATGCATAGGCTCTCCACTCTCAACATTCCCTACAATAGTGGTATAGCTGTTACAATCGATGAACTAACACTGATGCATGAATATCACCCCAAGTTCACAGTTTACATTAAGGCTTCTTCTTGGCGTTGTACATTCCATGGGTTTGGGCAAATGTAGAATGAAATGCACCATCATTACAGTATTGAACAGGAGAGTTTCACTGCCCTAAAAATCCCCCGTGTTCATCTATTTATTCCTCTCTCTCCCCAAGTCCCTGACAATCCCTAATCTTTTTACTGTCTCCATAATTTTGCCTTTTCCAGAATGTCATAGAGTTGGAATCACAGAGTATATGGCATTTCCAGATTGGCTTCTTTCACTTAGTAATTTGCCTTTATGTTTCTTCCATGCCTTATTTATTTTTATTTTTAATTTAATTAATATTTGTGGGTACATAGTAGGTGTATATATTTATGGGATACATGAAACATTTTGATACAGGTATGCAATGTGAAATAAGCACATCACAGGGAATGGGGTATCCATCCCCTCCAACATTTATCCTTCGAGTGAGTTACAAACAATCCAATTACACTCTAAGTTATTTTAAGATGTACAATTAAGTTATTATTGACTATAGTCACCGTATTGTACTACCGAATAGTAGATCACATTCATTCTTTCTATTCTTTTGTACCCATTACCCTTGCCCACCTCCCCACCCTCCATGTCTTCTCATGCCTTGATAATTCCTTTCTTTTTAGCTCCGGATAATATTCCTTTGTCTGGATGTACCACAGTGTATTTATCCATTTACTTACCCAAAGACAGTTTGTTTGCTTCCAAGTTTTGGCAATTATGAATAAAGTTACTATAGACATCCATGTACAGGTTTTTATGTAGACACGAGTTTTCAGCTAATTTGGGAAAAACCAAGGAGTGTGATTGCTGGGTCATTTGGTAAGAGCATGTTTAATTTTGTAAGAAACTGTCAAAATGTTCTACACTACTGGTGGGAATGTAAAGTGGTACAACTGCTATGGAAAACAGTGTGGAGATTCCTTAAAGAACTAAAAGTGGAACTAACATTTGATCCAGCAATCCCACCACTGGATGTTTACCCAGAGGAAAAGAAGTTATTATACGAAAAAGATACTTGCCCACGCATGTTTATAGCAGCACAATTCACAATGGCAAAAAATGTGGAACCAACCCAAATGCCCATCAATCAATGAGTGGATAAAGAAACTGTGATTGAGATATATATATATAAAAAACAGAATACTACTCAGCCATAAAAAGGAATGAATTAATAGCATTCACAGCAACCTGGATGAGATTGGAAACTATGATTCAAGTGAGGTAACTCAGGAATGGAAAACCAAACATTGTATATTCTCACTCATAAGTGAGAGTTAAGCTATGAGTTAAGCATTGAGCATAAGAATGACACAATGGACTTTGGGGACTCAGGGTGGAAAGGGTGCAAAGAGGATCAGAGATAAAAGACTACAAATATGGTGCAGTGTATACTGCTCACATGATGGGTGCACCCAGATCTCACAAATCACCACTAAAGAACTTACTTGTGTAACCCAATACCACCTGTTCCCCAATAACCTATGGAAATAAAAAAATAAAATAAAATATTTGAGAAGAGAAACTGAAATTCTTCTACTTAAAGAAGAATAGCATTTTAAGAAGTTGCCTTGATACTAAAATTTGCAGGTATTAAAAAAAAAGGAACTGTCAAAATGTCTTCCAAAGGGGCTCTTGATTCTGCTTTCCTACCAGCAATGAATGAGAGTCCCTGTTGCTGCATGTCCTTGCCAGCATTTACTGTTAGTATTAGTCGTTCTCACACTGTTCTAAATAACTTTCCAAAACTGAGTAATTTATGAAAAAACGAGGTTTAATTGGCTCACAGTTCCTTAGGCTGCGCAGAAAGCATGGCTGGGGAGGCCTCAGGAAACTTTCAATGATGGCAGAAGGCAAAGAGGAAGCAGGCAAGTCCTACATGGCTGGAGCAGGAGGAAGAGAGCAAAGCGGGAGGTGCCACACACTTTTAAACAACCAAATTTTGGCCAGCATGGTGGCTTACACCTGTAATCCCAGCACTTTGGGAGGCCGAGGCAGGCAGACCACTTGAAGTCAGGAGTTCTAGATCAGCCTGGCCAATATGGTGAAACCCTGTCTCTACTAAATATACAGAAAAATTAGCTGGGGGTGGTATCCGGCACCTGTAATTCCAGCTACTTGGGAGGCTGAAGCAGGAGAATCGCTTGAACCCGGGAGGTGAGGTTGCAGTGAGCTGAGATTGTGCCACTGCACTCCAGCCTCAGCGACAGAGCGAGACTCCATCTCAGAAACAAAACAAAACAAAACAAAAACACACAAAAACCTCCCCCAGCTTTCATGAGAATGAACTCACTATCACGAGAACAGTGAGGGGGTCATGATCCAATCACCTTCCACCAGGTCCCTCCTCCAACACTGAGGATCACAATTCGACATGAGATGTGGGTGGGGACACAAGTCCAAACCATATCAGTGTTTTCAGTGTCTGACATTCTGATAGGTATGTAGTGGTATCTCATTGTTGTTTTAATTTGCATTTCCCTTATGACAATTATGTTATTGCTGGATGTTTATGTTTTCATTCAGCCTAAGAGTATTTAAAAGTTTTTTAACTATGGTAAATGACACATGAAATTTACCATCTTTATCATGTTTAAACATACTGTTTAGTAGCATTAAGTACACTCGCATTGTTGTGCAACCGTCGCAATCCATCTTTAGAGGTTTTTCATTTTGCAAAACTGAAACTCTGTACCCATTAAACAACTCCCCATTGCCCCCTACCCTTAGCTGCTGAGAGCCGCCATTCTACTTTCTGTTTCTATGATTTTACCTATTCTAGACATCACATGTACATGGAATCATACAGCATTATTTGTCTTTTTGTGACTGGTTTATTTCACTTAGGATAATGTCCTCAATGTTCATCCATGCCATACATTTGTCAGAATCTCCTTCCTTTTTAAGTTTGAATAATACTCCATTGCATGTGTAAACTACGTTTTTTTTTCTTTTGAGACAGAGTCTTGCTCTGTTGCCAAGGCTGGAGTGCAGTGGCTCGATCTTGGCTCACTGCAAGCTCTGCCTCCCGGGTTCAAGTGATTCTCCTGCCTCAGCCTCCCGAGTAGCTGGGATTACAGGTGCCCATCACTAATTTTTTGTATTTTTAAGTAGAGAAAGGTTTCACCATGTTGGCCAGGCTGGTCTGGAACACCTGACCTCAAGTTATCCACCTGCCTCAGTCTCCCAAAGTGCTGGGATTACAGGAGTGAGCTGCCACTGAGCCCAGCCTTTTTTTTTTTTTTTGAGACAGGGTCTCACTCTGTCGCTCAGGCTGGAGTACAGTGGCACTATCTCAGCTCATTGCAGCCTTGATCTCCCAGCTTAAGTGATCCTCTCACCTCAGTCTCCCGAGGACTACAGAGGTGCACCATCAGGCCTGGCTAATTTTTAAATATTTTTGTAAATTCCAGGTCTTGCTATGTTGCCCAGGCTGGTCTCCAATGCCTGGGCTCAAGTGATCCTCCCACCTTGGCCTCCCAAAGTGCTGAGATTACAGGCATGAGTCACCTTGCCTGCCTTATATTGTTTATCCATTTATTTGCTTCTACCTTTTGGCTCTTGTGAACAATGCTACAATGGACATAGATATGTAAATATCCCTTCAAGATCTTGCTTGCAAATCTTTGGGGTATATACCCAGAAGTTGAGTTACTGGATCTCATAGTAATTCTGTTTAATTTTTCCAGGGACTGCCATACTGTTTTCAATAGTGGCTTCACCATTTTACTTTCCCATCAGCTGTGCACAAGCGTTCTAATTACTTCACATTCTGTCAACATTTGTTATTTTTGTGGAGTTTTTGGTTTTATTTTTATTTTTTATAGTAGACGTCTTAAGGGGTGTGAAATGTTTCCCTTTAACAGAGTTGAGGCTGAGTGTGGTGGCTCACACCTGTAACCCCAGCACTTTGGGAGGCTGAGGTGTGTGGATGGCTTAAGCCCAGGTGTTCGAGAGCAGCCTGGACAACATGGCGAAACCCCGTCTCTACCAAAAATACAAAGATTAACTGGGCGTGGTGGCACATGCCTGTAGTCCCAGCTACTCAGGTGACAGGCGGGAGGGTCACCTGAGCTTGGGAGGTCGAGGCTGCAGTGAGCCATGATTGTGCCTCTGCACTACAGTCTGGGTGACAGAGTGAGACCCTGTCATAAATAAATAAATAAATAGCGAGTTTAACCCATTCACATTTAATATAGTTACTGATTTCTGATATTTTATGTTTTGTATTACATTGTTCTCTTTATTATTTCTTTTACTTTCTTATTTCCTAGGTTTTTTTTTGATACACTGAATTTTCTTTTTTTAAAACTCTCTTCTGGTTGTTTGAAAAGTTATACATACTATTTCTTTTTTTTTTCTTTTTTTTTTTTTAGAGATGGGATCTTGCTATGTTGCCCAGGTTGGCCTTTGAACTCCTGGCCTCAAGGGATCCTACTCCGTCAGCCTCCAGAGTAGCTGAGACTAGAGGTGCACCCCACAGAGCTGGGCTTTCTTCCTATTTGTCTATTTTCAGGTAAAGGCTCATGTTCCTTGAACACCTGCTATGTTCCAGCCCCTATGCAGATCTTTTTATATTGATGATCTCATTTAATCCTTACGACAGCCCTATGAGGTTGCTCCTATTTTTAAAAATAAACTTTATATTTTAGAATAAATTAATTTTAAATTAGAATTAACTTAGAATTATTTAGAATAAATATTTTTACTTTAGAGTAATGTTTTTAGGACTTAGATTCTAAAAAGAAAAAGGAAAGTGCTGTAGGCAGTACAGAGAGTTTCTGTTTACTCTACACCCAGTACACCCAGTTTCCTTTAGTATTCATAGCTTCCATGGATATGGTACGCTTGCCAAAATTAATGAACCAATAGTGACACATTTTATTAGCTAAAATCTGTAGTTTATGCACATTTCCCAGGTTTTTGTCAAAATTTTACAATCTGTGTCAACATACCACACGACATCAGCCTCCTGTCTCCCTTAGGTTCTTGTTGGCTATGACAGTTTCTTTGTTTCGATGACCTTGGCAGTTTCGAGGAGATGGCCTTTAATTTAATAAGACCTTTTAAACATCTTTCTCCATAAACATTTAGAATGAATCAGTATCCATAATTTTTCCCTCTGGAATAAGATAAGATCTTAAACATCTCATACTTTGTAGGAATAATCTAAAATTTCAGTTCCAATTGAGCAATAAAATTCTTTCTACATTTCTCTTTAAAATAGTTTCTTAAATGTCTTAATCTTAAGATCTCAGTATAAATTTTATCAGTTTATTTATATTTCTTACCACTTTTTCATGTTTTGAATTTAATTATCTTTCTTGAATTACTTTTCCCCCCCCCCCGAAGGAAATATTTTCAGAAAGGATGGATGGGTGATAAACTTTCTGAGCCCTTCATGGTCAAGCTTTTCTTATTTGCAACATGGAGATCAAAATACCTATCCCACAGAATTGCTGGAGATGAACGAGTTCATACTTTTAAGCTTTTAGCAGAGTTCACTATATAAGCAATCAATAAATGTTAGCTCTTGTTACTATTACAATGAGCACATATTATTTTGTAATTATAAGGAAAACTATGCACGGACGCACGCAAGGAAGGAGGGATAGTGGTAAAGAAGGTGATAATACGGAAAGTGATGTGACAGAATGGAAGAGCAGGTGACATAACCACTATTTTCAGCTTGATAAATGTGGAAAAGTCCTGAGCATTTCTGCCAACCAGCTTAACCTGGGCTATGCTGTCATCCATGGTCCAGACAGCCACGTGGGTGTTAGAAGCCACATGGCCCATCTGTCTCCTCTGAGGTCACTGGAGTTTATCAGCTGTTGTGTACCCTTAGCATGAGTCAGGAGGGTTCTGGAAAAATGTCTTTCTAGTTGAAGGACTGGCAATTCAGTTCAAAGATTAATAAACACAAAATAACACTTGAGAAGCATATGTCATGTCAAATGCAGAACGTGTGTTCCAGAGGGAGGAACAAAACACGAGTGCTCTCTAAACAGACCGAAATTTCTTCAATTGATTCTTTGCTATTCATGAGCAAGGGAGGGAGAACAAATTGTTATGCCTGACACCAGATTTCAGGCCTGGAATTTTGTAGTGTGATTCATGCAGCTATATTTAATATTTGCAGAGTCATCCAGTAACCCCTGTCAGAGCCCAGGGAAGCCTTCACCCTGGGGCAACTCCCTTCTCCACCATCCATGCACTGCTTAGGGATCCTTGTAGGACGGTCTTGGTATGACGTATCATTCCTCGCATGCTTGAATGGCAGTCGTGTCTCCATAAACACCAGTGCCGGCCAAACACAGCCAGGTCTTTCATGTCAATTTAGGAATGTGTTGCCCTCATAAAGATAAGGCATTTAGTGCTCTTGACCTTGTTAAAGGTCTGTGACTGGCTCAGAATTTTTAATACCCGGGGAGTAGTGCGGAGGCGCGGTGGGGGATGGACTCTAGTTGTTTCCTGTGCTCAGGATAGAATCCTGGAACCTGAGTTGCCAAAAAAAAAAAAAAAAGAAAAGAAAAAAAGGAAAAGAAAAATTGGATCATTAAGTTAGGATATTATGTTTAAATCTTATAATGTACTTGTAAATGTTGATGGCATAATATGTAAGTAACAAAAGACATGGCTTCATCAATTTCTACTTTAAAAGCTTTCACAGGAAAGGGATAAAGAATAATGTGGCTAATAAATGACATGCTGATAAAGTATTAAAAAGAACAGAACACTTCTGATGGCTTCACACTCTGGAAGGATGGGAAATAAGCAAACGCAAAATAAAACAGCTGGGTAGACTCAAAGGAAATAAAAAAGGGGTTTCCCCCACCCCTGTACATTCCCTCAAATAGGAGCTAAAAAGGAAAATAAAATTGCACCAAACCATGAGAGGGGAACATTTAAGCATTCTAATATTGTAAATAGACATTCAGGCTGAGTTTTCCATCCAAAAGCTAGGACAGGAAATAAATCCTTAAGCATAACTAAGAGACTAATAAGGAAATATTTTCAGGGGTTTAAAGCAAATAGTTTTTTTAATGCAAAAACAACATAATAAAGACATATTATCACATGTCATATATAACAGCAAATATGCTTACCAGGCTTCTTCCAAGAGCAAATGAGATAAAAGTACTTTGAAACCATAAAACGTTATGCAAATGTGCAGTGATATTAGCGTTATTTGGGAAAATGAAAGCACTGGGCTTCTCCCTTTTCCTGTTTCCCATTCCTTTTATTTACCTTAAAATACAAGTTTATTTCTTCTCAATATACCTGAGGAGTTGCCTAGTAGGAAATGGAACACACACAAAATCCGGCTTTTTCTTCCTGTCTTATTGTTCGTTTGTCACAATATTTGTTTTTCCTGGTTGTTGTTTAAAAATTGTTATGGAAAATTTCAAACAGACATCAAGTTAGAGAGAATTTGATCATGAACGTCATGTCCTCATCCCTCAGACTCTACATGTGTTATTAGCTTTTTGGCCAGTCTTATTCCATCTATAATCCCACCTACTTTCCAACTCAGATTATTTTGAAGTAAATGCCAGACATCCTGTCATTTCCATTAGAATTCCTAAAAGATAAAAACTATTCAAAAAAAAACACGGGACAGAGGCAGGCGGATCACCTGAGGACAGGAGTTGGAGACCAGTCTGGTCCAACATGGTGAAACCCCGTCTCTAGTAAAAATACAAAAATTAGCTGGGTGTGGTGGTAGGCACCTATAATCCCAGCTACTAGGGAGGCTGAGGCAGGAGAATCGCTTGAACCTGGGAGGTGGAGGTTGCAGTGAGCCGAGATTGCTCCATTGTACTCCAGCCTGGGCAACAAGAGCGAAACTCCATCTCAAAAAAAAAAAAAAGAATACAGGCTGGACGTGGCGGCTCACACCCATAATCTCAGCCTTTTGGGAGACCCTGGAGGAAGGATAGCCTGAGCCCAGGAGTTTGAGACCAGCCTGGGCAACACAGAGAGACCCAGTCTCTACAAAAAATACAAAAATTAGCCTGGCATTGTGGCTGCGCCTGTAGTCCCAGCTACTGGAGAGACTGAGGCTGGAGGATGGCTTGAGCCCAGGAGATTGAGGCTGCAGTGAGCCGTGATTGCAACACTGCTCTCCAGTCTGAGTGACAAAGGAAGACTCTGTCAAAAAAAAAAAAAAAAGAAAGAAAGGACCTTACTATAACAATAATTCTTGAATATCACCAAAATCCAGTCAGTGCTCCATTTCCCCGATTCTCCTGTAATTTTTTAAACAAGTTGTTCGAATCAGGATCCAAAAAAGTTCCCATTCATTGTGATTGATTGAGGTGTCTCTTAAGATTTTTTAAGCCTGGAGGTACTGGCACAACCTCCTTCTCTCTCTCTCCCTCCTCCTCCCACTCTTTCTCTCCCACCCCCTCCACCCTCAAACCCAGCAGGTCTGACCAGGCAGCAGTGATCATCTGATTGACGCGCATTGCACTCTCTGCCTGAAAAGATGCTGTACTTCGTTGAGTTCCTTCCTTTTCTGTTCTCCCCAAGCTGTAATGGCTCTGAGGATTTGGAAAAGGTTTCAGAATCTAGGAATGAATGAGAAAACTGTTTTAAAGGGCCCCTCCACACTACTGAGGTCATTTACTTTTTCTTACTCTTTACCAAAACCTGTATAGATCACTGATATAATAGATGCAAAGGATACTGTAGTGGAAAATGTCATGTAAATGTAAAGGACTGCTGATGGTTATGTTATCGTTCAAGAATGTTTTACAGGGGGAGATCTTAGCAAGCGGAAGTACAAGTAAAACTGAATCATGAGCAATTTATGTTATTACCTTCAGGGCAACCATAAATTAAGCCAGATAATTGTTCCCGGGCTCTGAACACTATGGGACAAGAAGCCATGGCTATAAGCCAAGAAAAAAAAAGCTGTATTTTTAAAAAATACCCATTTAAAAGAGGAAAAGCAATTAGGGAGCAGATCCTGTAAGTAAAGGAAGATGGGGAAATAGCATTAAGTAGGTATCCAACAAGTTATTTGATATGACAGTGGTACAAATGATGCAAAAATATTCTCTTTCTTCCCTCAAATTTACAGAAACTGGCTCACAGTTTTTTGAGCAGTGAAGAATTTTAGGGCCGGGCGCAGTGGCTCACGCCTGTAATCCCAACACATTGGGAGGCTGAGATGGGAGGATCACTTGAGCCCAGGAGATCAGCCTAGGCAACATAGTGAGGCCCCATCTCTACAAAACATTTTGAAATTAGCTGGGACTGGTGGTGCACGCCTGTAGTCCTAGTGTATTAGTCTGTTCTCACACTGCTATAAAGGGCTGTCTGAGACTGGGTAATTTATAAAGGAAAGAGGTTTAATTGACTCATGGTTCCACATGGCTGGGGAGGCCTCAGGAAGCTTACAATCGTGGTGGAAGGGGAAGCAAACATGTGCTTCTCCACATGATGACAGGAAGGAGAAGTGCAGAGCAAAAGGGGGAAAAGCCCCTTATGAAACCATCAGATCTCGCGAGAACTCACTTACTACCATGAGAACAGCAGCATGGGGATAACCGCCCCCATGATTCAATTACCTCTCACCAGGTCCCTCCTGTGACACGTGGAGATTTTGGGAACTACAAATCAAGATAAGATGTAGGTGGGGACACAGCCAAACCATATCACCCAGCTACTCGGGAGGCTGAGGTGGGGGGATCCGCTTGAGCTGGGGAGGTCAAGGCTGTGTTGGGTCATGATCGCACCACTATACTTCAGCCTAGGCATCAGAGTGAGACCCTGTCTCAAATAAATAAATAAATAAACAAATAAAATAAAAAATTCAGGCCAGGCATGGTGGCTCACGCCTGTAATCCCAGCACTTTGGGAGGCCGAGGCAGGCGGATCATGAGGTTAGGAGATCGAGACCATCCTGGCTAACATGGTGAAACCCCATCTCTACTCAAAATACAAAAAAATTAGCCAGGTGTGGTGGCGGGTGCCTGTAGTCCTAGCTACTCCGGAGGCAACCCAGGAGGCGGAGCTTGCAGTGAGCTGAGATCGTGCCACTGCACTCCAGCCTGGGCAACAGTGCGAGACTCCCTGTAAAAAAAAAATTAAAAAAAGAATTTTAGAGACAACTAAATCTGCCATTCCTGCATCCCCATCTTTTTCTTTATTTCTTTATTTCTTTTTCTTTTCTTTTTTTTTTATTTTGAGACATTGTCTCACTCTGTTGCCTAGGCTGGAGTGCAGTGGCGCAATCTCAGCTCACTGCAACCTCCGCCTCCCAGGTTCAAGTGATTCTTCTGCCGCAGCCTCCAGAGTAGCTAGGATTACAGGCGCACGCCACGGCACCCAGCTAATTTTTGTATTTTTAGTAGAGACAGGGTTTCCCCATTATGGCTGGGCTGGTCTCGAACTCCTGGCCTCAGGTGATCCACTCTCCTCGGCCTCCCAAAGTGCTGGGATTACAGGCGTGAGCCACCACGCCCAGCCTCCCCATCTTTTTCACAGATGAGAAAATGGAGACCTAGATGGGCTATGAGGTATGCCCAAAGTTGAAGAGCCATTTAACTGTGTTGTGGGTTGTAAGCCATAGGTCTCCTGATACTGAATCCAAAGCTCTTTCTCTCTCTTTCCTCTTTCTTTCTATCATGCTTTGAGAGAATTTACAAAGTGTTGGCCATAATTTTACGGAAATAACGCTAGCAATAAAGGTAACTTGCTATCAGCAATAGTCTTGAATCTGGAGTTTCAATTAAATTTATTAAATGTGTTGGGTACCTACCACCAGGTTATAAGAATACTTTGAAATTTCTTTTGCTTTTAACATTACACTTTTTCTCAGGTTTTTTATTTGTTTGTTTGTTTGTTTGTGACAGAGTCTCGCTCTGTCGCCCAGGCTGGAGTGCAGTGATGCCATCTCCGCTCACTGCAACCTCTGCCTCCCAGATTCAAGTGATTATCCTGCCTCAGCCTCCCAAGTAACTGGGATTACAGGTGCCCGCCACCACAACCAGCTAATTTTTGTATTTTTAGTAGAGACGGGGTTTCACCGTGTTGGCCAAGCTTGTCTTGAATTACTGACCTCAAGTGATCCACCCGCCTCGGCCTCCCAAAGTGCTGGCGTGAGCCACCGCGCCTGGCCACTCAGGTTATTTTAATGCCACAGTTTACTGTCACATATAGGAGGTAGAGATTCCTTTCATCAAACTTACCACTCGTGTTGGCACCATTTATGGTCCATTATTTGCTTTTCTCCTCGCCATCCTCCAACCCATCTCTTGGTCTCCCATTCACAGCCAAGGATTGACTTATTTTGTACAAAAGTGGCCGTGCCTGCTGGTAGGAAGGTCAAGAGGGACGTCCACCAGTGGTGCATGTGGCCGTCTGCCTTTAAACTTAAACTTTCGTTTCTGCTTGCTTCAAAATTATAGTTTGAAAGGTCGCTTTCATTAGTAGCTAGATCTAGCTGCCTCTTTTCACAGGTAAGACCACAGGAACCCAGAAAGGCAGAGGGCTTGCTCAAGGTAACTCGAGGTATCAGTGGTAGATCCAGGCACAGAGCCCAGGTCTCTGCAGTGCTCTATCGTTGGATCTTATACACAAGAGAATCAAATCTACTCAGCTGCCTAGGGATTTGTGCAGAAACAACTTCCATTTGTGGTTGAGATAACTGATGCGAGAATTTTCAGTAACAGGATTTCTTGGGTAGAAGTGGGAAAAAATCCCCACTGGGAACAAATTTAAAATGAAAAGATGTGAAAATATATGCCTCTCAGAGAAAAGATGTTTAAGCTGCTTCCTGGAGTGACTTGGGTTAGAGAATGAGTTTGTAAGTGCGTGGTGACCCAGTTAATGTAGGAAGTATCAAACTCCAGGCACAAGTGACCTGAAAGAGAAGGAGTCCTCTTTTTAATAAACGTAAACAAATGCTATCTTCATTTTTCCATTTAATTTTTTTTTTTTTGAGACAGGGTCTCGCTCTCTTGCCCAGGCTGGAGTGCAGTAGCACGATTGTGACTCACTGCAGCCTCGACCTGTTGGGCTCAAGCAGTCCTCTCACCTCAGCTTTTGAGTAGCTGAGACTAAAGGTGCACAACACCATGCCCAGCTAATTTTTGTATTGTTTTGTAGAGACAGAGTCTCATTATATTGCCCAAGTTGGCCTTGAACTTCTGGGCTCCAGCAATCTGCTCACCTTGGCCTCCCAAAGTGCCAGATAACAGGCAGGAGCCATCACACCTGGCCTAATTTTATTTATTAAAGTAATATATGGCTGGGTGTAGTGGCTCATGCCTATAATCCCCACACTTTGGGAAGCCAAGACAGGAGGATCGCTTGAGCCCAGGAGCTCAAGCTCAGTCCTGGCAACATAGTGATATCCCATCTCCATAAAAAATAAAAATTCAAACATTGGCCAAGTATGGTGACATGCACCTGTGGTCCCAGCTACTTGGGAGGCTGAGGCAGGAGGATTGCTTGAGCCCAGAAGGCAGAGAATGCAGTGAGTAGAGATTGCGCCACTGCACTCTAGTCTGGGTGACAGAGTGAGATCTCAAAAAAAAAATAAACAAATAAAACAAAACAAACAAACAAAAAGAAAGTAACATATGCATATAGGAACAGTTCCACTAGGAACCAGAATCTAATCATGAAGAAACATCTTAGCATGTGAGCCATTCTGAGACAACTAGACTGCTGTCTTCAAAAAAGTCAGTGTCATGAGAAGCAAAAAGGCCTGATGGGACAGGGACTATTCTATATTTTAAAAGTCCAAAAAGACAAAACAACCAAATGCAAAGTGTGAAACTTAATTAGATCCTGGATGAAAAAAGATATATAAAAGATATTTTGGGGACTACTCAGGAAATTCGATTGTGGATTGGATATCCAATGATCATGGGAGATTATTGTGAATTTCCTTAGATGTGAAGATGATATTCTGGGCATGGAGGAAAATGTCCTTGTTCTCAAGAGACAGCATCTGCAATATTTCCGAATGAAGCGTTGTGATGTTTTTAAACTCACTTCAAATGGTCCAGAAAAAAAGGAGGAGAGATAAAGCTTATGTGGAATCCAGGTTAAAGGTATATTGGTATTTCTTGTACTATTTAACTGTTACATAGATGTGAAAAAATTCAAGCTAATAGGAAAAAAAAGTCTAATGCAAAAAGACTCTTTACAAAAAATATGGTCTCCACCCTATCCTTTTCTGTTCCCTGGGATATCTGCTTTTATATTTTATTTTTGTTTTATTTTTGAGACAGAGTCTCATTCTGTTGCCCAGGCTGGAGTGCAGTGGTGCAATCTCAGCTCACTGCAATCTCTGCCTCCTGGGTTCACACAATTCTCCTGTCTTGGCCTCCTGAGTAACTGGGATTACAAGCACACACCACCACGCTTGGCTAATTTTTGTATTTTTTAATAGAGATGGGGTTTCTCCATGTTGGCCAGGCTGGTCTTGAACTCCTGACCTCAGGTGATCTGCCTGCCTCGCCTCCCAAAGTGCTGGGATTACAGGTATGAGCCACTGTGCCTCGCCTACTTTTAATGTATCTAGTTGCTTGTTCTAGTATTTAACTCCAAATTAAAAAATAAATACAGATACTGCTATTTCTTGAGTCTATAACTTTAGATAGTTCTAATAATTTTCTCTGATAGTAGGTGATGTTTTTAACTCTTTTTACACCCCATGTCTTTTCACCACGTGATCTCAGAATTATTCTATCAAATTTTGTGTTGAGATCCATATTCAATATTTTCATTATTATTACTAAATGATACAGGAACATGTACTGATTAACAAAAAAGCATATAATTATTTCAGTTCCTTTATTGTGACACCTGCTATTTTTTTACTGAATTTAATCATTGCTTTGTTTCTTCAGTTGCTTTGCTTTTATAATCCATTGTTAAGTATTTCCTCACCTGAAGAAAACAGCTTGGTTAAACTTCACCCAAGGCCATTTTTTCCCCTAAAATCTCTTCTAGTTCCTTTTTTTTTTTTTCCTGAGAACACCTGATGTGGAGCTCTCTAACCACCTGCTGTGGTCTGGAGTGCATGCTCACCAGGTTTGCTCCATAATTCCTAACTAGGACTTTCCTCCACCCCTGCCCTGGGAATTCCCGTTGCATTGCTCCTATGTTGGATCCCCTCTGGCTCTTGGGTTCCATGCTTCCTTGCTTCCCTGTCTTACGGCTATCAGCGTTGTGTTGAGAAGTTGAATTCCATTTCAATTCCTGACTCTTTGCATGTCACCTACTTTTTCTCTCTAAAAATTCTTGGGATATTTTCTTCTATCTGATGTCCTGAAATTACACCATGATGTTCTTTGATGTTGGTGTTTTCCATTCAGCGAACTGGACATTGCTTGGAATTTTTCATTTAGAGGGACATGTTCTTCAACTCTGGGAAAATTTATGAAATTATTCAATAATGTTCTTCTTTCCATCTTCTCTGGTCTATCTTTCCAGGACCCTTGTCAGTCAGATATCGAGTTTCTATATCGAACTTCTGAGTGTGTTCCTTTTTTTCTCAATATGATCATCTTCCTTTTGCTCTACATTCAGATAGATATATTAAATGTAATCCTTCAGTCCTTTTACTATTTTTAAATTTCTGCTATCGTGTGTATTTATTTGTATTTATAGTCACCATATTTTCAGTTTTCAAGAGTTCCTTCTTTTTTTCTAATCCATTCTATTTTAAGCATTCTATTTTCATTTTATGAATATAATATTTCTCTGGTTTTTCTCTTTTTTTGTTTTTTATTGAAGTTTAATCTCTATATAATAAAATACACAAACTTTAGGGGTAAAACATAATGAATTTATATATAAACATATATTAGATCTATTACATATTATTATGTTTATATATTTGTTAAATATTATTATATATCATATATTTATATAGTTTACATATTTATTTGTAATGAATTTTAAATTTTATATCACTATATAAATATTATTTTATTGTATATAATAAGTTATATATTACAAGAAACTAAATCATATATGATGTGACATATTTGTATATATGATTTATATTCTTATGTATGATTTATGTTTATATTATTTATAAGTTATATGTATTTATAATATAACATACGTAATTTAAATACATCTGCATAGCCACCAGTCAGATCAAAATAGAAAACTTTTCCAGCATATCATTAGACTGCCTTGTGCTGCCTTCCTGATCAATTCCCTTCACAAAATAACCACCATTGCCACTTCTATTGTATTATTCAATTTTTCCTATTAGCTTTTATATTAGATATTCTTACATATTTTTGCAGTAAGAGAGATCACAGTGTGACCTAATAACTTATATAGTCTACTTTGAATTGGTCCTTTTACCACTTACAAACAATGCAAGAATCTAACAACGGCTTAACTCTTTCACTCCTTCCTTAGCTTTGTGATACTGTTGTCACGTATTATACTACTGCATGTGTTATAGAACACATAGGACAGTGTTATTATTGCTAATTTATATGGAAATAGTCCTTTATATTTTCCCACATTACTCTTTTTGGTGCTGTCTGGTGCTTCTTTTAGTAACATACTTCTTTCAGTGATCATTTTACTTCAATTTCCAGAAATTCCTGTGGTATTTCATTGAGTACACATTGGATGGCAACAAATTCTCCCAGTTTTTGTTTGTCTGAAAATGATTTAATTTTGCCTTCATTTTTGAAGGATATTTTCACGAGTATGGAATTCTATGTTGTCAGTTTCGTTTTCTTTTAGCACTCTAAAGATGCTCTTCCATGATTTTATGGCTTCCATAGTTTTGTTGAAAAATCAGCTGTCAGTCTAATTGTAGCTTCTTACAGATGTGTTTTTTTACTCTAACAGCTTTTAAGATTTTCTGTTTGTCTTCAGTTTTCAGTAGTCTGGATATAACATTGGTGATTTTTTTTAAAATTTTGCCTAGATTTTGCAAAGCCTCTTGAATCTGTAGTTTAACATCCTTCCTTCTCAGACATCATCTCTTCAAATATTGCTTCTGCCCCATTTTCTTTCTCCTTTCCATACAGGACTCCAATTTTACATTTGTGAGACCTTTTGCTGTGACTCATAAGTCTCTTATAGCAAGTTTTCTTACTTTTTTCTGAGTGTCAGTTTGAATAATTTTCTATTAACCTTTCCTCACATTTGCCATTTCTGTCTTTAGCTATGTCTAGTCTTCTGTTAAATTCTTCCCATAAATTCCTAATTTTCATCATTGTATTTTTCAGTCTATGTTTCTTTTATAGATTTAGATCTATAGGTTGAAGTTTTTATTTAAATTCTCCATTTTTTCATCCATTTTGTCCACCTTTTCCTCCACTTACTTTTACACAGTATTTAGTTATTTTAAAGTCCTAGTCTGCTTATTCCAATATCTGGATTGTCTGTTGGTCTGCTTCTATTGTCTGTTTATATTTTTATTTATTATTGGCTATATGGTCTTGTCTTATTGAAAAGTTAGCTGTTTTTTAATTATATATTAGGCATTGTACATAAAAGAAGTGTAGAGCCTCCAGATGATATTATTTTCCAACAGAGAGGGCTTCATTTTTTCCTATGTGAAGTACACAGGGTGAAGCACTAATCACTTCAATCTAGTTAGAAATTAAAGTGGATCAGGGCTAGGCTGCAGTTTTTGTTTGTTTGTTTGTTTGTTTGTGTTTTTTGAGACAGAGTCTCACTCTGTTGCCCAGGGTGGAGTGCAGTGGCACAATCTTGACTCACTGCAAGCTCCACCTCCCAGGTTTGTGCCATTCACCTGCCTCAGCCTCCTGAGTAGCTGGGACTACAGGTGCCTGCCACCACGCCCAGCTAATTTTTTGTATTTTTAGTAGAGCCTTGGCCTCCCAAAGTGCTGGGATTGCAGGCGTGAGCCACCGTGCCTGGTCCTAGGCTGCAGTTTTAAGAAGATTCAATTCACCTCTGATTCATCTCTGTATCTTGGGTAATCTTCAGCCTGACTTATAGGATTTCATTGGTCTCTCTCAAATGAAAGCATTAAATTAAATTTTTGTTTTGTGTGTTGGGGACTTGGAGTTGGCACTCAATGAATGTCCTTTCTTCCATACCAAATTATATAGTTTGAAGAGAAATTATGGAGGCCAAAATATTATACTTATTAGTGTTAGAAGCCCTGCTGGAGAACAAGGCTGTAAGCTTGCTGAACAAGTTAGCTTGTCTGTATTAAATCTCAAATTAGGCAAACTTTCTTACCTAGAACCAGATAATGCTGGATGGGATCGAGTCTCCTTATACCGGAGTACTGTGTAGGCATGAGGGCACAGCAGAGAATGTTTGGTTCTACAAGCAACTTCCTCCCAAGAAGAAGTAGACCAGAGTTGAGTTGAGCACGCTCAGTTTTCTTCTTAAATTTATCAATCAAATTAATGATTCCACCTCCCTTGTTTATGGGGAAATTTTTCACTGTAGAAAATAGGAGTGGGAAAAGGTATTCCTCCTCTAACATGCACTGGACTGTGTTCTTGATAGGGCCACAACGCTGAGGCAGAATCACCATCCTCATTTGAGTAAATAGTCCCCTTCATGCATTCATTCCCTAGTTAAGAATTAAAGAATGCCTAAAAATTAGTCATCCAAAGGTTTTCTTATTGCCAGTTCTCCCCACATTCTCTTACACCAAGGGCTGATAAACTGTGACCCATAAGCCACATCTGGCCTGCTCCCTCTTTCTGTAAATAAAGTTGTATTTGGAATGCAGTCACAGCTGCTTGTTTACATACTGTTTATGACTGTTTTTCACACTTCAATGGCAGAGTTGAGTACTCATGACAGGGATTGTATGGCCCTCAAAGCCTAAAATATTTACTGTCTAGTACTTTACAGATGAAGTTTATCAACCCTTATATTAGACCATGACTGATTTTGTACCAACCTTTTTCTCTTTCTGAGGCTTATTTAAAGAAAGAAGGAATAACTGGATAAAAGGCCAGCTACCCTCCTCTCTATCTCTAACACACCTAACATTTGAGGATCTCTGAATATTTCTCATAGTTGTTTCTTTCTGCCTTTTAAACAATAAAGGTTCCAGTCAGAAAAACCAAGGCATGGTATGGATCTGGGAGTTAGAAGGAAACAAGGCTTCCATGATTGATATCAGCTCTGGTTTCCTGCAAAGGACAAAGTCAAGCAAGGTTACCTATCAGTTCTCCATAGCAGGTAGTGGCCAACGGGTCTCAGACAATACAATGACCTTGAGTTCATTGTTTCTCAGGCTTGGCAGTCTCACTTTGGACAAGCGGGATAAGTGCTTATACACACTTTAAGAATATCTCTAGCCAGGTGCGGTGGCTCACGCCTGTAATTCCAGCACTTTGGGAGGCCAAGGAGGGCGGATCACGAGGTCAGGAGATCAAGACCATCCTGGCTAACACGGTGAAACTCCATCTCTACTAAAAATACAAAAAAAATTAGCCAGGTGTGGTGGCGGGCGCCTGTAGTCCCAGCAACTCAGGAGGCTGAGGCAGGAGAATGGCATGGACCCGGGAGGTGGAGCTTGTGGTGAGCCAAGATCGCACCACTGCACTCCAGCCTGGGCAACAGAGCAAGACTCCGTCTCCCCAAAAAAAGAAAAAAAAATTGGTTGATTGAAGTGTTCTTTTAATTCTAGGGCAGTTTTCTTTAGTTATATCTTTAAATAACTTTTCCTATACTCTCCTCCTCTTATTTCTAGTGAGATGAAGCCTATGTGTATCGAATCTTCTTTGTCTTCCATATTTAAAACATATTCTCTCTAATCTTTTAAAATATTTATTCTCATTTATTTATTTTTGCTTTTCTCCTCCAGATCCTCCATATGCTTTATTACGTTTTTCAGTGTTTATTCTCCTTTGTGTTACTTCCTATTTGACCTTTATTTCTAGGATTATTTTCTCAGTTTCTCTCCTGGGCTTTCATTTCTTTGGTTGCCTGGGCATCTTTCCTGAGCACTTGATCTCTATGTGTGCTTTTTTACTGTGGAGAAAATAGTTTTGTTGGGCTTTTGTAATTCAGTTTTATCTATTTGGAATCAATTTTCATCTACTATATCACAATTTCCATCTGTTCCATGACAATATTTTTCTATTTAATGTCCATTATTTGTCATTTTTATATCATTTATTTCTGCCAATATAATTATATAGATTATTTTAATTCATTTTTACAATTATGAGTTTTGCTTAAATAAACTAAATGTACTAGGGATAAGCTCATTTCAGGAGGTTCAGATGGAGGAGAGGTGAGGATTATGTTCCTCACCTATTAGACAATATGTGATGTGCCCTAGTGAGCTTTTTCAGCCTGTATTTCTCCCAGTTATCAAAGCTCAGCCCTGCATTGTTGTTCATAATACAGAGTTGCTCTGTCCACCACTCCTCTACAAGATGTCTCCTATAAATATGACTTTTCTGTGTGAGGCTTTATTTGGTAACATATTCCTTGTTCATCAAGAATCTATGCTTACGCTGGGCATGGTGGCTCATGCCTGTAATCCCAGCACTTTTGGAGGCCAAGACAGGCAGATTGCTTAAGCCCAGGAGTTCGAGACCAGCCTTGGCAACATGGTGAAACTCTCTACAAAAAATGCAAAAAAGGCCAGGTGTGGTGGCTCACACCTGTAGTCCCAGCACTTTGGGAGGCAGAGGTGGGTAGATCACCTGAGGTCGGGAGTTTGAGATCAGCCTGACCAACATGGAGAAATCCCGTCTCTACTAAAAATATAAAATTAGCTGGGTGTGGTGGCACATGCCTGTAATCCCAGCTACTCGGGAGGCTGAGGCAGGAGAATCGCTTGAACCCAGGAGGCGGAGGTTGCGGTGAGCTGAGATCGCGCCTTTGCACTCCAGCCTGGGCAACAAGAGGGAAACTCGGCAAAAAAAAAAAAAAAGTAATAATAATGCAAAAAATAGCCAGGTATGGTGGCACATGCCTGTAGTCCCAGCTACTTGGGAGGCTGAGGCAGAAGGATCACTTGAGCCTGGGAGGTGGAGGCTGCAGTGAACAGTGATTGTGCCACTGCACTCCAGCCTGGGTGACAGAGCGAGACCTTGTCTCAAAAAAAAAAAACCAAAAAACAAAAAACCATGTCCATTTAAACTACTTAAATCCCTAAAAGTTGATGCTGAAAAGCTAATAGAGAAAATACACATGATGAAATTTATACATGTGCTTGATTTACCCAAGAGAAACCACTAAAGAAAAAAGAGACAAAGTACAGATTGCATTGCACAGGTAGAAAACAAACGCCAAGACAGAGGTGTAAACTCAGTTATATCAGACATCTAATTAACCCTTCTCGTTTAGGAAAAAAAAAGTGCATCTTGCTGCCAGTGTTCATATTTTACATAAACACTCTCTTTGAGGCTGAAGCAAATCTGACTGATTTTTTTCTTTTTGAGACGGAGTCTCACTCTGTTGCCCAGGCTGGAGTGTAGTGATGCGATCTCAGTTCACGGAAACCTTGACCTCTCGGGCTCAAGCGATTCTCCTGCCTCAATCTCCTGCTGATTGATTTTCAATGTGGAAATAAAATAGAAAAACTGTTCTTGGAGTTACTTCTAAACATAACTAACAAAATCATCAGAATCGTCTATTTCGGAAAAATAGGATTCATCAAATGAATCTTTGGCTAACAACTGTTCGAGAATGATGTTAACATCGTAAATAGGAATGCTACGTTTTCTAGCATTTGACTTTTTCAGTGATCGAGAATTACTATATTTTGTAATGGAAATACCACTACTAAAAACAAAATGAATGCTATAAATAGAATGATGTCTTTTGTTTCCAAAGTAGATAAACTAGAGCGATGCAAAAATAATAATAAGAGCGAGATATTTCATGGCAAAGTTATCTCAGGATAAACACTGCAGCCGTAAGCACCGGAGACGAGTATTCTTGGGGCAAATGGAGAGGGTTAACTTAAAATGCACCACATCCTGCAATTAAAAGGCAAAGATTGTCAGGTTCAATAAGAAAAGCTCCAACTATATACAATTTCACAGAGACACACGTTAAATATAAAGGTAGGGGAAAGGTGAAAGTAACAAGATGGGAAATGACATACCATGTAAACACTAAGTAAGGTTGGTCCGACAAATTAATCTTAAAAACTAGATTGAAAGGCAAGAAGTACTACTAGTGACAAACGGGCATTTTATAACAATAAAAGGGGGAATTCAGCAGGAAGACATAACAATTATAAATGTATCTATATCTAATAATGAATCTTCAAAATATAAAAAGCAAAATTTGACAGAAATTAAAAGAGAAACAAGCAAATTCACAATTGCAATTGAAGCAAATCCACAATCGCAATTGAAGTAAATCCACAATTTCTCTCTCAACTGATAGAGCAAGCAAACAAAAATCAGTAAGGACACAGAAAATTTTAATAGCACTATTAGCCAAATTGCCCTAATTGACATTTTAAAAACTTTCCGCCTAACCACTAAAAAATACACACTGTTTTCAAGTGCACATGAAACATTCACCAAAATAGAGTATACACTGAGCCGTAAACTGAGTCTTAACACATTTTGAAGTGTTGAAATCACACAGAAAATATTCTCTAAAAACGATAGAGTTAAAGTTGAAATCAGTAACAAAAATTAATATCTTAATTTGAATATTTGAATATTATTCAGCATATTCCTAAATAACCCATATCAAAGAAAAAAGCACAATTAGAAATATTTTGAATTACCAGCCTGGCCAAGATGGTGAAACTCCGTCACTACTAAAAATACAAAACTTGGCCGGGCGTGGTGGCACATGCCTGTAATCCCAGCTACTTGGGAGGCTGAGGCAGGAGAATCACTTGAACCCGGGAGGTGGAGGTTGCAGTAAGCCGAGATCGCGCCACTGCACTCTAGCCTGGGCAACAGAGTGAGACTCTGTCTCAGAAAAAAGAAAGAAAGAAATATTTTAAATTGAAATAATAATTTTAAAATAGTTTAAATACAACCTATCAAAATGTGTAGGACAGAGCCAGAACAGTGCTTAGATGGAATTTACTGCCTTAATGAATAAACTGGAAGAAAAGTTCAAAGCTATATATATTTCCATCTGAAAATGCTAGAAAAATGAGACCAAATTTAACCCAAAGAGAAAGAACCTTTATACAAACTCTTTCCTCCTCCCCACTCTCTATCAGGCATTCCAGATCTATCACAAGCTGGGAGGGTAAGTGACAAAAACTTCAGGCCGTTGATCTGGGATTCCCCCAGATGGGGTTCAGGGGCCTCTTCCTTCTTACTCCAGAATTTATCACGTTATAGTTTCTTTGACCCATTTGGTCTTCCCTACTGGTCTTGGACGTTTTCAGAACTGGGGTCCAATCTCAACCATCTTTGCATCCCCAGCACCGATCAGAGTAACTGACACAGTGCAGACACTCAACGAGTGCATGTGGTATAAATGAATAGCTATGCACTTCACTGCAGGTAACCTGTGACTCAACTGTAGAAAGATTTTACAGGTTATGGGGTTTGAGAGAATGGTGACTGCATCCACGAAGGCACCGTCTAAGACAGCCGGTTTTGGGAAAAGGTGATCTCTGGTGTGACAAGTTGAGACCTCTGGGCTTTTTGTTCCATTTGTTTTGGTTCTCACTGTCTTGACCTCCTTCTTGGAAAAACCTTTAACATGCAAAATTGCGAGTGGCACATGATACTTGCTTTTCTCTCTCCAAGGCAAATAATGTCAGTCCCTTTGGTGATCCAGGGATCAGAAACTAGACTATGCTCTGATAAGGACATCACCCGTATGATGGCAGGATTAACTCCTGGCCATTCTATTTTAATTTTACTGGCTTAAAAATACTGCAAAAATGGGGAAGCTGTTGTTCCTTCTATACTTATGTCCCTTTAAAGGGGATGTGTCTTTCTCTTGCTGTTGGAGCTGGTAACTATTAGGGACCTCTGATTAATAGCCCAGACAAGCCAGGTGTGGTGGGGCACGCCTGTAATCCCAGCACTTTGGGAGATAGAAGCAGATGGATCATTTGAAGCCTGGAATTCAAGACCAGCCTGGCCAATGCGGTGAAACCCCATCTCTACAAAAAATACAAAATTTAACTGGATGTGGTGATGAGCACCTGTGGTCCCAGCTACTTGGCAGGGTGAGATGGGAGGATAGATTGAGCCCAGGAGGTTAAGGCTGCAGTAAGCCATGATCGTGCCACTGCATTCCAGCCGGGGGCACAAAGCTAAATCCTGTCTCAAAGAATAATAATAATTTTAAAAAGCCCAAAGTGAAACATACAGCAAATGTCCTTTGTAATACGGAGTAGAAATCAAGCCATAGGAAGCAGCTGAGAGAAGGTTTAATGAGATGGAAGGATGCGAGAGTGCTTTTCAAGTACTTAGGAAAGTAAAGAAGAAAACAAATATTTGTTGAGTGCCCACTGGGCTCCTGGTACTCTGAGGCTATTTGCTACACATATTAATTTCTGAAATGAGAAGTAGGAAGAAGCCTATTTTGTGATATTCTAAAAATCAAGGTCTCAGGTCATTAGGTAAAAATTACAGGGACACGGGGTCTATTTTTTCTCCTGATTACCAGTAGTTGATTATAGGAAATTTGAAAAACAAGCACAAAGAAGACAAATTATCACCTGTGATTGTACCCTCCAGAGATAAATGTTACAAAAATTTTTTATTATATACATTGTTTATTATAAAGTTGAAGTCATGCAAAATATACTAACTTACAGCTTTCTTTTTGCCATCTAACTGCTGTAATCATTTTTCTCATGTTGTGAAGTATTCTTCATTTTGTGTTCTATTTCCACAAGTCGATGAGCTATATTTTAAAATTGAGGCTCCACCGCTGGACACTTAGGTTGTTTCCAAGGTTTCACTTAGTGATGTTATTAACAGGAGCCATACGAGGGTGGGGGCTGGTCTGGGGAAACATACTGGATGAGCAAGTGAGAGAAGAAAACGTGTTTAGCCTGGGAAAGTCACAGCTTGCTTCAAATGTTTGAAGGTTGTCATTTGAAAGAACAGTGAGACTTGGTCTATGTGGTCTCAAATGGGAAGATTTAGAAACTGGGTGGAAAGCGTGGGAAGAAGATCCATTCACAGAATGCAAAGGCAAATTTCCTGTAGTTGAGGGTGACTAAAGAAGGTCTGGGCAGCTTTAGGAGGTAGTGAGTTACCGGTTAGTGAAGACATTCAAATACAGGCAAAGAAAAATATTAACTTACAGGAATATAATGGGTTAAATGTGTTTACAGCAGAATGACCTGAATGTTTTGAGAACACGGAAGATGTTATTTATTTATTTGAGATAGAGTCTTGCTCTGTCGCCCAGACTGGAGTGCAGTGGTGTGATCTCGGCTCACTGCAACCTCTGCCTCCCAGGTTCAAGCGATTCTCCTGCCTCAGCTTCCTGAGTCGCTGGAATTACAGGTGCCCACCACCACGCCTGGCTAATTTTTGTATTTTTAGTAGAGACGAGGTTTCACCATGTTGGCCAGGCTGGTCTCGAATTCCTGGGCTCAAGTGATCCACCCGCCTCGGCCTCCCAAAGTGCTGGGATTACCGGCATGAGCCACTGCGCCTGGTCTTTTATTTATTTATGAAAGGGGAAAGGGTCTTGGGAAAGGCTTCAAAAGTTAAAATTTGAATCGAATCAAATCCTCTTATTCTTTACATCAGGGCCCAATATTTACACAATGATTTATAGTTCACAAAGGATTAAAGACTTCCCTTAAAGGATAAGGAAACAAATTCAGACAGGGTAAGTACACTACCCCAGTTCCTGTGGCAAGGAGGTAGTTGAGAATCCCCCATGTTCTCTGTCCCAACAGAGAACTCTTGTTTCCAGTTGCTATTATTATTATTATCAAGCTCACCAATCCCTTCTAAAACATCCAGACTTGCAAGACATTGTCTGTGCCCTGCTTCATTACAATAAAATGAAAATGTCTCCGATGACTAATGTGAACAAAATGTCATTGTTGTCAGGTAAGTTTTCCTGCATGGAAATTCCATACCCTTTCTTTCCCACAGCAGCCACTGGATGATTAGAGTTTATGATAGGTAACGATTGGGCTCCCCTCAACTCCAGCATCTATGTGTGAGTCTATGATGTCTCTGCTTGCCTTCCGCTCAGGGCGGGCCTCCTTCCTGGTGGTCTGAGACCCGTGAATGAAGGTACTTCCCACATTAGCCCTATGTCTCACAGATGCCTTCCATTCTGTCAACTCAGGACCCTGGAAAGCTGGGCTTCCATCCTCCACTCTACCTGTGCAGCTGCAAAGTTCATAGTCCACGAATGTGTTCCTGTTTCCAGCGTCTCCCCTGAACCCTGGGCTCCACCCCAGTTCTTCTGGGCTAGACAAGCTAGAAGGAAATGTGGAGGTCCCCTTTTGGCTACAGGAGTGGGCTGTCACCACCCTCAGGAAACCAGCTCCCTTCTGCCCCTGCTGAGGTGTCCCTTCCCACCCAGCCTTTCTAGCAAAAGCAAATCAGAAGGTCTCTGTGCCATGACCCACCCCATCCAAAAGGCACCCTCATCCAGCACTCCACTAACGCCACCACAGCCATCTGTGGGGCTGACAGCCCTCCCACCGAACAGCCCTCCCTATCTTCAGGAAGCCAGCGTCCAAGCTGGGAGCGAGAGGAAGGCCGGATGCAGATGGCCACCTCTTTCAACTCCAGAGTGAAGTGTAGTTCTCTTGCTTTTAACCATTTCCTGGATTTAATTGCTTGCCTACTCCATCCTGCCCTTGCTGTTTTGCAATTCTCTGGTGACTCTGTTCTTGCAAAAACATTCATTTGGTGATCAGTAGATACCAGGCACTGGGCGAAGCACTGAGAATAAAAATTCCCAGGGAGCTAGGTTTGTACCCCTGGAGGGTTTCCTTTTCTCCTAGTGCATGGAAGAAGAAACCTACCGTGAAAATACAGTGATAAGTGACTTGACAAGGGAATGAGGCTTTCCTGGAGACAGCAGAGGAGATGAGAAAGAATGGGTTGTGTTCTGGGAGCGTAAAGTGGTGGACCCTGAGCAGAGAAGGCCTGAGAGGTCAGATCATGAAGGGATTTGGCACCAAACTAACACGTAAGAATGTTATCCCCAAAACAAAAGCTTAAAGTCTTCTAAGCTTTTCAGTGGGCAATGATGTGATACCCAACTGTAGAGTCCCATGAAGCCTTGAGGAACCGGGTGAAGGACAAAGGAGTCCGGGAGGCTGGTGGGAGGCTTGGACTGTTTATTTGACTCTTTTCTGTTCTGTTTGGATGTTTCAACCAGGTACTTGATTTTTTTTTATCTTGAAAACAAACAGGCCAGGCACAGTGGCTCATGCCTGTAATCCCAACACTTTGGGAAGCCGAGGCGGGTGGATCACCTGAGGCCAGAAGTTCAAGACCAGTCTGGCCAACATGGTGAAACCTCATCTCTAATAATAATACAAAAATTAGCTGGGGGTAGTGGCGCATGCCTGTAATCCCAGCTACTCGGGAGGCTGAGGTAGAAGAACTGCTGGAACCTGGGAGGCGGAGGTTGCAGTGAGCTGAGATCATGCCACTGCTCCAGCCTGGGAGACAGAGCAAGACTCCATCTCAATAAATAAATAAATAAGAAAACAAATGGTCATGGCTAGGTGTGGTGCCTCATGCCTGTAATCTCAACACTTTGGAAGGCTGAGGTGGGAGGACAGCTTGAGCCTAGGAGTTTGAGACCAGCCTGGGCAACATGGGGAGACCCCCATCTCTACAAAAAAAAAAATAAAAAAATTAGCTGGACATGGTGAGGCATACCTGTAGTCCTAGGTACTCACGAGACTGAGGTGAAAGGATTGCTTGAGCCTAGGATGTCGAGGCTGCAGTAAGGCATGCTTGTGCTACTGCACTCTGGCCTGGGTGACAGAGTAAGATCCTGTCTCAAAAAAAAAAAACAAAAACAAAAACCAAAAACCAACCAACCAAACAAAAAACTCCAATCCTAACCAAACCAAACTAAATCAAACAGTATTTATAATATTCCAGATATGGTGCTTGTGATACAAAGATGAAAATACAGGATGCTTGCCCTAAAAGCACTTCTAGTTTAGAAACAGACATGGAAATACAATATAACAAAATAGTACTAATGCTATAACAACTATAAACATATTTTGCATTGAATTGAAGCAAAAATAGGAAAAATGTTGAAAATGATAGCAGTAAGTGTGCAGATCAATAAATACTGTAGAAATATTAAAAGATGTTCACTACATACTTAGATTAAAAAGCCAAGAAAATAAGCTAAAACTCTCAGGAACTATTGAGCTAATGAGCCAATGCAGAAAGTGATCTTTGTAGAACTCTGTGCCTCCTGCCTAATTTTAAATTCCATTACTTAATTGTTTTTCACAGTTTCATTAGGGCATTTTCCTCAACCTGTTAATTTTGAGGAAGCTATTATGTATGTATGAATCAATATACAAAAGTGGATTTCTTTTCAAGTTTTGCCAAAATGTTGCAAAATACGATTTTCTTTTTTTTTTTGAGATGGAGCCTCACTCTGTTGCCCAGGCTGGAGTGCAGTGGCGCCATGCTGGTTCATTGCAACTTCTGCCTTCTAGGTTCAAGTGATTCTCTTGCCTCCGCCTCCGGACTAGCTGGGACTACAGGCACCTGCCATGACACCTGGCTAATTTTTGTATTTTTAGTAGAGACAGGGTTTCACCATGTTGGCCAGGCTGGTCTCGAACTCCTGACCTCAATCCGGCTGCCTCGGCCTCCGAAAGTGCTGGGATTACAGGCGTGAACCACCAGGCCCGGCCGCAAAATACGATTTCAAGATATTCTGAAACTGTGGAATACACACTTTAATAATTACATATTTACTATTTAAGCTTTATCTTAATGTCACAAGAAAAGAAAATGTTAATGGCAATTCATAAAATAATATTGGTAAACATGCTTACATGATAAGGAAGGCAATGAATATTGTCCTCTCTCTCTCTCTCTTTTTTAATGGCACCATGAGAACCACATCTTGACATAAACAACTTTGTAACCTTAAGATTCTGGGAGAGAGTCCTTGGTTGCAGGTGCCTGGTTAAGAGGAGGAAGGAGGCCAGGAGCCGTGGCTCATGCCTGTAATCCCAGCACTTTGGGAGGCCAAGGCGGGTGGATTACCCGAGGTCAGGAGTTTGAGACCAGCTTTGCCAACATGGTGAAACCCCATCTTTACTAAAAATACAAAACTAGCCAGGTGTAGTGGCGCATGCCTGTAACCCCAGCTACTTGAGAGGCTGAGGCAGGAAAATCATTTGAACCCGGGAGGTGGAGGTTGCAGTGAGTCTAGATCGCACCATTGCAGTCCACCCTGGGCAAAAAGAGCAAAACTCTGTCTCAAAAAAAAAAAAAAAAAAAAAAAAAAAAGAGGGGGAAGGACAGTGAGAGCAAGAAAGGCGTCGGGCTAGCCCTACTTGGGAGATGGCTAGGAGAATGAAGATGGCCACAGACACATTGACTGGGGTGACATTCATGTATCAATCTAACAGCATCCCATGGCCTTCCATTTTTCTTTTTTTTTCTTCCTGTTTCTTTTTGCAGTAAAATCTCAAAAAAGAAATCAATTAAAAAAAAAAAAGGCTGGGCGTGATGGCACACGCCTGTAATCCCAGCACTTTGGGAGGCTGAGGCAGGCAGATCATGAGGTCAAGAGATCGAGACCATCCTGGCCAACATGGGTGAAACCCCGTTTCTACTAAAAATACAAAAATTAGCCGGGCATGGCGGCGGGCGCCTGTAGTCCCAGCTACTTGGGAGGCTGAGGCAGGAGAATCTCTTGAACCTGGGAGGCGGAGGTTCCAGTGAGCCGAGCTCATGCCACTACACTCCAGCCTGGGCCACAGAGTGAGACTCTGTCTAAAACAACAACAACAACAACAAAACAAAAACAAACCACAAACAAAAAACCAAAAACCCCAAATACTTCTCTGCTTTCCCAAATAGGCATCAGATAGATATACACAGGCAGGGCACAAATACACAACAAACATATTTTTAAAAAGTCACAAAATGTCCAAATAAATGCAAATAAAAATAAGAGGGTGTGGCAGGGTGTAGGAAAAAGCCATTGCCACACATTACTTTTAGGGAGTGCATATTGGTGGAATCACTTCTGAGGAATATTTTGGTAACATGAATCAAAAGCTTTTTAAGGACGCATACTTTTATCTGAAGGAGATAATTGGACAGGTGTGTAAAATGGATGTAGGCCATGTTTATACAACTTTATCTGTAGTAACAACAACAACAAAAAGGAAAAACTTCCTTAAAAAATAGAGGAGCAGGTAAACAAATTATGGCCTATTCAACTGATGGAATACTAGTAGCTGTTAAAATGATTATCTAAATTTCAGTTGATTAACACTAAAATGTGCTCATAGAATAATTGTAAGTAAAAACGGCATGAAACATATCTGCAGTGTTGTATGTGGGTGAATGTACTCGTGTCTCCCTAAGAAAGTCTGGAAGGACATATGCTAATATGAAAATACCAATAAGGTTTTTTTTTTTTTTTTTTTCCTGGGTGGTATCTATGAGTAATCATTACCTCTTCATTGTTTTCCATATTGTAAAATCGTCTGTAATGACCATGCATGACTGTTACATTTTGTTTTTGGACCTTAGGTGCAAAGAATTAAGAATTAACTCCTCGGCCAGGCGTGGTGGCTCACACCTGTCACCCCAGCACTTTGGGAGGCTGAGGAGGCAGGATGGCTTGAGTCTAGGAATTTGAAAGCAGCCTGGGCGACACAGAAAAACCTCATCTCTACAAAAAATACAAAAAGTTACCCAGGCGTGGTGGCATGCGCTTGTAGTCCCGGCTACCCGGGAGACTGAGGTGGGGAGGATTGCTTGAGCCTGGGAGATGGAAGCTGCCGTGAACTGTAATCTTGCCACTGCACTCCAGCCTGGGCAACGGAGTGAGACCCTATCTCAAAAAAAAAAAAAAAAAAAAGGAAAAAAAAAGAATTAACTTCTTATTTCATAGCATACAACCATTGTCAGTTTATACAAGGCCTTTTTCTTGTTTTAATTAATTTTGTTTCTTTGTAATCTGTTTTGATAACGAATTACCTTAAAAATAAGAATAAACAAGGCCGGGTGCAGTGGCTCTCGCCTGTAATCCCAGCACTTTGGGAGGCCGAGGTGGGCAGATCAATTGAGGCCAGGGGTTCGAGGTCAGCCTGGCCAATGTGGTGAAACCTTGTCTCTACTAAAAATACAAAAATTTGCCAGGTGTGGTGGCGGGCACCTGTAATCCCAGATACTCAGGAGGTTGAGGCAGGAGAATCGCTTGAACTGGGGAGGTGGAGGTTGCAGTGAGCCGAGATCACACCCCTGCACTCCAGCCTGGGTGACAGAGCAAGACTCTGTCTCAAAAAAAAAAAAAAAAAAAAAGAATGAACAAACAATAAAGTTTGTACAAGGGCAGCAAGTGAAGACTTTTACCCAGAAGTCTGTAAGAACAGTAGGGGTGTCAGATGCCACGCCATGCCACTGTCTAGGGACCAAATGCAAATTGTTCACCTTCTCGCTTGGCGTGAGGAGCATTGATAGGAATACTGGTTAGTTTGCTTGTTTGTCCTTGGAATATTTATTTGGGTTATAACTCTCAGCGAGATTCCAACTACTGGACTTTCAGGCTTAGAATAGTGCCTCACCAGGAGTGGTCACTAACGGATGTGAAGCCAACCAAAAGAAACCACCATCTTGGCACGCATCTCTCTGTTAGTTTCCCTTAGTGCCACTACAAAGTACAAACAACTAGGTGGCTTAAACAACAGAAATGTACTGTCTTGAATTTCTGGAGGCCACAAGTCCAAAATCAAGATGTTGGCAGGGTTGGTTCCCTCTGATGGCCGTAAGACAAAATCTGTTCCATGCTTCTTTGTCAGCTTCTGGTAGCCTCAGGTGCGCCTTGGTTTGTAGATGGCCACCTTCTCCTGGTGTCTGTACGTTCTTCCCTGTGTTCGTTTGTCTTGGTCCAAATTTCTCCTTTTTATAAGGGCAGCAGTCATTTTGGATTAGGGTTCAATCTAGAGACCCAACTCGATTACCTCTGTGAAGACTCTAACTCCATATAATCTTGAATCATCTTGGTGTGGTGGAAAGAACATGGGCTTTGCAATTATACCTGTGTTTGAATCCTGGCTTCACCACTTACTGGTGAGTGGTGACTGCCTTGAGAAAGTCATGTAATCACTCAGGACTTGTTTTCTCATCCACATAATGGGGATGTAATGTTGCTGTGAGGATTAGAGATACTCTAGAACGTGCTGGGTAAGTGCAGGCTGTTACTACCTATGAGCTGAGGGCCTTTGCTTTTCAAGGTGAATAGTCTATGAATAAACACATCTGTAAGTGAATCTAATGGGAAGATTCTTAGATGACAAGGATTTCATCTGTGAACCAGGTCAGCTGGCATCTATACCGGAGTCCTTCCGGCCTACATGTGGTCACTTGTTTGGAGCCAGCTGTAATTTACAGGTTACGTTTTTAGGTGAAGCCTGTATAAAACCATTTTACAGCATTCCAACCTGGCTATGACATTCATTGACCAATGTTGTCTAAGGCTGTCACACTGGGGAGAAAAGGGGTGCAGCCTTCTAGATACGAAGACCAGCAATGCCTTCTATACCCGCATGTTTATAATCTCAAGATTCTGCCCCACTACGATATCTTCTAGGTTGATTTGAACTGAAGACAAGGACACATATCTTGAGGCATTGTCATATTCTGTTCAGGTTACCTGGAAGATTAACTATACAAGTTTCTTCCATTACCAGGAATAAAAATTTGAGTCAAATTTAATTTAGTATTAAAGGTTGCAAATGCTGACGTGCTCTGATAGAAGCGAAAGCTTGGTGAATGGGCTGGGATGGGGTGGGGGCAGGAAGGAGACCCACAAGCAGAGAGGAAGAAGTTGGTTGTATAGGTGGAAGCTTGAGCTTGGGAGGAACCAGGTAGGGACCTCTCCTCTGAATAAGGGGCGCTCTGGGCCACTTCCTCTTTCTTCAAAACAATTAAGTTGACCGTGGACCTTAATCACACTAGCAGGGCAATTTTGAAACAATAATCCGAAAGAACTTTTGCCAGCTACGGCAACTTTTTTATATCATGGAGATGAGCCTGAAAGCAAGCTATTTGCCCGACCACTTTTTGACCAATTTATTTTCGGTTTAGTCAGGTTTCTTCCAAGTCTGTGCTAATCTGAATGGTTACCTTAGTAATTACTTTTTGACTAATTTATTTTCGGTTTAGTCGGATTTCTTTCAAAGTCTGTGCTAATCTGAATGGTTACCTTAGTATATCAATGTCCTAGTAACTGTAGCAAGGACATTTTTGCTGGAAATCATTTAAAGCAGGTGTATTTGAGTCATGTAGCATAGACAGCGGCATTTACTGCGAGTTTTTTACATCTAATATTGTTTATAAGATTTTATCTGTTGTCACATTTGTGAAGTTTATGAAAAAAATTGGTTATGAACACTATCACAAGGTGGCAAAATCAAGCTTAGAAATCAATTAGTGACTCTGCTGTAAAATAGTATATATATACACACACACTCTTTTTAGGTATACATTTATTAAATGCCATTAGAGTTGGTACAAAATACAATTTTTAGCTGGTGGCTCTCTACCGATTACAACGCAGCCAGCACAGCATACTTGGGTTTTCACCCAGCAATACACAGCTGGGGAGAAGGGGTAAGAATAAAAATCAGCGAAAGCCAGGATATTAATAAAGAGTTTTGATGGTTAAGGACAAGCAGGCGAATTAAGACTCTGGAAACCGAGAAGGTGTACAGAAAAGAAAACCAGAGAGCTGGACGACAAGGACACAGTAACAGCACAAGGGGATTCATCTAAGGGGCATTCCGATGGAGCAGGCAGGCTGCGCCCAGAAAGGTGGGGAGGGGTTGGAAGCAGATGGGCAGGCACGGGCGAGCGTGCACAGCCTGAAAAAGTTTTCATGATGGCTCCAGCCTAATTTCCCAACGCTGGTCTCGGGCGCCACAAAACCTGGGCGGCCCGACCGGAGCCGGGTGCCAGCCTCAGGGCCGCCGGGCCCGGCGCAGCGTCCGGAATTCCTGCGATGTCTGGGGCGCGGCGGTGGCTCCTCCCCGCCCCCACCACGGCCTCCGCCGGCATTTTCCGGCTAGGAGGCCCGCCAGCCCTTCGAAGAACCGGCTCCACGCGCGGACGGTCGCGGCCGGCGCGCTTCCCGGGGAGAGAGGCGAGCGCTGCGCCCGGACCGCGGTGAGAGCCCTCCAGGCCCGGGCGCGCGGGGTGGGCTTCCCGGGTCCCCGCCCGAAGGCCGCGGCGCCCCTCCCCCTCCCCCGCCCGGGGCAGCCCGCCCCTCCCCCCGGCGCGGGCGGGGCTGCGGTCGCCGACGCGGAAGCGCGGGGCGCTAGGGCTGCGGGGGCGGCGGCGCGGGAGGCCGCGCGCGCTCCCCGGGCCGCAGTCGGCGCGGGCGCGGGGCGGGGCGAGGCGGCCCGGCGCTCGCGCACAGGCCTGGCCGCCGCCTCGCCCCCCCTTCCCCAGCCCCTACCCTCCCTCGGCCTAGCCGTCCCCCTCCTCTCCCCTCCCCCGGGCGAATCACGCGCCCTCCTCTGACACTCGTAGCGGACCCGAGCTCCGAATTTATCCTTCACGTGACCTGAGGGGGTTGGGTGGTTGGCTGGGGACAGAGGGGGAGACGGAAAGGAGGGAACGGAATCTGCCGTTACCTGAGCAACAGGCCCCGCCCGCCGGCTCGGTGCCGGGGGGCGGGAGGAGGACGTCAGCACGTCAGCCGGGGTTTTGCGTTTTGATTGACAGTTGCTATAGCGACCGGGTCGGTCCGTCGCCATTTTGTTGGTTGGTTTTTTTTTAAACCCTTTCGCTTCCCGCCCGAATAATAATAAAAAGCCCCATTGGAGTGAGGCGGGGGTGGCGGCGGCAACCGCGGCGGGGGTATCCGGGGAGACTGCTGCTGTCGCTGCTGCTGATCGCGGCCCAGGTCGGCCTCAGGGAGCGGACACCCCGAGCGGGGGGTGCGGGCGCCGCCGCCGCCGCTTCTGCTGCTGCTGTTCCTGCTGCTGCTGTTGGTGCCGCTGCCGCCGCCGGCGAGCGGGCGGGACCGGTGTGAGTGCGAGTGTGTGTGCGAGGGAGCGTGTGCGAGGGCGAGTGTGCGCGCGAGTGTGCGGGTGTGTGCGAGTGTCTGTCTGTCTGTGCGGGGACTCGGGGGCGGGCGGTTCGGGCTCTCCTGGCGGAGGAGCCGCCGCCGCCGCCCGGGCCCCGGCGCTTCTCGCTGCGCAGGTTCGGAGCGCGCGCCATTTTGTGAGATTTACAAAATCCTCCTCGGGAAGAAGCCGCCGGCAGCAGCCGCCGCTCGGCGCCCGGCTTCGCCGACGCCGCCCTCTGCGCCGGGCCGGGCCGTGCGGCCCCGCCGCCTGGAATCGGGGCCCGGGGACTGCGGTATTTGCCGGGGAGGGGGCTGTCGCCTCCCCGGCCCCGGGCGCCGCTGGAACCGCGAGCCGAGGAGAGACTGAGCAGGCTGCGGCGCGGCCAGGAGCCGGAGCGCCGGGGGCGGAGAGAGGCTGCCGGGGCGGCGCTGGCTGCGGAGGCCGCGGCGGGAGCGGGAGCGCGGCGCGGGAGCCCGAGGCTGAGACTCACCGGAGGAAGCGGCGCGAGCGCCCCGCCATCGTCCCGGTGAGTGTCCGGCCCGGCCGCGGCCCCGCCCGGCCTGGCGCTCGGCTCCCCCGGCGGCCCGCAGCCGGGCCCGAGCCGAGGCCGGCCGGGCGGAGGGAGGGACCTGCCATTTTAGGAGGAGGCGCCGCGGGCCCAGGGCCGGCCGCCGGGGGAGGGAGCCTCAGGCCGGGTCCCGGAGGAGCGGCGGGCGCGAGCGGAGGGAAAGTTGCGGAGGGTGGGAGCGGAGGCCGCGGCCTCCCGGGAGCCGGGGCCTGGGGGGCCGTAGACAGCGCCAGACCTTCACTGGCCGCCCGAGCCAAGGGGTGGAGGTTGTCTTCCTCCTCCTCCTCTTCCTCCTCATCCTCTTCCCCCAGCTCCTCCCTCGTCCCTCCTCTCGGTCCCCACCAGTGTGGGAACCGCCGGGGTGCTTCGCAAGGACAATGCACGGGTTAAGAAAATGGGGCCGGCTGCCGGGTGGGCGAGGACGGCGGGGCCGGGCCGGGCGCCGGCGAAGGTCGGGAGCCGCTGCCTCGGCGGCCCTGGGGGTCCGCGCCGGAGCGAGGGGCACTCACTGGCCTCCGAAGTTGGGCGGGGAGCGCGAGTGTCCCCGGCGGCTCGGGGTGGAGGGATGACCTGCCCGGCAGCCGGGGGAGTTGATGGCTGAGGAGAGGTGAATTAGAATAGATACCTGTGTATCGCTACAAAACTTCACGAGTCTATTTATAGGCACAAACCCACTCTCGCTTCGGAGCCACCAAAGCTGCTGAGTAGCTCAGCGCTTGGCGAAAGGCTCCTCCCTAATCTGAAATAGTTAAACATGGTAAAATTAGTGAGTCAGTGACTCTGGTTACTTGCCTGTGCCTTTCGCCCAAGCTTAGGTGACACGAATCCCATAATCTGGGCGCAGCGCAGGAATGTTAGCACCATTTGGTTCTTGAATTCCGCCCAAATTGTCAGAAAATACGCCTTAGAACATTGTTTTCAAAAGTGCCAGGCTCTGTTTTCAGGGTTTTCAGTGGATCGACCAGCTTGCCCAGCCAGTAGGAACTGTTCCCATTTTATAGATGAGGAGAGTGAGTCTGGGGAGGGGCACTGACTGGTCTAAGGTCATACAGCTGGGAATCCAGGAGCCAGAAGGCTGTAGCCAGTCTGGAGTTGTGAATCATTAGGGTGTAACTCATTATTAGAAATACTGGCAAATTTTGGAGTGATTCGTGTTTAATGACTCAGGGTTCTAACCTAGAGATGTGTCCCCGTAAGGTTTTTAGCGTGGAATTACCTTTGTGGCTTGCCGAGGCCAAAAGGTAAGGTAATGGTGATGAGCCCTCTTAATAAACTTTTCAGGCCCTTTTCCCCGCCAAGAAAACTATGTAGTCAATTTTTGAATGAAAGGAATTAAAGATATTCCTTGATGTGTTTAGTACTTCAAACAATTTTGATTATAGTCATTTTCTGAGTATTGATGAGTCATAAGAAAGTTTTGTGTAAAGTTATTTTTAGTTATTCTTTGAATGCTTAAGGGTTCCTCTGTGACCCTTTTATAGTTTATGTGTCCAAAGTATTAATGAATATATTTAGCATTTTGATTTTGAGGTGTTTTAATAACTCAGGGGAATTATCTTTAGCTTTTGTTTTCTTTAATTTCTCATATCTTGATCAGTTACTTTAGGAGAATATTGTTTTCAAGTAGACTTTTAAAAATGTGAGACCAGAACTAAAGTTTCATGTGCTAAGGTTTTAAACTGCAGAAGATCATTTCAAAGAAACTGGTTATGAAAAAAGCTTACTTGATTATAGTCAAGATTTTTTACGTATACTTCAGGTATCCCAGTACTTTGGAGGATTTTCCCTGGTATAGCAGTGGTGTTTATGGTAGCTGTCTAAATTTATTTATACTTCAAACCCTGCCAGAAAGTTAAGGACTTCTGTCAGTGTCTACACCTAGTTCTCTTGTAAGACTAGTAAAAAGTTCTCTTGTAAAAAGTTCATTTTTACCTCGAGAGGCATAAGCTCAGAGATTATTGCAGGAGGAAGGGTCACCCCTTGTGTTTGCGCCATGAAGGCACACTCCTTTTTACCTGGTGGGTGTTGAAAAAATATTTGAAGGAATAGACCTGAATGAATGGTAATTATTGGTAGGGGTGGGAAATGGACTAAATGACCTAGTGAGATCTTTGTTTTGAGATCTAAGTATAAGATCATCTCTTAGACCTTTTAACAGTATTTTGGTGGAACCTATTAGAAACTTAACAAACACATTATTGTGTGCAAGATATCTAAAAATAAGTCCAGTTTTTTAGAGGCAGTAACATTTAAGATAATTTAAAACATTCCATATTAGTGTAATGTCTTATTAGGGAATGTGGACAGTAAAAACGATCATTTGTTAAATTTTTTTTCCCTTCCAAAATATTGTCTCATGTTTGCTCCTTCGTGTTACTTATGGAGAGTTACTGTTTATGACTTAAAGATATGGGGGTGGAGAGGCCTAGGTAACTGCAACAATGTATTTAAGTAATTTACATTAGGTTTTTAGAGGGCTATGACTATCTGCAAAAGGAAAATTCAAGATACCTTGTTATAAACATGGTATACAGTGACCTTTGGCATGCATTTTGTTTTGTAACTACACGAAGTGTTAATTTGGATTGAATCTTTGTTTTCACTTGAAAACCTTTTTTTTTTTTTTTTTTTTAAGAAATAGCTTGGAAATTTAGACTGCCCTGAGGTGTTTTCGTGTGTCTGTTTATGGTTGACAAGTATCTAGTTATGAGAAGAAAATGTGGATAGAATTAACTGTATTATAGACGAGAAGGGAATTGCCTTATAATCTTGTGCCACTAAACACAAGATTAGTAGAAGAGTGGGCTTCACTTGTGACTTTCTTGGTATTTGTGATTAGGCGTGTGCCAATTTCTCTTTGCTTTGGCATTAGCTTTCCTCATATTTTAGAAGGCTTTCACATTTCCTGTACACACACAGGAAGCAGTTTCACCCCTCCCCAAAAAAAAACTTATCTAAACCCAGCAAAACCCAAAAACTTCCAGAAAGTCTTTATCAAGAATTTAGTTCCTCATCCCCCAAGTTGTATTAGTCTTATTTTGTAGTAATCATAAGCAGTTATTTAAACTGAACCAAGAATCTTTACTTTCTGTTGAGTGTTTTGGTGATTTTACCTCCATATATGTTCGTCTATTTTCGATTTAGAAGTAAAGATATTACGTGAAACTATTAGTAATGTTTCCTGAAACTTGATACTAACAGTTTGCCCTGTGAAAGTGAATTGTGTGACCAGTGTAATAGCACCTTATGTATATATGGTGGTTTTGCCTTTTAAAAGACTTTTTACCAGATGTTATCTTGACTGTTGGGCAATTTTCTGATGGCTAGAGAGGTGGTAATTTATAACCCAAAGCTTGTTCAACTTTGGATTAAAAAGTTTGGAGAGTTAAAATTTGTGTTTAATTACTTGGAAAAATCAGCAAATTATATTAAATTACCTAAAATTTCTTCTCAGTTGCTCCCAAATGAAGAAAGCTTTTTGAAATCTTGCCTTATGTCAGTGCTACAATATTAAGCTAGAGTTGTAAAGTTTACCATAGAGTGTTTGAAAGTGAAATGTAGACTTCATGTGACTAAAATAATCATTGAAGGTTCGTTCATATTGGGTAATTGAAGAAAGATCTTATTTGTTAATGTACTGGCTACAAGCAGCCTTAGTTTGATTATTTTTTTTTATATGGAAACAAAATGATTTGGAAATATTGCACTGTGTAAGCCAGCTAGGTATTTAAAAAGTTAAGCTTTTGCTTTGAAATCCTACTTGCAGAGTACTAAAACGAGTGAGAATTGTTTATTGGTGATAATACCCTACATTGAACACCTGAAATGGTGTGGTTTCTCTTGGGCATATATGTTTTGCTAATGTAGAACCATTTTGGTGTCTTGGCAATTGGTTCTTATACCAGAGCTATGTATCTTCTCTTCTAGAAAGCGATATTTAAAAGTTTGTATTACTGTTAAAACTAGGTTTTGACAAATTACATAATTTTTTTTTGGTTTGGGGCAGATGCTCATATCTGATATATAGTGAGTAATAGCTTAAAATGTGTCTTTGTTCTTGTCAGTGAATATTCTTGTTTTATCTCCCCATGTTAGAAAAGTTTGTTTTAATTGATTTTTTGGGGGGGCCCAGTGAACTGGCTTAACATAGAATGAAACTGGCTTTCAGCATCAACTCTATTTTAAATAACATCCCTGTTCATTAAATAACCCCCTCATTTTTCTTGAGTGTATAACATTTCCAATGACAAGATTTGATTTTTTAATTTTTAAAAAAGCTTTCACAAAAAGTTTTTCCATATTATCATTATCTATATTATTTGATAATATAGAGCCATTTCGACATCTTGGCAGTTGGTTCTTCTACCAGAGCTATGCATCTTCTCTTCTGGGTTTTTCACAAAAGCTTTTGCATGTCCATAAAATGTTATGGACATGTATGGTTAAGGCTTGCATCTTGGCACCCATGTATTTGAGTAAAAAGATGCTTGAGGCCTGGCGTGGTGGCTCACACCTGTAATCTCAGCACTTTGGGAGGCCAGGGTGGGCGGATCACTTGAGGCCAGGAGTTCGAAACCAGCCTGGGCAACATGGTGAAACCCTGTTTCAAAAAAAAAAAAAAAAAAAAAAAACAAAAAAAAACAGGTGTGTTAGTGCCGCCTGTAGTCCAGGCTACTCAGGAGACTGAGGTGGGAGGATCAGTTGAGCCTGGGAGGTGGGGGTTGCGGTGAGCTGAGATTGTGTCACTGCACTCCAGCCTGGGTGACAGAGTGGAGCACTGTCTCAAAAAAAAAAAGTTTGAACTGTGACATCTGTCTGTCTGCTTGCTATCCAGTTATAGACAGCAGTTGAGGCAGCATGATACTGTGGAAAGATCCCCTGCCCATGAAACCATGAACAGAGGCTCCAGAGTCTGGCTGATCTGAGTCTCAACAGGTTCTGTTGGCTGTGTGAATTTAGGTACAGTGATTTCACCAAACATCAGTTCCCTCATCTGTAAAATGAGGTTGATAGTAAATAGCATAGGAATCTTGTGAAAATTGAGATAATGCATGTACATTTCTTCATGGATTTCTTTCTCCTCCTTTTTTCTCTCCTCATCTTCATTCATGCTCATTCTGTGATCCTAGCATAAATATTTTCTTCAGAGAGGCCTTCCCCAAACCAGGTGGTCTTCCTTGGCCATGCATTCTTTTTTTTGGCCAAGCAGGACCATTTGTTTTTCTTTCGCAACCCTTACTGCAAATATAATTATTCATATATGTTCTTATATATAATTGTTCATTAAATTTCATTTAATATAATTGTAAATTTAATTTCTCCATTAAATTTTAAAGTCCATTTGGACAGGAAGAAGTCTTTCTTGATCATGGCTGTAACTCCAGTGCCTGGCACATAGGGGGTTTAGATTCATAGAATGACAGAATGTGGAACCTGTATGTTGAATCCTTCCTGACTACCACTCCTTAGCCATGTCATCTTGGGCAAAACAGCTTCTCCTCGCTTCAGTATCCTGTATGCCAGATATAGATAGCACCGGCTGCCCTGCCCAGGCTTTTGAGAATGTGAAATGAGACACTGTAATGAAGTGCTGAAGTGTAAAATGCCATATAAATATAAAATGGCACAGTAGCAATAATCTCAGTAATGGGGTTATTCACTAGGAAGCTCTATAGTGACTTAAGAGTATAGAATTTTAGCTTTGCTGAGTTGGTTGGTAACTAATATTTAAGAGTTACGATAAATTTAAGCTTTCTTATATGTACCAGTTAGAATGTAGATGGGCCCTGTTTCTGACTAAATACAGTGGCTTAAACGAGAAGTTTATTTTTCCTTCATAAAACAACAGTATAACTTATCTAAGGCTGATATGGTGGCACTACGATATGAGGGAGCTTGGTTCCTTCTGTCTTGTTGCTTTCCTGTGCTTACCATTTTCTTCATAGTACAAGGCAGTTTCTCACTACATCCACAGTCCAGGAATAGGATTTTGGGAAGGCACATTCCATCCCTTTAAAGACAAACCTGGAAGTTGCATACATGATTTTTCTTCATACCCTATTGGTCATAACTTAGTCATGTGGCCATGTTTAGATACAAAGAAGTCTGGGATATGTGGTCTTTGATAGGTGACTCTTTGGCTGAAAATTTGGGTCTACTGAAGAAGGGGAGAATGGGGGATGATTAAACATTGCCTGTCACACTTGAAAATGTTTTGGGAGACGCTTCCAGAAATAGACTTTGAAAATACAATGGATTGCATTAGTTAATAAGTTTATTTTCTGTATTTAATCATTAATTTTTTAAACTATGGTATGTGAATTCAAATAGACCGTTATGCAAAATATAAGTAAGTGGTCAGATTAGAAAAATGTAGCTATACTTTTAGTAGTGAAGGGATTTTGGGTCTAATAACAGTTATTTTACTGACGCTTTATTTTCTGATAGAAACATGGTTCTTGATTGCTGTGCTTGTATCACATAAGCAATGTTTGAAATCTGAGCTTTTGCATTTAGTGTTAATAGTCCACTGGACCAACTGTATGTCTTCCTGCTCATACCCTCAGCAAACAGTGCTACAATAACACTCGCATGTTGTCAGGATGTCATAAAGATTTGAGTCACCGAACACTGCAAGAAGGATGATAGCAGAGATATTTAAACGTACATTTACTATCTAGTATGTTCCTCTTGAATTCCTGTGGGTTTGAAAAAAGAGAAATATAAATATCTAAGATTCCTTTAAACTATGAAATATTATTAGCTCTAGTACAGACTTGGGAAAACTAATGGTTCCCAAACAGTCTTCTGGAGAACTTGTCAAAGTTAAGAGATTTCCAAGCCCAGATGCCTCTCTTTCTGTAGGTTTAGAGTGATGCTCTGGAATCTGCTTTCTTTTTTTTTTGAGACAGAGTCTCGCTCTGTCGCCCAGGCTGGAGTACAGTGGTGCGATCTCGGTTTACTGCAAGCTCCGCCTCCTGGGTTCATGCCATTCTCCTGCCTCAGCCTCCCAAGTAGCTGGGACCACAGGCGCCTGTCACCACGCCTGGCTAATTTTTTTGTATTTTTAGTAGAGACGGGGTTTCACTGTGTTAGCCAGGATGGTCTCGATCTCCTGACCTCGTGATCCGCCCGCCTTGGCCTCCCAAAGTGCTGGGATTACAGGCTTGAGCCACCGGGCCTAGCTGGGATCTGTTTTCTTAAGGACTCCAGGTAATCCTGATGCAGTAGGAACATTTTGAGAAACACCGATACAGTTCATTTCTCACATATTAGAGAAGGAGGTGGGTGCAGAGAAGCTGAGTGACTAATCAGTGCCTCAGAATAAGCAGGCCTGGGACTAGCATTGTTTTTCCTGACTCTTCGTTCTTTGTTCTTTCTACAGAAGAGGGAATAAAGGACAAGGTATACAGAGTGCAGTGGGATTTTATAGGAATAGTTATCATCTTAAAGTAAGTATGTGGCTTTTAATGTGGGAGCTCATGTCTAGTGAATGGTTGGCCCAGTTGTCCTTTTTGCCCTATAGAAAAATAATGTGAATATTTAAATACTCAAGTGAATGTTTAAAGGTTAAGTGAATATTTAAAGGTGAGAAGCTGAAGGTTTTAAGTAAGGTTTTGTTAGTATCAGCACTATTGTGGGCAATGTATATACAGCATTAGAATAGATGCATAGGCAGCTACTTACTTGACGTGATTAGAAGGAACAAAGGTAGTTCTTGTCCTCAAATTACTACCTTCCTTTTAGGTTGCTTGTAATTTTCACTGTTGGAATTCATTTCATTAGATTAAGGTAAAATCTGGAATTCCCTAGTTTAAAATTTTTAAATTAGAATATTCCTAGAGGAATATTCCTTTTCTTTTTTTTTTGAGATGGAGTTTCACTTTTGTCACCCAGGCTGGAGTGCAGTGGCACAATTTCGGCTCACTGCAACCCCCGCCTTCCAGGTTCCAGCAATTCTCCTGCCTCAGCCTCCCGAGTAGCTGGAATTACAGGCGCCTGTCACATACCCGACTAATTTTTTGTTATTTTTAGTAGAGACGGGGTTTCACTATGTTGGCCAGGCTGGTCTCCAGCTCCTGACCTTGGCCTCCCGAAGTGTTGAGATTATAAGTGTGAGCCACCACGCCCAGCCCTGGAGGAATATTCTTTACCTGTTATGAGGTTAACACTTTATTTGTATCAGTTATTATTATTAGATCTAGCCTGAAAACCCATAGCCCTAAATTGGAACAGGCATGCCTGTTTTTGCACCCAAAAGTTGCCTTTTGGCCCGCCAAGCCCCCCTCTTCCTATACCAATATAAACCTGAAACCCCAGGCCCCACAAGCAGACGAGGAGATGAAGAACAGAATGACAGAATGGCTTGGCAGAGAGAAGAGAGAGTCTGAGTGCTGGGAGGAGTTCCACTGGGAGTGGTCAAAGGGGAGAACAGCTGCTTAGTGCAGGTGTCAGTCCAGAAATCAGAATGATGGCTGCACTAAGAATGTTTTGGAAAGGAGGGAAGAACACAGTCCATGTGCCCTTTACTGAGAAAAATGAAGGGTATGTTTAGGCCAGGCGCAGTGGCTCATGCCTGTAATCTCAGCACTTTGGGAGGCCGAGGCGAGTGGATCACGAGGTCAGGAGTTCGAGACCAGCCTGGCTAAAATGGTGAAACCCCCATCTCTACTACAGATACAGAAATTAGCCGGGTGCAGTAGTGAGTGGCTGTAGTCCCAGGTACTTGGGAGGCGGAGGCAGGAGAATTGTTGGAACCCCGGAAGCGGAGGTTGCAGTGGGCTGAGATCGTGCCACTGTGACAGAGTGAGACTCCGTCTCAATTTTTTTTTTTTTTTAAGGGTATGTTTAAGAAATGTCACCTTGTGTTATGGTCATGGGAAGGTTCATGTGAGTATTCTCTGGTGGCCAGAGGTTGGTAGTGTTAGCTTGCTTCGATGGCTTCCTATCACTGAGAGTGTTGGTAATGGCACTGTGGGTAATTCTGCCTAGGACCCTGCTCTTGATTAACTACTGGACTAGAGGGAGTGTCCCTGTTTTCTTACTGTCTTATTTGTTAGGGGCTGTATTTGAGCAGTGTTATCAAACATATAAGGTACGGTTCTGATCATCTAGGATATTCTAGTTTTTAAAGAGATCCACAAGTAGTATATAGTTTAAAAAAACAAGCTCTGTGGAATGATAGCAGATCATTTCCCCCTTCTCATGTTCCGTAATAATAACTGTTCAGTTTTTCCTACCAGAAATGTATGCATCTGTATATATACACACACAATTATATATATTATACTTTTAGTATGTATTGTGTTAGAAAACTATGTATGATTCCATTATTTTTAAGTGCATAGACATTAGGTGTGTGTGTGTGTATGTACACAGTGTCTGTGTATTTAAAATCCAAACCAAATGGGATCATACATACTAAACACACAGTTTTGCAACTTAAGCTTTTTATTTAGTTAGTTAGTTTTTGAGACGGAGTCTCGCTCTTTCCCCAAGGCTGGAGTGCAGTGGCGCAATCTCGGCTCACTGCAAGCTCCGCCTCCTGGGTTTACGCCATTCTCCTATCTCAGCCTCCCGAGTAGCTGGGACTACAGGCCCCTGCCACCACGCCCGGCTAATTTTTCGTATTTTTAGTAGAGATGGGGTTTCACCATGTTAGTCAGGGTGGTCTCCATCTCCTGACCTCGTGATCCGCTTACCTCGGCCTCCCAAAGTGCTGGGATTACAGGCTTGAGCCACCGTGCCCCGCCAGCATTTTTTTTTACTTGACCTATGTTAGAAATATTTCCATGTCAGCTCACAGAGCTCCCATTTTTTAAAATTTGGGACAGAGTCTCGCTGTCACTGAGGCTGAAGTGCAGTGGCACGATCATAGTTCACTGCAGCCTTGACCTCCTGGGTTCAAGCGATCCTCTCACCTTAGCCTCCTGAGTAGCTGAGATTATAGGTGCGCACCACCACGCCCAGCTGATTTTTAAATTTTTTGTTGAGACATAGTCTTGCTATGTTGCGTAGGCTGGTCTTGAACTCCTGGCCTCAGTGATCCTCCCGTCTTGTCCTCTCACAGTGCAGCTGTGAGACACTGCCCAGCCTCTATTGTTTTTAATGGTTGGAAAGTATTCTGTTCTATGGTTGTACCTCTATTTAGTCAGACTGCATTAAAGGACTGAGGCCTACTCAAGAACTATTTAAGTTCATATTTTTGCTCTTTTAAACAATGCTGGTGCGTACTTCCTTGCATGTATAGTTGTGTTCTGTGAGTATTGGCCATAGGATGTCTATTTATAAGGAAAGTGGCTGGTTCACCAGGTATATGGATATTTGAGTGTATGTTGCCATATTGTCTTCCAGAGAGTAGCAGTAGTTTATGCTTTCACCAGCAGTGTCTGAGAGTGTATAGTTTCTCAAATCTCACCAACACTGTTGTTATCTTAGATTTTTGTGAATGTAATAGGTGAATAATGATGTCTAGTTGTTTGGATTTGCATTTCTTTAATTATGACTGAGTTTGAACACCTTAAGTTGTACTATAAGATTTTTATTTTAGATAACAAAATAATTCATTCTTCATCAGATATATGTTATAGTTAAAGTATTTTCTGGGGCCAGGCGTGGTTTCTCACGCCTGTAATCCCAGCACTTTGGGAGGCCGAGGTGGGCTGATCACCTGAGGTTGGGAGTTTGAGACCACCCTGACCGACACGGAGAAACCCTGTCTCTACTAAAAATACAAAATCAGCCGGGTGTGGTGGCACATGCCTGTAATCCCAGCTACTCGGGAGGCTGAGGCAGGAGAATTGCTTGAACCTGGGAGGCGGAGGTGGTGGTGAGCCGGAGATCATGCCATTGCACTCCAGCCTGGGCAACAAGAGCGAAACTCCATCTCGAAAAACAAAACAAAACAAAAGTATTTTTTGGGTTCCCTTTATTTCGTTACTCTGTTGATTGAATAACTGATGTTTTGATAAATTGTAAATGCCTACAGAAAAGGGGGCTCTTGTTCTTCTTCAATTGAGTAAACATTTGCATGTCCTCTGTATGAGATATGAGTCGTGGTAGAAGCTTTTGATTACAAAAGTGAGTAAGGTTTGGTTCCATCTGCTTTTAATGTTGAGATAGGTGTGTGAATACAGGAAAACTTGAACACAGATAAGACCATGGCCGTTAACAGTTAGAGGGGTTGACATGTGGAGAGCTAGAAGAGTACAGGAAGTAAGACAATTATGGGGATTCGAGTGTGCATTGTGGAGGAGATGGGACTGGGTCTCGATCTTGAAGAGTGGATGGATGGGCTTTTTATGGTGGAACCTGGGGACTTGACAGTCTATTGGAGGAAGTCATGTGGGCAATGGGTGGTGGTGGGAAATGAAGGTGACTTTGAAGAATGACAGAGTCATATCCCTGGAGCATCAGATGAGGGAGAGAGGGAGGGAGAGTGAGTTTGGTATGCTCAGGGAGTGAAGGGGACACTTGTGGACATGAGAGTGGGGTTGAGTCTTAAATATTATAAAGAATATGAATTTGGGGCGATTGAGGGTTTTTCAGCAGGGATTAGGACAGATCTGTGGGTTAGAGGGAGGTGACACTGTAAGAAGGAGGGTTTGGAAGGCAGGACCATTCTAGATATAACGTATAGGCATGAGGGAATACGAAGAGGTGAAAAGTGGAAGACAGATGGGAAAACCTTAAAAATATTCTTAATTATACTTTAATTTCCAACAGACCAAAGTGAGTATTTCTGGATTCAAACAGCAACATGGCCAAGTTTTTGGAGATAGGAAAAAGAGTATTAAGCTTTGTTGGCAGTATAGTAAAAGGTTCTAGGAATGCAGTGGTTAGGTTTTAGTGGGACATGGATAATATGTCCTACTGAGGACCTGAAGGAACTGTTGAGGAACTGAAGATAGAATTATTATTGTAGTTCAGACCTTACATTAGGGACAGGTGGAAATAATTTGCAGCACCATTAAATATGAGCTAAAAAATAGGGCAGTGGGAGAAGGCAATGTTTGAAGCTGTGAATCTGTAAAGGAAAAGGTTGTATCATAATTCATGGTTTGGAAAATGGAGAGTAGCTGAGCATGTGAGCAATTTCATTTTTTCTGAGCATCTTAGTATTTGCCTGAAAAAAATCTCGTATTCTCTTTTTTTTTTCATGTATCCTAATTGGAAGATTGGTTATTTAAAAAGCATTTATCTTGTAGAGTGATAGAACTATTTATTGAGCACCTGCTGGTGCCAAATATAGAAGAACCTGGGGCCTGGGAATCAGTGCTGAAACAAAGGCCACTCCTGTCCCTGCTATCACGGATGTTACGTTCTGGCTGGGGGAATCTTTAATAGTTCTTGAGTAGGCCTAAGGACTTAGTCTAGAATAGATATAAATTAAATTTTCCTTAAAGCGAACATAGAGTCTATAAAATGGAATAATTTTTGATGTTGCTTTTTGAAGGTCAAAAAATTTTTGTTTCATTTTAGAGTCCTTTTAACAGTTAATTTTGACTTTAAAGTTTGTTTGGATAAAAATAGGACTCTAGCCCTTAAGACAAATACTGTCTGTTGAAAAATTTATTCTGATTTCGTTATTTTCCCTCGAAAAAAACAACTGTTACCACAGTGGTGTTTTTTACTTTATCTTTACATCAAATGTTCGTTATTGAGAGACATTGCTTCTGTGATATAAAAGATGGTTTTGTAAAAGTTTGTTGAAACAACAATGGTAAGAAAACTAATAGGATCTCATTGAGTATTTTACAGTTTAATTTTTTTTTTTTTTTTTTTTGTATTTCGTTGTTGTGGTTCTGTAGTACAATTTAAAACATCAGTAAAGCTAGGTAAATTTACCTAGGAATTGGCCTGAAGGCCCACAGTTACTCAGCAATATTAGAGACAGCTATGCAAAGGGAGAAGCCAGGCGTTTTCAGATTCATGGGAGACAGTTTGTAGGAAGGCTGTTTGCTGAATAAGACAAAGATACAGACATGCAAAGTAAAGGATGTGGGCCTATAGGGAAGGTCAAAGAATAAGGAAAGTTCACTTGAGTGAGCAGAAATGGAAGAGGGATTTAAGCAAATAGATGAACAAGAATTGTCTCTCCTAAAAAAAAAAACCTACACAATTCTTTGATGATTTATTATGACTTTTGGGGTAGAGACCACGCTAGTCACAGGATCTGCAAGCCCTGCCACCTGGATGATCTGGCTCCAGCTGGCTCACTGCCTCTTCTCACCAGTCTCTGGGTCATGTGACTGTACCGGCTCCTGGTCTTTGCATATGCTGCTTCCTTGGCTTGGGATCTTCACTTCTATCAGCTCTTCTATCCCTTCTGTGCGCTCTTCTTTTTAAAAATCTCATGTGTCCTTGTACTCTTCCTTCATAACGCTTATTACAGTTGATAATTTTTTAGTGCTTATTTGATTAATGCCCTCCAGAGATCAGGACCAGTAGTGTTTTGCTCTCTCTTGGAATCTCAGTGGTTGGCAGGGTGCTTGGCACATAGTAAACACTAAATAAACATTTGTTGAATGAATCAGTGAACTACATGCTTTGGTCTTTACTAGTTGGTCTCAAGGACCAAAAACCTACAGTAGGAAGATGTTTGTTGGACTAAGAGATTAGCAGGAAATATGAGAGCTTTGAGGAAAAAGGAAAAGATGAAGTTTTTTAAAGATAGGATTAGAAAGTTCTATGTAGTCAGGAGAAAGAAAATTATTCGTGGAATAATTCAACAAATGCATATGAAATGCCTACTATGTATTGAGAATTAGATACTGGAAATGTGGAGTGGAAAGATTCTGTCTTCTGTATTAAAGGAGTGTATAATTGTAGTAGTTTACTGAAATGGGGACAGTCCTTAGTGGTTGTTTGGAGCAGGTGTAAGTTGTGGAGAGGGATCAGCCTGGATCAGGATATTCTTCACTCTTCTAGCCGACACAGTGAAGTTCATTCAGCAGTTATATCTGGAATGTAGCTCTGGCATTTGTAGTAGCTTTCAGGTGCATATCGAATATAAGTGCTATAGCCAGGTGTGGTGGTGCGCAGTCCAGCTACTCGGGAGCCTGAGGCAGGAGGATCGCTTGATTCTGGGAGGTTGAGGGTGCAGTGAGCTGTGTTTGTGCCAGTGTACTCCAGCCTGAGTGAGTACACTTTGAGTGATACCCTGACTCAAAAACAAAAACAACAAAAATCCCTGTAGCTTTATTTGTTTAAAGACTGACAGAATAGTTAAAGTTCATTTGGATTCTTTTTGGCTTTAACTTCAAGTTTGGACAACAGAACAAGAATGAGGAAAAGTTTGTAGTATGGACAAGTTTTCAAAAGAATGAGTCGTGTAGTTAGAAAATTGAAGCTGTTGATGTTGTCAGCTGAATGAGCTTTCTTAAAGCTTATAAAGGGATATGTTTGAATATAGTTTTATAACCTTTTTCAGTGACTAATTTCTGTAGTAAATATTTGGAAAAGCAAATCATCACATAATTCCTGCAGGTCTCTTTGTACCTGGCTCCATGCTAAGCTCTTGGGACATAATAGTGAATCAGATGGATATTCATGGTTCCTGCCCTCATGAAGCTTTCTTTCTTTTTTTTTTTTTAAAAAAAAATTAAAATTTTTTTTATAGTGAATTCACTTTTATGGGGATCTCACTTTGTTGCCCAGGCTGGTCCAAACTCCTGGGCTCAAGTGATCCTCCTGCCTCAGCCTCATGAAGTGTAAGCCACTGTGCCTAGCAGTTGAAGCTTTCAGTTAGTCAGAACTCCCTGGAGTGAGTGTAAAGGAAAACCTGGCTTGTGGATTGGGTGAGCAATTGTATTGATTTACTTATTTATTTATAATTTCTTGAACTTAGTTTTGGTAGCACCAATTTAAACTACTTTAAACTACTTGTTGCTTTATTTCTGGTAACATAGGGAGTGTGGGATCACACTTATTTTACCAAGGTAAAATAAAAACTTGGATCTTCAACCTTTTGGCAGATTATTTTTTAAAAAAGGTATTCTTGTAAATCTGAGTCTCTCCTCTTAAAAAGCAAGCTACTATTTAGTAACAGTAACAATAGCTACTATTAAATCAGTTACCTGCAGCAGACCAGCCACTGGCCTACTGAATGAATAACTATTTATTATTAGTTATTTTAATATACCTAGAAAGTGATTGGTATTATCCGTGTTTACCTCCAGATGATAAAAAGCCTAAACAGTTAAGTGCCGTAAAGTTGAACATTTAGAGAAAAAGAAGAGTTTCTGTAACCCATTAACTGAAGAAATAGATAAAAGTTCTGGCATGCTGGGATTGATACCTTGTGTTATTGGTTCATTAGTTTTTTTGGATTATAAACAAGATAATCTAACACCTTTCTGTGTTTGGGGAAGTCTTTATCTTAGGAGTCTTTGTGAGAGGGAGAGCGATCTCCACCATTAAGAAAGCTAATTGTTCACTTTCCCCACTGCTTTTGCAGTTAGGATGCAATCCTGTGGCCTCCATGACTGGCTGTGCTTGACTACCTCAGAGGCCAGTGATCTGCATAGGCAGGCGGTATGTAGAATCTGTGTTCTCTAGTCAAGGAGGGATGGGGATGGGATAGCAGCTTATCTTTTCCATAGGCAGCAGTGACTGAGATTCCAGTTGCAACACTTAGTGCCTGGTGTTGGTATCAGTATAAGTTGCAGTGCCTGAGTCTCTTTTGGTCTTCACTGGACCATATCTGTGGTTTGAATTTTGGATGTTCTTAACTATGTAGCTTTCCAGCCTGGTCCCCATGGGGTTTTCTGTGAGTTGCCTAATACACTTTAATAACTTCCTTTCAGCTTAAACAAAACCAGAGCCGGTTTCTTTGTTTGCAACTAAGAACCTTTACTTGGAAGATGCTAATTAAGACAATAGATAATTCCAAGGAACTCTCCTGGGTCAGGTTTACCTGCATGTAGATTAGAATTTACTGAGAAGAGTTCACAGTATATATTAAGTGAAATACTTAGAAACCTGTTTATTGATTTAATTAGTTTGCTGAATTTGAGTGCCTCTTCTTGGCTGTGATATGTTTTAGGTGTTAAGGATACAGGAGTGACAAGATTGACAAGGTCCCTGCACTCACAGAGCTTATGTTCCATTGTAAGATGTAGAGTAAACAAGAAAGCAAATAACATAATTACAAAAAGTGATAAATGCCATGAAAAAAATAAAGATGGGGTGATGTGATAGGTAATGGGGTGTGTGTGTGTGTGTGTGTGTAGGAGTTGTATCTTAGTGTAAAACATTAAACTTCAGTGTCAGGAATCATGGCTTCTGCTTTTGACTATTCTGAATTTGCCTTCCTACTGTAAACATCTAGAAAACTGGACAAAACACAGGGAAGAACTGTTTTCAGATATCAGATAATAGGTAGCACAGAACTGTGATCCCCGACAGATGGGAACCAAGTGAGATGAGCCCTGTGATGGCCAGTTTTCTGCTTGAAGGCACTTTTCACACCTCAGTGCAGGAAGGGGATCCCAGATAAAGCCATGTGGCCCCACTAAGTTGAGAAAACAAAGATTGGAGTTAGGGATAACCAAGGGTGGTTGTCATTTGAGGAGCAGAGTTCCAGAGAGGAGGGAGCTATACTGAGAAAGAGTTCTTATACATCTACTTAGTGGTCCCCTTAAATGTTTGATTGTACATGTATAAGGTGAAGTTTCACAAAAGAACAGTTTCTGGGGGAGCTGTAAGCAGAAAAAATCTCAGAGTTTACAGAGGGCTGAGAATTATTTGAGTACCTTGTAACCAGAGTGGAAATGCAGGATTCATTGAGACCCCAGAAGAGTTATGTCTTGGTAGTGGGGCTAAACTAGTCCTGAAGTAAAGACTCCTAGCTTTGCCTGAAAAAAGCTTAAAAGCAAGCCTTCAAAGAAGCAAACTAATCTGAAACTAATGTAATTGCCTGTTACTACAGTGCCCAACATTTTTTAAAGGAATATAACAGATCCCAATATTAACCATGTAAAATGTCCAGCATGCAGTCAAAGATTACTAAATGTGTAAAGAAGCAGGTTAACATGACTCATAATTAGGAGATCAAGCAGTTGAAACCTAGAACTCACACAGATGTTAGGGTTGACAGACAAGGATATTAAAACAGTTATTGTATTTCATATGTTCTGAAAGTTTGGCAGAAACGTGGAAGGTATACAAAAGACCCAGATCAAACTTTTAGCAGCAAAAATTATAATATGTGATATGAAAAATATACTGGATTGCATTAATGGTATTTTAGACATTTAGAAGGAAAGATTAGTGAACTTGAAGACACAGAAGAGAAAACTCAGTCAATAGAAACAGTAATGACAGGTAATAGAATTAGCAGACAAGGTTGTTAAAGTGGCTGTCATAAAATGCAGGATCAGATTGTGGTTAATGTTGACATCTTGGACGTGAGGTTTGCTTAAGAACAATTGTGACAAGCAGAAGTTGGCTTCATATATACATCTACATGAAGTTAGAGTAGTTGAAAATCAGTATTTGAGCAGAGCAGGGAGTATGGTAGAAGAACTTTATTATGTAGCAGTATGTTTATCTCTTGCTAAATGACAATATCACCACAGAGTTAGTAGCTTAAAACATACACTTCCATTTATTATCTCAGTTTCTGTGGGTCAGATGTCTGAGCACAGTTTAGCTGAGTCCACTGCTTTAGGGTCTTAGAAGGCTGTAAAGATGTTGGCTGAGGCTGTGGTCTCATTTGAGACTTAACCACAGAAAGATCTCTTCTAAGCTCATATGGTTGTTGGCAGGATTCTGTTCTTTGTACACTGTCAGACTGAGGGCCTCAGTTTCTTGCTGTCAATCAGCAAACATTTGCCATCAGTTTCTTGCCATGTGGTCCTTTCTGACACACCCACTTACTTTTGCAAAGCCAGTAAAAGAGTCACCTTGCAAGAGGTGTACATCTTACATGTCATAACCATGGACATGCCATGCCATTACCTTCGTTGTATTCTCTTGCTTAAAAACAAGTCACAGGTACTGCCCACACTCGGGGAATGGTGTGCACAGGATGTGAACACTAGGAGGTGGGTCATGGGAGCCTCCATCAAAGTTCTCTGAACTTTTCTTTCTTATCGCTTCATGACTTGTTTCACCGGAATTTTAGAGCTATTAGGCTTTATTGCTTTAAGAAAGCACTTTTAGTATTACCATACCATGTTCATCTAGTTAATGGAGAAATTAGTCTGAAAGATTTTCCCTCTGTTTCTGCTCTTCTTCCCTAAAATTTGCTCTGTAAACCATTCCTCCTTGAGATGGTATGAAGGAAATAAGCCTGGGGAAAATTACCTTCTTGGAGATTGACAGCTCATATTAGCATATTGTAGGAAACCTTCTTCGCACCCGTTAACATAGTTAGGGCAATCTTTATTAAGCTTGTCCTGAGCACTTTATAAACGTACACTAGCCAGTAAGGTACTGTTTTCATTTAACCTATGATGAAACAAGCTTAGAGGTGAACTAATTTTCCCATTTTAAATGGGAAGTGGTTGATAGGGTAGGATTCAAACCAGGCCTTAGTTTCCACTCTTAGATTTTATTCTGTATTGCTTCTATATTATGGTGAGTTGTATAATTATTTCACTATATATTAATATTACAAGGTAATACTAATAGAAATAAAGTGCACAATAAACGTAGTGCGCTTGAATCATCCCAAAACCATCTCTCCACCCCCAACCCCCACCCTGTCCTTTGAAAAATTGTCTTCCACGAAACTGGTCCCCGGTGCCAAAAAGGTCAGAGACTGCTGCTGTAGAGCAATACTTGTCAAACTTTCTCACGTCGGGGCCTTCATGGACGAAATTGAAGACACTGTTTTGGGTATTCTGAGGGTTTTAGGGGATCTTTGCACATCTAAAACATCTGTGGTGCTGTGTGCCACACACAACAGTTGGCAAGCTCTGCCCTATAGGTAATCATTTTTTCCTCAATTCTTTTAGCTGCTGCTTCAGTTTACCTGTCTATTCTAAACAATGTGCATGTTGTATCAGGATGCTTTTGGATGCAGCTATTGAACCTGATCCATACTGGCTTAAAATAAGAGGACTTAACTCACAATTGGAATTCCAGGGGACAGGCTCAGGGGCTAATTGATTTGGTAGCACAGTGATGTCTTCAGGGCCCCAGGTTTTCTCATTTCCCCCTTTAGTCACTGGCAGGCTCTATCCTCAGATTAATCAGATGGTTGCAGCAGTGTCAGGAGTTGGATTCAGATGCAACAATGCCCATGGGAAGAAGGGAAGATTATTTTTCTTGTAGCTGGATAAGAATGTGGAACCTTGGCCTAGGAACACACCCTGGATTCAGGAAACACTCACTAGAAAGGGAAATGGGATTACACTTAGACCAGTTAGGCTCACTCCTGGCACTGGGCACGCTCTCCTTGAACACATGTCTAAATGGACGTGGGTCCCTTGGCACTGGGCATGCTTTCCTTGAGCACATGCCTAAATGGAGGTGGGTGTGCAAGTGGGTTCTGAACAAAATTAGCTTCTGTTACAAAGAAAGAAAGGGAATTTGGAGGCCGGGTAGGCAACCCTGTCCCTATTTTTGTATTTGACTTAAGATTTAAGACATTATTTGTTGATTTTATTTAAGGTCGATGCCTATTTAACATTAAGCCACCTATCACACTTTTTTCTTCCAGCTCCTGATTATAGTTATATAATCTTTTTTGGTAAAATCAATATTCCATGCTTAATTATGACTAAGTTTTGTTCACCATAAACCAGATTGTGTACTATGATTACATTTTCCACCTTGTATAATCTTGTTTTTCTAAGAGTTAGTAATTGTATTTCCATTCGCTTTGTTTTCTAGTACTTGTAAGTTTTCTCATTCTTTTTAGTAGCCACTCAATATAGTTTTTGGTATAATAAAAAATATCCGACAGTTGTTTTTGTTCCCTCTTAAGAACCATCTTATAGAGCCTCAATCAAACTGCTCCTCTATGAAATTCTTGCTCTCTGGACCTAATAGGATCCCTTTTGCATATTTTCCAGCATGGTTGGATCTCCTGTTTCCTGGCTTTCTGGCCATTATCGTTTCTGTTTTTATCCTTCGTTTTACTGGAGGACATCTTTCAATACTTCCTGAGAAAAGGGTACATGGGAGGCTAATTTTTTGAGATACGGTCAGAAAATACCTTTAATCTGCTTTCATTTGTAAAAGTTTTGACTGGGTATAGAAATGGAGTTGGAATGTAATTTTTACTGAGAATTCTGTATGTGTGGCTTCATGGCCTTCTAGCTTCATACAGCAGATACAGTTTGAATTTTGGATTCCGTTAAAAAGAAAACACAGCACTATGGAAGAGGTAGAAAATATAATGAGCTCCTCGTACTCATCATTCAAATTCAACATGTGTTAACTCATGACCTCTTTATAAATGTCTATGTTTTTATCTCTCCCTCTTCCCTTCATGACCTCCTTATAAATTTCTGTGTTTTTATCTGTCCCTCTTCCCTTTGATTTTTTTTTTTTTTTTTACTCTTGCCCAGGCTGGAGTGCAGTGGTCATGGCATACAGCAGTTTTGACCTCCCTGGGCTCAGGTGTTGCCACCTCAGCCTCCCAAATAGCTGGGACTATAGGCACATACCACTTTGCCTGACTAATTTTTCTGTATTTTGTAGAGACGGGGGTCTTGCCATGTTGCCCAGGCTGGTCTCAAAACTCTGGGCTCAAGCAGTCCACCCACCTTGGCTTCTCAAAGTGTTGAGATTACAGGCATGAGCCACCGGCCTGACCCTGCCTCTTTTGCATTTGTAAAAGCAAACCTAGACGTATAATTTCACTTTTGAAAATTTTAATGTGTATCTGTAAAAGATAAGGATGCTGTAGCACCAATTCCTTTGTCATACCTTTAAAAGGTTAACAGTGAGTCTTCCAATATCCAGTAAGAATTCACATTGCCTTGTTTGCCTCATCAATATTTTTTTTAACAGTTTATTTTAATCAGGATCTAAGCAAGGACCAGAAATTGCCTTGTTTGACAAATCTTTTGAGTTTTTTTTCTCCATTTTTTTTTTTCGGAGTCTCGCTCTGTCGCCCAGGCTGGAGTGTAGTGGGGTGATCTCGGCTCACTGCAAGCTCTGCCTCCTGGGTTTATGCCATTCTCCTGCCTCAGCCTCCTGAGTAGCTGGGACTACAGGCGCCCACCGTCATGCCCGGCTAATTTTTTGTATTTTTAGTAGGGACGGGGTTTCACCGTGTTAGCCAGGTTGGTCTCCATCTCCTGACCTCGTGATCCACCAGCCTCGGCCTCCCAAAGTGCAGGGATGACAGGTGTGAGCCACTGCGCCCTGCCAAAAAAGTTTGTACTTTATTATTTTTTTGAGGTGGAATCTCATTCACTCTGTTGCCCAGGCTGGAGTGCAGTGGCCAAAAAAAAGCTTTTAAATTTAAAAAAAAAAAAAATTTTTTTTTTTAAAGAGATGGAGTCTTATTGTGTTGTCCAGGCTGGTCTTGAACTCCTGGGCTCAAGTGATCCTTCTACCTCAGCCTCCCAAAGTGTTGAGATTACAGGCATGAGCCACCACTACTTGGCCTTACTTTTCTCTCTCTCTCTTTTTAAAAAAGTATATATATATATATATTTAAACAAATATATACTGCAGTCTTGACCTCCCTGGGGTCAGGTGATTTTCCCACCTCAGCCTCCTGAGTAGCTGGGAATATAGGCGTACACCACCATGCCCGACTGATTTTTTAGTATTTTTGGTAGAGGCGGGGTCTCATTGTGTTGCCCAGGCTGGTCTTGAACTTCTGGGCTCAAGCAGTCTGCCCACCTTGGCCTCCCAAAGTGCTTGGAATACAGGTGTGAGCTACTGTGCTGGCTTAAAAGAATATTTTTGATTCGAGGTTGGTTGAACTTACGGATATATGGAGGACTGTTTTTCTTGTTTTGTTTTTTGTTTTCCATCATAGCGTTGTCTCAGTTTCCTCTGGATTCCTGTTTTTCTGCTTGTTTTGGTTTCTTTCCTTGATGTTGGCAGCTTTCCTCAAATATTTGGCCATCCTTGGGCATGTGGCTTGTATTTAGGAGTAAGGCATAAAGCTGATGGGAGCTCTTTGTGAGGGTGAGGCTTGTTCGCTGGAGGCTTAGTAGGCGGATTGGTGGACCCATGAATATGAGTATCCCTAAGGTTTTATGGCAGTGCTCTTGGGTCTCAGGTTGGGGTTGTGAATCCCATGCTGGTGTTCTGCAGGCAGAACTGTGGAAGAAGGGCTGGCATGCACAGTTCTGTCTAAACACTCTTACTCACTTCTGTAGTATTTACTTATGTATTTTGTTTGTTTGTTTTTTTTTTCTTTAGAGACAGGGTGTTGCTCACTTGCCTGGGATGGAGTGCAGTGGCACAATCACAGCTCACTGCAGCCTGGAACTCCTGGGCTCAAGTGATCCTCCTGCCTCAGCCTCCCAAAGTGCTGGGCTTGCAGTTGTGAGCCACCGTGCTCAGCCTTCACTTTTGTTTTCAGTCCTGTGCCTCAAACCTATTTTCTGTTGTGCTTGATACCTGTCAGTACCAAGTCTCCATATTCACTGGTCCCCAGAGAATATGTCTTTGATGTCTTTGGAGCTAGGATAGTTGCCATCCTGGATGGGGTTTGGGCCGCAATTTTGGGGTCTTACTACCTTTATTTATTTATTTTTCTTGACAATAACTGAGAAAACTTGCAGGTATGGTACAAATAGCTTATTTTCTACACCATTTAAACGTTGTTGGCATGAAGTCCATTATTTGAATTCTGTAGTGCATTTTTCCTACAAACAAGGGCATTCTCTTACATAACAGCAATACAGCCATCAAAGTAGCAGTTTAACATGGAGACATTACTGCTATCTAATCCATGTGACTCCATTCTGTTTTTGGCAGTTGCCCCCATAGTGTAGTGTTCTTTTTGGGGAGAGAATGTTGCCTAGGATCATTTACACATTTTGTCGTTACTGTTTTTCTTTTTTTATGAGACAGTCTCGCTCTGTCACTCAGGCTGGAGTGCAGTGGCATGATCTTGGCTCATTGCAACCTCCGCTTCCCGTGTTCAAGTGATTCTCCTGCCTCAGCCTCCCAAGGAGCTGGGATTATAGGTGCCTGTCACCACGCCCGGCTAATTTTTTGTATTTTTAGTAGAGATGGGGTTTCGCCATGTTGCCCAGGCTGGTTTCTAACTCCTGAGCTCAGGCAGTCCGCCTGCCTCAGCCTCCCAAAGTGCTGGGATTACAGGCGTGAGCCACCACGCCCGGCCTGTTACTGTTTTTCAACTGTCCTGATTTAGAACAGTTTCTTACCTGTTCTTTCTTTTGTGATGTTGATATTTTTGAGGAATACAGACCAGTGATTTTAGAGTGTTACCCTCAGTGTGCGCCTGGTGTTTCCTCATATTAGATACAGATTAGATGTCTCAGGCAGGAATGATGCTGTTTTGAATTTTGATGAAGTCTAATTATTAAAAGTTTCTTTTATGGATTGTGCATTTGTTACCAAATTTCAGAACTCTTCCTAGTGCCGTGGTTCTTTGGAATGGAGAATGGCATTTGGAAACCTATGTCTGAATGTTAGGTGTGCTTGGTAGTGTTAGTGTGTGGGCGCTCCTCGGCTTTCAACGGACAGAGCCAGAGAATATGTGCATGTCCTGAGCCTCCTGTTCGTCATCTTTCCAGGTTTGGGGATACATGAGCTAGTTTCCTTGGCATCTCCAACTGTAGACACTTATTCTGTGGCTTCCTTTAGTCTCCTAAGCCTGCCACTACTGTGCCATCTTCTATCCATTGTCTAAAAACTTCTTTGTCCATCACTGTCTTGTATCTTGTTTTATTATTTTTTAACTACTGATTTTAGGTGAGTTTTATCTTCAGTGCAGTTTTGTGAGAGAACAGAGGTAAATGTATGGATTATTCAATATGTTGTTTGCTTGCTGAAGCTTTAATACTCTTTCAAACCAATTTTTGCCTTTTATTATTTTTTGCAGTCATCCTTAACCCCTTGTTTACCTGCTCTGTTCCTGATTGGGCTGTTCTACAGCCTATAATCTTCCACGATTCTCATTTGTATGGAATGAAGACAAATTTATTAAACTATTCAGATTATCTTGATAACCTAGCCCTAGTTTATCTTTCCGTTTTCTTTTCTGCAGTTCTGCCATCTTCCCTCTACTTCAGAGCTTACATTTTCCCACTCTTGTTAGGCTCCTCTTCAGCTTTGCCTTTGGAGCATACTGTGCTTTTCTGATAATGTTTTCTATATGGCACAGAGCCTCTGCCAGGGCATGTAGTAGGTGTGTTCAGTGCATTAAAGAAACATACAGATCCTCTAAACTAATAAAGCCACCCAAACTTGTTTGTTGCCTGTTATCATTTTCCAAATACTGTCATTTAACCCTCAAAGCAACTCTGTAAGCCATTATCCATCTTTCATAAATGATGTTGAGTAAATTGCCCAAGGTTACATAGTTGTAGTTGTTAACACTGAATTTAACAAATGTTTGTGTGCCTGTATGTGACAGGCTGTTTGAGGTTGTAGAGACAGTTGGGGAATAAAGCTGACAGCATACCCCTAATGGAAGCAGTGTTAAAATGCCCAATCCAAGTGAAGCTGATTTTGGGGCAAGTCTTCTGTAACCTGACGTACTCATCTCAGATGTCATCTCCTGTAGTCTTTCCTGACTTTCCTAGAAGGAGGCAGGGGAGAAGTGGAAAGAATAGCTCCATCTTTTGTTCTCATTAGTTCCTTCCTTTCTTATTGTATTATTATATATAGCATTTATAAAATTATTATTTGTATTTGAGGCGTGTCTTGGTCTGTTTGTGCTGCTCTAACAAAATACCTTGGACTGAATAATTTATAAAAAATAGAATTTATTTTTCACAGTTCTGGAGGCTGAGAAGTCCAATATGAAGGCACCAGTGGATTCGGTGTTTGCCGAAGGCCTGCTTTCTGCTTCATAGATGATGCCTCTTTCCATGTCCTCACATGATGGAAGGGCAGGGCAACTTCCTTTAACCTCTTTTACAAGGACACGAATCCCACAGTTCCCCAAAGGCTCCACCTCTTAATACTGTTAGGGCCTAATGTAGAAATTCTGTGGGGAACACCAATATTCAGACTGGTCATAGTCTGTGCTGCTGTAACAAAACACAGGTTAGGTAATTTACAGAAAACAAAATAATTTCTTACAGTTCTGGAGGATGGGAAGTCCAAGATAAAAGTGTTGGCAGGATTGGTGTCTGGTGAGGATCCAGTCTTTCTGCTTCCAAGATGGTGTTTCAAACGCTGCACCCTCTTGAGGGGAGAAATGCTGTGTCCTCACAAGGCAGAATGTGAAAGAGCAGAAGAGACCAAACTTCCTCTGTTAAGCCCTTTTATAATGGCATTAACCAATCTGTGAGGGCAAAGCCCTTATGACCTGAACATCTTCCAAAATCCTCATCTCCCAGCACTGTTATGTTGTGGATGAAGTTTTCAACAAATGAATTTTGGGGAACACATTCAGACCATAGTAGGGCCTTTGATAGATTGAGCTGCTTTGGTGGGGAGCTGTCTCTTTCTGGTATCCAGGATGCTTGCCACATGATGTATAGTCTCAGTAAGTGAGTGCATTGATAAAGAAGTATCCATGATGTGCTTTACCGACAGCAGGTAGCAGTACTCTCTGTTACTCAAGACTGCCTCTTTGTAAGGGTACAAGTAGTTTCAGAAACTCCACTCTCTGTTTAGTTGGGAGGATGTGCTCTCAAAGAGGTTACCTACAGGCACATTTTTACCAAAGTTTAATAAACTGTCTTTTTTCTGGGTGCATATAGGTCTCTGGTGTGGAAGATGGAGTCTTGACTCCCCCACCACCAATAGTAACCATCTGGTAGGAGTTTTGAATTATTTGTTAAAGAAGTATGCTGATATGAGATGTCACAATGTACAAGCCTCTTTTCAAATCAGGAGATAAATTATTTCAGAAGAGGTAGAATGTTTATTTTGAAACATTTTGCAAACAGGTTTGTTGTAATTCTTTCCTTGTATTTGTTGTCATATAACATGTTGAGGTTATCTATTGCTGCTTAACAAACCATGGCAAAATTCAGTGGCTTAAAACAATATTCATTTCTTTGCTCACTGTGTTCCAATTTGGGCAGGGCCTGTCTCCATCCCATGTGGCATCTGCTGGCACTGGGCAGCCCAAGGTGATGGATTCCCTTCCATGCCTGGTGCCCTGGGCATCTTCCTCCAGGTGGCCTTTCCACCTGGCACACTTGGGCTTTCTCACAGCTGTGACTGGTTTCCAGAGGTGCCCAAAGTTGAGGCTGCCAGGGCTTCTTAAGACTTACACCTTGAACTGGCAGTGTCATTTCCACTCGATTCTGTAGGCCAGAAGCAAGCCACAGGCCAGCCCAGATTCAAGGGGTTGGGGGTGGGGTGGGGATTGTACAAGGTGTGAACACTGGCAAGAGTGGTTTATTGGGCCACCAAGGAACACTACCACATGAACCAAGTCTCTTTCTGAAAGGGAAAAAGAAAGATAACTTTTTTATTCTGTTTGTTTTTTATTGTCTAATCCTACTGACCTATTCATTTTGTAATGCAGTGGTGTATTTCTTTTTTTTTAAAACCTTTTTTTCTTTTTTTCTAATTTTTTTAAATTTTATTATTATGCTTTAAGTTTTAGGGTACATGTGCACAACATGCAGGTTTGTTACATGCAGTGGTGTATTTCTAACTTTTGCTATAACTCCATTCAAATAGCAGTATAAAATTAATATAATTTTTTCAAATTCAGTTGAACTGTACTCATCTTGATACGGATCATAAATACAGATTTGGGGGTGAAGAAAGTAGAACAATGAATACTTTATGGCAGGGGTCTCCAGCCACTGGGCCGTGGACCGGTACTGGTCTGTGGCCTTTTAGGAATTGGACCGCACCCCATGAGGTGAGCTTTGGGCAATCGATCATTTCTGCCTGAGCTGTGCTTCCTGTCAGATCAGTGGCGGCATTTGATTCTCATAGGAGCGCGAACCCTGTTGTGAACTGCACATGTGAGGGATCTAGGTTGCATGCTCCTTATGAGAATCTAACTGATGATCTGAAGTAGAAGAGTTTCATTCTGAAACCATTTCCCACCTCCTCCCGTCCGTGGAAAAATTGTCTTCCACAAAAGTAGTCCCTGGTGCCAAAAAGGTTATGGTATACTCAGCTCCACGTTGCACCTAAAGTAGCAACAGACTAGATAAAAACCCTGAATATGTACTTGTGAAATCCTGAATATGTACTTCGTGAAATCAGTGACATAAACCTCCTCCTGGGTTACGTGTTACAGTTCACAAACGATCTCAAGTATTCTACAGTTCACCTGTGGTTGTCCTTTGTACAGTTGGAAGAAGAGAGGGATCTCAGATTCCCTGTAGTTGCATCCCCGCCCCCAGACAGATCTCTCCCTTCTTCATGCCCTGGATTGTTTCATCCATTTAAATAGTTCTCTTCTTGATTCTGACTTGAGGGATGGGCATCCTGTGATTAGGTTTGGATGTGACAGTGGAAGTTTGTCAGAAACATTTTGGCTCATGGGCCAAATACATTGGAGTCCGTCCGAAAGCTCACTAGGAAATGTAGATTCTCAGGTTTAACCTAACTAGGCTAACTATACCTAAGTATCTTAGTAGAGGCTTGGATGTTATAGAGTTTGAAGATCGCATTTTTAGGCCCTGTATTGTTATTCTCTGTAAGGATGATGTCGCCCTTCAAGGGTGTAAGGATTGTTAGTGGGGAGTATATATTCAGGGCAGGTTGAATTTGTGCTCCCGCTCCTCACCTCATTGTTTTTCGGAGGGGGATGGAAAATCTTAGATATTAATCATGGTTTGTGGCCCTCCAGAAGTTAATCTTACCTGACAAAACCTTATTCCTTAATGTTTAATTTCCCTTGTTAAGAATACATTTAATTTATTGAATTAAATTTAAATTAAATTTCTCTCCTGGGGATGGGATACTCAAAAAAAGGTTGAGAAACATAATCCTATAAGAATTACTCTGGCATAGTACCTGCCCTGCATTATCTGTGTCCCCTCTCCCATCTTAGGAAACCTTAGGATGTGATTTTGGCTATATTATTTTAATACTAAGATTTTACTTACTTTTAATGGATTAAAAAGAAAAACATTCTAGATGGGTGGAAACATTTACTCTGTGAAATTTTGCATCCAAGTCAATTGGTTTTTATCCTTGTGAATAAAGCCCTGTTAGGATAGACTCTGTTCTGGGATTTGGAAACCTTTTGTCTTCATAATGGCACTGTATACTGAAAACTCTTCATGTTTTCCACCTTGTTAACATACGACAAGCCAGGGCTTTTATATGCCACAGAAAACATAGGAGATGTTGTCTCAGGGACATGTTCTTAAGTCATTGCTGTCTTTCCTCCTGGGAGTGACTCCTGGCCCCATGTATCTGTTTTCTGTGTAGTGCAGGCCAGTAGGTGAAGTTGGTGGACCACAGGTCCCTGTGCCCTTGTCCTCTAGGAAGGAGACGGGGTATAGGAGGCATATTGTTATCTGGGTTTATTGGTTTGTGGCTTTGGACTGGGTATAAATGAAAATGCCTCTTTTTTTTTTAGGTTCGGGATGGAGGGCAGTAGTGGGAGAAATAGAATAGGGGTTTCTAATATATTACCCTCTTTAAAGAAAATTTTCAAAATTCGAGTTATTTTTCTGTCATTTAAGGTAATGTTAACTTCTTTGTATTTGTCCGTTTTCTGTGTAATTTGTCCAGGCTCAGGAGAGTTAAAGGCATAGTATAGCCAGAAAACCGAAGTCCTCTGGAAATCTCCATTCACCTGAAAATACATTGCTTGGCAATTGATAGATGCTGGGGTAAATTATTTTTTGAGTCCGTGAATGAAATTAATCCAAAGTTTTTTTTGTTTTTTTTTTTAAATGTAATTCCCTGTTCTATGATTTTAGAATCTAGTCCGTAGCGTAATATTGAGGGAAAAGTGAACTAGGAAGTTAAGAGACCTGGCATCCACTATTCTTACTACCTACCATGTTTTAAAATTTCCATGGACTTAACTTTCGTTGTTTATAAACTTGAAGAATTGGTAGACGACCCTTTGAGAGCCCTTCAGGGTGCAGAATTTTATCATCAAGTATGGTGAACACATTAGAATGTCCTCAACTGATGTAGTTGTGAGAAGGAATTAGTTCCATTTATCATGTAGAGAGTAGTGAATTAGGGTAAACAGTTGAGCCACTGTAACAGTTCCAGCAATTTGATGGCTCTAAGAGCATGGAATCATCTGGAGGTGAGTGCCTAGGTTGGTGGCGGTGACTGCCTCACGTGGTCATCTGGAGTCACGCATTTTTTTCCGTCTTGTTCCTCCGCTGTGCCCTAGGGTATAGTCCTCGTGTGTTGTCTCTGCACTAGCTCAGAAGATGCAGAGTAGGAGGTGCAGAGACAGAATAGAAATGCTCACTCAGTGTCCTAAGGCCCAGAAGTGGCACTTGTTTTCACGTTCTTTCCATGCGAACTTAGCCACATGGCCATACCCAGCCACAAGGGAGCCTGGGAGGTATAACCTAGTTGGGCTGTCATGTGCTGGGCTACCGTTACTATGGAAGATGATGACTGGAGTCTCTGCCGCAACTAGTATATATGAAGCTATTTCTTAGTATATTTCTGGGGACCCTTTTTCCTCATTTTTGTTTAGCAAAGAATTAATGTAATTAATGCAAAAAGTAAATTATTTTGGCAAGTTGTGCTAAGGGTAGTATATTGAAAGAGAAGTTTTGAAATTAATTAGAAACCTAAAACTAACCAGCCCTGATTACACCTTTGTCTCCTCTAATTAAAAGTCCGGTGAAGAGTAGTTAGAAGTTTGCTACACTCTGGTTTCTTAGGAGCACTTAAGTACACATTTAGTCACAAGGGACATCTCTTTTCCAGAGCAGGAACCTATAGTTCTCTTCAGTAAACTAGTCCTATAAAAGGAAGCTGCTGCTTGAATATCACCAGGCCTCTTGGGCTCCAAATTCTTACTCTAAATACCCAAAGTTGGCCATGTTTCAGAATTGCCTGGGGTCCTTGTTCAAAATATAGGTTCAGGCCTTACCCTCTGGAGATTCTGATGGTTGTATTTCTGAATCTGAATTTTTAACAAGCCCCTCAGGGTGATTGTGATGCAGCTGTCAGTGGTATGGGATCCAGTACCTTAGCTAGCTGTGCCCCAATCGCCTTACGTGTGAAAGTGCGTAATTAATACTTGCCTGGCTCCTGTACCACACAGGATTCAGAGAGCATGAGATGAGTTGTATTTCAAATTATTTCATAAATTTAAAAGTACCGTAAAAGACTGGGCACAGTGGCTCACACCTGTAATCCCAGCAAACTTTGGGAGGCTGAGGCAGGAAGATTGCTTGAAGTTTGAGAGCAGCCTGGGAACATAACATAGCAAGACCTCATCTCTTTAAAAAATATATATATATATTATATATTTTTATATATTTTATATTTATATATGTGTATATATATATATATATATTTTTACCCTGCAGTGTACACACACACACACACACACACACACACACACACACACACACACACAAAAAATAGTTAGCCTGCCACAGTGGCAGGCACCTGTAATCCCAGCTACTCTGGAGGTGGGAGGATTGCTTGAGTCCAGTCTTGAGTCCAGGGCTGCAGTATGGTAGGATTGCACCTCTGCCTTCCAGCCTGGGTGACAGAGTGAGATCCTGTCTCTTAAAAAAAAAAAAAATAAAAGTACCATAACAATTTTTAGGTGGTATTACAAGTTGTTTGGCAAGATTTTGTGTACAACAGCCCTGAAAGGTAAGTGCTATTATCTCCATTTAGGAATAAACTGGGAAATAATAGGTAAAACCCTAGGCTTCTTGATTTTGCGTAATTAAACAGACTCAGAAAAAGTTATCTGTCCAGTGTAACTGCCAATAGCAGAACAAACTGAATAATTTATAGATACTTTTGTTTTTACATAGTTTATAAAATACCAGATGACAACTTGATGCCTTTGGTGTCCTGTGTGGAAGACTCCGCTTTGTACTTTGGCGATGTCAAGTTGAATGAGACACATTGTCTGCCCGTATGGAAATTACAGTCCAGTAGAGGAGAGAAGACTTAAAAACTATTCATTATAATGTCCTTAAGAATCATTTTCTTTTTATGAACGAGCCCTACAACCATAACAGGACAGGTTGTGAATATATTGTACAAGTTCAGAGGAACGGAGAGGCCATGTGAGGTGATCCTTTTGTAAAGAGCACAGCTTGAGACAGGAGGAGAAACTTTTTTTTTTTTTTTAAACCGCAGAGGGAACAGTGTCGGTTGCTCAGAGGACTCTTCTTTCTCCCCTGGTGCATTTACTAGGACCTTGTAGGCAAATAAAATGATAGAGAAACTTGCATAGATGAAGGATGTGTCCCATTCCCTGAAGTCAAGGGAAGCAGAGCTAAGATTGGTTATGCAGACCATGGGCTAGGCACTCCCTACAAAGTCATTTTAATCATTCCCAACAGTCTTGTGAGTAGAGAGAGGCAGAGCCCTTTAGTGGAAAGAGCATGAGATTTTTAAAACCTAGAAGTGGTTGGCAGTGGTGGGGCCAAATCTGGATTGTGTGTGGATATTCAAATAAGTGGATTTTCCTTTTTTATAAGACCCATAAGACTCTTCCTCCTTATTCAGCACATTTGGTTTGCCTTGATTTTGACAAGAGTGTGATTGCTGCTACCCCATTATGAAATTGGGGATAGAGATCTGTGGATTCATTGTCAAGCTGGAGGATGCAGGCAGGGAAAGAGTGCGGGAACCATTCCTGCAGAGTTTGTGGTAGGGGACCTTTACAGGAAATGTAAAGGTTAATTTATTTGGCAAAGATTGTACCAGATGTTTAGGGTAAAGTAGTGAAAAAAAGACAAATACAGTTTGTACTTTCATGTTGTTGACAGTCTTGGTGTGGCATTTTAACATTTACTGTTCTTAATAGAATATGTGACAACTTTCTAGACAGGTACTACTGTTTAGGATTGGGTAGCTCAGTGTTGGGTTTCACTGAGCATGAGAGGCGTGGAGAATTTACATTACATGTCTTCCAGTGGTTCTGTCTTTCTAAAGCTTGAAGGTACTCACGAGAAAGCAGTGAGACTGTACATCATTCCAAATGAGATGTTGATGTAGATTAAGCACAGTTTTTCATCCCAGAATGCAGATTAAGAATACAAACACAGGTTGGAGCATTTTTCATAGGTGACATTTGTAGAATGTATATATTTTAAGAACATTTGGAAAACTTTTTTTAACCTCCTTGTATTAGTTCCCTGTGGCTCCTGTAACAAATGACAGATTTAGTGACTTAAAACAACAGAAATTTATTCTCTTACAGTTCTGGAGGCTGGAAGTCCAAAATCAGAATCATTGAGCCTAAATCAAGGTGTTGGCAGGGCCAGGGCTGTGCTTCTTTAGGAGGCTGTAGGAGAGAGCCACTTACTAGTGGCTGCCAGTACTTCTTGACTTGTGGATGCCAGCATTTACTTGACTTGTGGCCACATTACCTCAATCTCTCCTGCGATGGTTGTGTTGTCTTCTTTCTGTGTCAGATTGCCCCCTCCTTCTCTCAACATTTGTGATGGCATTTAGGGCCCACCTTGATGATGAAGGATAATCCCCTCATCTCAAGATTCTCAACTTAATCACACCTGCAAAGACCTGTTTTTCCCCCAAATCATATAACATTTATAGGTTTCACAGTGTAGGATGTAGATATCTTTTGGTGGACCATTTTCCAGCTTATCACACTTCTGTAAATTATTTGGAAAAGTAGGAAGGTTGCTTTTGAAGTAGCAACTTGTAGATATATCATAAGTATACTTCCAGCTATAATAAGAATTAGTCATAGTTTTATAACTTTTTAGTGTTAACTTGATGATCCAAATTTGAGATCCAACCTGGGAGACAGCTCCCAAAATTTTACCACCTAATCTGTTTTTTATAACAATGGTTTTGAGTGACTTTTCTCTAAATAATGGAAGTTATTGTTCTTTTAGGGTCAGTGTAAGCTGACAGTAGTAATTTTTATCAAGTATTAAAAATGAGTCTGAGTTTAGGGAAATGATATGAATGATTGGAATTTATTTTAGCATCTAGGAATTTTATTGACTGAGAAAGTGCAGATTGCAGAAGAGTAGCCAAAAATATACTGTGATTGTACCCTTTCTAAAGTTGCTTGGTTGAATCAAGGTTGAAAATAGGGGCCAGGTGCAGTGGCTCACGCCTGTAATCCCAGCACTTTGGGAGGCTGAGGTGGGCGGATCACTTGAGGTCAGGAGTTCAAGACAGCCTGGCCAACATGATGAGACCCTGTCTCTACTAAAAATACAAAAATTGTCCAGGTGTGGTGGTGCACACTTGTAGTCCCAGCTACTTGGGAGGCTGAGGTGGGAGAATTGCTTGAAGCCGAGAGGTGGAGGTTGTAGTGAGCTGAGATCGTGCGACTGCACTCCAGCTTGGGTGACAGAACGAGATTCTGTCTCAAAAAAAAAAGGAAAGAAAATAGGTTATAATTGGACTATATTTTTCTTATTGTGCTATATTAGGTAGTTAATTTTGGACTGGTCTAATATAGCCCATTGTGAATAAAATATAAGCATATGTAGTGTTTAAAAAAAAGATGTTCACACTTAGGTGCCAGTGGAAGATTTTCATGGTCATGAGCCAGTCATGAACATAAACATGTGTGTATTAATTTTAATATTTGATTTTTTTTCTTGAACCTGCCTGTTTTTTGTTACCTTTTACAAAATACTTTTTATTTCTCTACACCTTAAGATACATATTCTGAAGTTTTTCAGATAGTCTTGTTATTTCTAGTTCTTCTTTTTTTTTTTTTTGGGAGACAGAGTTTCGCTCTTGTTGCCCAGGCTGGAGTGCAATGGTACCATCTCGGCTCACTGCAACCTGCGCCTCCTGGGTTCTAGCAATTCTCCTTTCTCACCCTCCCATGTAGCTGGAATTACAGGCGTGCCCCACCACACCTGGCTAATTTTTGTATTATTAGTAGAGACAGGGTTTCACCATGTTGGCCAGGCTGGTCTTGAACTTCTGACCTCAGGTGATCCACCCACCTTAGCCTCCCAAAGCACTGGGATTACAGATGTGAGTCACCACGCCCGGCCAATCCTAGTTCTTTTGGTGTGAAATTTGGTTTCTCTTTTGTAATGAAAGGTTCTTTGTATCTTTCGCAATTACTGTGTATAAGCTCTTCTTCACATGAACTTTGGAAGGTGTTCTACATTTTGAGGGATATACACATTACATATTTTCAAATATTTAGAGTTAATATTGTTGCATCTCCTACTTCACACTGACAATTTCCACTTCCCACTTCCCATTCCCCAGTTGCCAAATGTAATAGCCATAAAGAGCATCGGATTGATTTATCTGCCATCCCTTTGTGCAATTGCTGCCATGTTTTTACTCCTACTTATATTATACATTATGTACAATTTTATTATTTTTGCTTTAAGCTGTATTTTAAACAACTAAAATTTATTTTTGTTTAAAACTCTCAGTTTTTAAATATAAGTATCCAAAGGAAAAAATATTTATGAAAACTTTGTTTCCATTTGGTATCAGTTTTCTGTCTTAACACTCTTCAGCATTTCTTGTGCAGGTCTGCTGGCAAGGACTTCTCTCACTTTTTTTTCCTTCTTACAAATTTTAATCTCTAAATATCTGTATTCAGTCTTGAGTTTGAAGGTTTTTTCACTGAATGTAGAATTCTAGATTGATACTTTTTGTCTTTTAGCACTTTAATGGTGTTCCATTGTCTTCTGGCTTCCATTGTTTGTGATGAGATGTAAGTGGTAATGACTATCTTTATTCCCTCGATATACCAGTCTTTTCTTCTGGCTGCTTTCAAGATTTTCTATTTCTCTGGTTTAAGCTGTTTTACTCTGCTGTACCTGGGTATGGTTATCATTTGAAAGATTTTAAGCTATGGTTTCTTCAGATATTTATCCCTTTTTTTTTCTGTGACTTTATTTACTTGCATTATACAACTTGATATTGTTCCACAGGTCACTAAGGGTCTGTTCAGTTTTCTTTAGTCTTTTTTCTCTCTCTTCTTTAGACAATTTTCTTTCGCTTTCTCTTTCCCTTTCCTTTTCTTTTTTGAGACAGAGTCTTACTCTGTTGCCCAGGCTGGAGTGCAGTGGTGCCATCTCGGCTCACTGCAACCTCCGCCTCCCAGGTTCAAGTGATTCTCATGCCTTAGCCTCCCAAGTAGCTGGGATTTACAGGTATGCACCACTATGCCTGCCTAATTTTTGTATTTTTAGTAGAGATGGGTTTTCACCATGTTGGACAGGCTAGTCTCGAACTCTTGACCTCAGGTGATCTGCCCCCCCTCAGCCTCCCAAAGTGCTGGGATTACAAGCGTGAACCACTGTCCCTGGCCTAGATTAGATAGTTTCTATTGATCTGTCTTCCGAGTTTGCTGATTTTTTTTCCCTACCATCTTCAATATGCTATTTAATTTCATCTAGTAAATTTTGCCCTTTGGTTATGTTATTCATTTTTAGAGTTTTCTTTTTGTTCTTTTTTTTTATAATTTTTATTTTTCTGCTGAGATCCCCTATCTGTTCACACATTAAAGACCATGTGTTCCTTTAAGGTTTTGAAAATAATTCTAATTCTTTGAATGTATAAAATAGCTGCTTTAAAATCTTTGCTGCTAAATTTAACATCTGTTCTAACATGGGATTGGTGTTTTACTGACTCCTTTTTCCCCCTTATTTGATCACATTTTTCTGTTTCTTTGCTGCCTACTAATTATTTTTGTATTAAAAAACAACAACAGAGGCAAGGTCTTGTTCTGTCACCCAGTCTGGAGTGCAGTGGTGCAGTCATAATTCACTGCTACCTCACACTGCTGGGCTCAAGTGGTCCTCCCACTTCAGCCTCCTGAATAACTGGGACTACAGGTGTGCACCACTATGCTCAGCTAATTTAAAAAAAAATTATATATATATATATGTGTGTGTATATATATGTGTGTGTATATATATATGTGTGTGTATATATATATATATGTGTGTGTGTGTATATATATATATATATATATATATATATATATATATATGTTCACCAGGCTGGTGTTGAACTCCTTGCCTCAAGCCATCCTGCCTTAGCCTCCCAAACCATGCCTGGCATGCTTCCCTCGTAACTTTTGATGAATACTGTTTTTTTTTTTTTTTTCCTCCTAAGAAGGTTGATTTTTGTTCTAAAGTCTGGTTGGTCACCTTGAACTTGTGTAGGCTTGGTTTTATACTTTATTAAGGCAAAATTTATTTACCTTAGGTAACCTCAAGGTGATTCCTTACCCTGTCTAATATGGTGGACCATGACTTTCAAACTGGGTTTTCCTGTGACTCTTGTCTGGATTTTGTTTTAGACGTTATTGGTGCTGGTTTGGAGTAGGCTGTATGCTAGAGTGTGGTTCTTAGTCTTGAAGGAGGAAGGGAATGTTCAGGTGTGTATTAGGGTTCTCCAGAGACACAGAACCAATAAGAGATACACACACACACAGGCGTGTATATATGTATGTATCCATAAGTAAATAAACAAATATAAATTGATGTAAGGAATTGGCTCACGTGACAGTGGAGGCTGAGCAGTCATAAGATGCACATACCCAGAATAATGCTTGACCAAATGTGTGGGCACCCTGTGGCCTAGGCAGGTTGACACATAAAGTTAACTATCACAAGGTGTTAATGAGATTTCTTCTCTGTGGCTGGGTAGGGACCCCAGATCCCCCAGACTTGCTCATTGTCTATCATTTTGGTTTTGGTCTCAGCCTCTAAGTAATCATTCTGTGGCTCAGGTTGTTTCACCTGGCCCATGTGCATTCTGGTCCTCATGGCTCTCCTACATCCAGACTTCTGGAGGTCCCCTTCTGTGCACCTCCCTTCTCTCTGGCACATGGTTTCAGATGCCTGAACTCTAAGCTTTACCAAGCTTCACCTTCACATCTCAGCATGCCCGCCATGCTTTACTGAGCCTCTAGTTCGTTTCACCATGTTGGGAAATTGTTCCCAGACAACCAGGAGACTCATGACCCTTCAGGGATCACAGTCTTGGGCTACCATTTGTTGATTGTCAGAAAACAGTTGGCGCAAATATTTTCTTCAGTTTTGTGGTTGTTTAAAGTGGAAATAGCAGTACTAGTTATTTTCTTGTACAGAAGCAGGATATGTGAGGATTACTGTTTAATAGCCGTTAGGCATACAGGTTCTTTGCAGGTGCTTGGAGGAATGTAAGGATTAATGCAGTCAGTTTCCTATTGAGCATGGCTGGGGTGGGATTGTGTAGTGGAATGTATGGATTTAGAATGGTTCAGTATAAGCAAGTATCCAGCGTCATGATTCCAGAATACAGTTTTGCTCTTACGGCATGTACATTCTCAGAAAGTACAGAATCTAAGGATGAAAAAACAAGCTGAGTGGTGGAGACAGTTTTCTTTTAAATTTTAGCTGTTCCTCTGATTATATTTCATGGGGTAGGTAGATATTTAAATGATTTTTTTAGTGATGTCGGCCTTTGGGTGAAGATGAGGCCCACTGAGAGGACTCTAGAGCAGTTGAACCCCGCTTCCCACCTAGGGTTGGAATCATGGCCCAGGCAGATGCTGTGGGTCCCAAGCTCTGCAGGAATGACTGGGGGCTGCCATTCATGAAGCAGCTGTCCCATTATTGGATGTTTTTGTTCTTTTATCTATTTTCTGCCTAGTCTCCTGCATCCTTTTCCTAATTCTTGGCTTTAGTTCTGTTTTCTTCAACTATAGGGAGCGAGTCAAGTCATCCCACCTCTGTGAGACTTGCTTGATTATTTGCAGGCATCTATGCATGACTCCTTCAGTCTTTCATTGTCTTGACTGCACAGCCTTAGTACCTCCAGATCCCCACCCACCTATTACTTTCTCAGGAGTTTTGAACTTTCTCACTAACTTTTTTAATGTGGATCTAGGATTGAAAAGAATCGTGAGCTTAGGAAGCGTTACAGATACAAAGACTACAAATTCAGGTCTCACTTGTCAAATATCAGAAAGGTTATTTCTGACAGTCCTCCTTCTCCAAATCTAAATGTTTCCCTCTTTTAGCAATCTTTCCCTCCCTCATAACTTTAGCATGGTGTATGGTGTGTGCGTAGTCATACATTAGTGTGATTTTTGTCTGTTTTATACACTATACTGTGAAGTCCACGAGGTGGAGGCACAGTGACAGCAAGCCTCACTCTACATCTTCAGTGCTGGACGTCATCCAGTGTCGTGGCATTATGTGATTTTTAGGGTACTATTCGTGTGTGTTCAGTTATGTAAACTTGTTTCTCAGTTGTATCAATAGGCGTAAATAAGTTCTCATTGTTGATGTTATTGAAGTGTATCCATATGTATGTATGGTCATTCCTCTTTTTTTTTTTTTAAGGATGATACATATATTTATTTCTTAAAAATTTCAGGGGACGTCCCAGTGTTAGCCATTTCTTGTCCCTTCTGTGGCTACATCCAGTTGTAATTGTTCAGTACAACACATCAGGTATTTGAAATGCCTCAAATGTCAAGAAACACTAACTTATCTCTAGCATACCGTACTTTTTAAAGCAGAAGTATTTTCTGTAATGGTTACTACAGAGTGTTTACTGGTTAATTTTTAGTTAACCAGAAGCATACATTCCATAGCTATTCCAGTTAACTGAGGTTTATATCCACAAAGACATTACCAGAGATAGAAAAATTTCCCTTTTCTTCAGCTAGAGACCCCAGGCACCAACACACCCTCACCACCTTCTTGAAAATATAAAGTGATGGGACAGGGTGCGGTGGCTCAAGTCTGTAATCCTAGTGCTTTGGGAGGCTGAGGCAGGTGGATCACTTGAGACCAGGAGTTTGAGACCAGTGTGGTGAACATGGTGAAACCCTTCTGTACTAAAAATACAAAAACTAGCCAGGTGTGGTGGCACATGCCTATAATCTATAATCCCAGCGACTTGAGTGGCTGAGGCATGAGAATTGCTTGAACCCGGGAGGCAGATGTTATAGTGAGCTGAGATCATGCCACAGCACTCCAGCCTGGGATACAGAGTGAGACTCTTGTCTCCAAAAAAGAAAAAAAAAATTATATCTATATATATCTATTTATATGTATATAATTATATATATTTATATATGTAATTATATATATCTTTAGTAGTGACTTTTACTAGTGAAAATTTTAATATCCTAATTACCGTTATTTAGAAAAAATTCTTTTTGAGTTGATGTTTAAAATTCTTTTGATTTTTTTTTTTTTTTTTTTTTTTTTAAGTCATCTTTTACAACTCCTCCCTACCGCTACTCCCCTAGCTCTCCAGGCCCATTGCCCTGACTAGTAAAGGTTTGCTGTTTTTTCTTCTGGACATTTTCCTTTGCATCTTCATTTATATATAAGTGCTCATATTCTTGTTATACACAGATATATTTACACACGTAGGTTGGGTATCCCTAATTCGAAGTGTTTGGGAGTAGAACTGTTTCGGATTTTGAAATATTTGCATATATGTAGTGAGATATGTTGGGGATGGGACCTAAGACTAAACATTCATTTATGTTTTATATACTGTAGACAGCCTGAAGGTAATTTTATACAATATTTTCAGTAATTTTGTGCACACAATAAAGTTTTGGCTGAGCTGTGGCTGTAACCCATCATATGAGGTCAGGTGTGGAGTTTTTCACTGGTGGCATCATGTCTGTGCTCAATAGATTTAAAATTTTGGAGCATTTTGGAGTTTTGTATTACAGATGCTCAACCTGCACTTCTGTAACAGAGTAGTTTGAATGCTTAATTAAAATGGCAGTTGAATATTATGTTAACTTTGGTTTTATGATTAAACCTTTTCAAAGTTTTTGTTACTTTCAGATACTCATAAGTAAGGCATATAACCCCTCTAGACCTCACTTTCCACATTTGATAAAGGAACGATTTGAATTAAATGAAATTGAAAATCTCTTAGCTCTAAGTATAACAAATTCTGTGTTAAATTGTGTAATTCATCTCTTAGATATCATGAAGAATGTGTTGTTTATAATATGAAAAAGTATGAAGATAAAAATCAAATATGACTTTGAGTAGCAAGAAGAGATTTTGGGGGAAGTTGCTAATGTGTACAGTTTTTTCCCCTAAGAGCGGCGAGAGAATGGCAGCTGATCAGACTGGTGGTGGAATCTGTCTCTATTGCCCAGCTTGGCACTACGAAGTTTGAGCTGTGTCGATCCCTCAAAACTAGCTGATGACATCTGAAAGGGAGTTTTACCCCGGCTCCCTGAAGTTTCACATTACAGCTCTACATTTGTGTTAACACAATGAATGCTTCAAAAAAAAAAAAAAGTTATAGAAATCAAAGCTTACATAGGCAAATCTTTGTTAGTGACTTAGTTAAAAACATTTCATGAATAATAGTTGCTCAAGCTATTTTAACCCTTTTCCCTTTCCCAGAAGAGAAACAAGAAAATCCCACACATTTTGCTCAGTCATGGTATGTTTGTAAGCTCTCTTGTCAGAAAGTGTCACTGATTCTTTAAATTTCTTTTAGTTAGCTGCTTTTGTCCAGTAGCTCACTTATTTTGTGGTTTGAAGATGACTGTACTTCTGACACTTTTCTCACATACTCCTGCTTAATTTTTCGAAAAACTTTCAATGGCAAGAAACTGAAAACATATACAGAAGTGGAGAGAATACTAGAATGAGCTCTCACGTCCCTAGCCTCTTGGCTTCAGCAGTACTCAGTGTTTTGCCCATCAGATTTTCTAACGCTTTTAGTGTAAGTAATGCCACATTTAAAAATACTCCTTTTAGAAAAGAGACTTAGTATTTAAAAGGAAATAAACCAGAGTCATTCCCAAGATTTATCTGATTAGACTGTAGAGTTGATAATTATATAAATTTTTTTTTTAGCACATAGAACAGTCATTCTCTATAGCAAAAGTACTAGATTTTGTGCCCTTTGCATTGGATTGAGTTATAGAGCGAAACCACAGCAAACTCATTTGTTCCACTCTTAGGTTGCAAGTATCACTTAACTGTGCTTACTTATCTCATCTTCAATATTTACAAATTTTAACTCACATTTGTTTCAGTAAAGCAACCCAAAGTAGATGTTTTAGGAGATGAGTTGGTTTGATGGTTATGATTTTCTTTTACTCCTGTATTGACAGTCAGCTGTAGTTGAGACTATTAGCCTTCTGGAGGGTGAGGTGAACAGGGCTTTTTCCACTTCAGGGGCTAGAGGCTGACATGCATGCAGTTACCTGCAGTTCAGGCAGAGTGGGGTTAGGGTGGTAATGGTGGCATAAATACTGTTGTGCCAGGGTCATGTCTATAGGTGTGTGGTGGGAAGCTCTGGGGGAGACAGCACTGGCATTGGGTTTGGACGTGGCATTTACGGGCAGAGGTGGATAAAGAAGACCCATGGAGTAGCCTTAGCAAAAGAGTGGTATTTGGGTAGTAGGACTTGTTCATGTGGCTGGAGTGTAGATGTGTACTAGGAGATAGAGTGAAAAGGTGGAGGTAATAGTAATTTAAAATATAACAGTAAAAAGAAGCAGCTGTGTATTGATCACTTACTGTGCACTGTTTTAAATGGTTTACAGGTGCCACATCTTTGATAATACAGCAATTCTGTGGGTGCAATAAGTGATGGAGCCAGGAGTTCAGCTGGGTCAGTCTGGCTCCGGAGCATCACTGGTGCCTTAGGGCCTCAAATACCAGATTCAGCAATGCTAAGCACTTTTTTTGGGTCTTATTTTTGGATGGTGATAGCTAGCAGGATATTAACTGATTTTTAAAAACAAATATATTTGTCCACTGTCATGAACTTTTAACTCTGTTGGAGTTTAAAAAATTGGAAGTACTTAGTGGTTACTCATTGTGGCCCCTAGTTACAGTTCATGAAAGGGACTTTTTAATGTTAAGATGGAAGCTGAATTTCTTGGACCATTTTTTTCCTCATAAAAGATGTATATATTTATAAAAATTGCGATACATTGAGAAGTATAATAAATTAGTAATTACTCAGAATTTTATTGGCCAAAGACATTCATTATGAATAATCTTAAATGCTTTCTTCGAGTGTTTTCTATGTATTTATTTTACTCTTCTAAAACTGTGCTTTGGAAAGGGCTTTGAGTCCTTTCTAATATAATGGTATAACTTCCCCCCTCATGTAGTGAAGCTTTCAGAAGAATTCAAGTGATCACACAACATCATATCTGTGTTACCTTTTGTGTTGAACATTTATTATTTATAACATTTAATTTTTAATGATAAACTTTTGTATATACATTTTGTATATTCTGTTATGAAATGGATTTCTAAAATTAGAGATTGAAGATGAAGCAGAATGGCCTACAAAAGGAACATGAATCTGTGCTACAGACATAAAAACTATCTTGAAGGCTATAGGAACAACCACATTTGCCAGGACTCATGCTTAGACAGACTGTGTACAGCTGTGGAGATCATAAATTGAGAAAGCATGATATTTGAGCAAGAAAAATTTACTGAGGTTTGTTAAGATTTGAGAAGAGAGATGGAAAGTCTTGCTGTTCAGTTGGAGAAGAAGCTGAGGAATAAGTCTTTGTGCATATGAAGAGTGTTTTGTAGGCTGTGTATAGGTATTTTCTGTTTCTTCAGAATGTAGCAAAAAACAGTGTGAACTTAAGTTGGTATAGAGGAATTTAGGAGATAATTTATGACTAGAGATTGGAAGCTATTGAAATAGTTTATCATGACAATTCTTTGAAATGGATGAGTTTTCATTATATTTAGGATTTTATTCTCCATAAGGAGAGGAGGGGTTAAGATGGTGTCTTACAGGTATTTCTAGAACTTTATTCCCAAGATTTATTTATTTACTTAGAGACACTTTCACTTAGTCACCCAGGCTGAAGTGCAGTGGCATGATCATAGGTGGTCACTACAGCCTCAGATTCCTGGGCTTAAGCAGTCTTCCCGCCTCAGCCTCCCCAGTAGCTGGGATTACAGGTAAGTGCCACCATACTCGGCTCATTTTGATGTTAATTCCAGTTTTCTCACCTATTGCACGTCTCCTGGACTTACACAGAAAATAGAAGACAGTTGGCTGGGCACTGTGGCTCACGCCTGTAATCTCGGTACTCTGGGAGGTCACGGTGGGCAGACCACTTGAGGACAAGAGTTCGGGACCAACCTGACTATCACAGTGAAACTCTGTCTCTACTAAAAATAGAAAAAATTATCTGGGCGTGGTGGCGCCCACTTGTAATCCCAGTTACTAGGGATGCCGAGGCATGAGAATTGCTTGAGCCTGGGAGGCGGAGGTTTTAGCGAGCTGAGATTGTGCCACTGCACTCCAGCCTGGACGACAGAGTGAGATTCTGTCTTTAAAAAAAAAAAAAAAAAGGCCAGGCGTGGTGGCTCACACCTGTAATCCCAGCATTTTGGGAGGCCGAGGTGGGTAGATCATGAGGTCAGGAGTTCAAGACCAGCTGGCCAACATGGTGAAACCCTGTCTCTACTAAAAATACAAAAAATTAGCCAGGCGTGATGGTGTGGGCATATAATCCAAGCTACTCAGGCGGCTGAGGCAGGAGTATTGCTTGAACCCAGGAGGCGGAGGTTGCAGTGAGCTGAGATCATGCCATTGCACTCCAGCCTGAGTGACATAGTGAGACTCTGTCTCCCCCCCAACCCCCCCCCCCAAAAAAATGACAGTTATACTACATGAAGGTTTGTAGTTTTGACTGAAAGGACAAACCAAAACAAGAAAACAAAGAAAACCCCACCTATAATGCAGGTAGAGTAATAGCATGCTCATGTATAATTGATTTGGCAAGTCTGTGAATGAAGTCCCAGAAATTGTATATTCAGTTTAGTGAGGCCAATGGAATTTGAAGTACAGGTGTAGAAATGTTGACATTAACAAATGTCATATGTATTAGGATTGTGACAGTGTGACTACTGACATGGTAGTGTGCCAGTCATTTTTATAGAATGTCTATTGGTTGAGAAAATTCCAGGGTAACAATTTTAAGGTTTAAGTTTTAATTTCATCACAAAATACACATTCATTTTAGAAAATTTAGAGAATACAGATAAGCATGACAATTCCCTGCAGTTTCTCTCTTCTGAGATAACTATTATTTACATTTTGTATATAATCCACCAGTTTTTTTTCCTGCACATAACTACTATTCTCTTTTTGAAAAACAAATACAATCATGTTATCTGCATATTGCTTTACAACCCACTTTTTCTACATGAAGCAATATTTTCATTGTATTCCGCTGTGCCAATCTGTTTATTGAACATGTACTGCGATACAGAAATACGAGATCTAGTGGTACTTTTCACCAAGTAGTAGATAATACCACTGGAGTGAGTATATAACATAAACAATTAACAGAATATAGCAGGAGATAAATGCAAGTTAAGAGGAGAGGCTGGAGTGACTTTAAAGTGGATGAAGGCAAATTGAGGTGATCTTGAAAATGGATAGGCAAGAAGGGGCAAATTTCAGGTAGAAGAAATAAACACTAATGCAGAAGGGGCTTAAATGCACTTTATGGAATGTCACATTGAACTGTGAGTTCAGAGGAATAAGATAAGATCATATGTTTCTAAATTATAGAGGGGTTAAATCCAGGTTGAAAGTTCTGTGTCTCAGAAAAGTATGTGTAGCAGCTTTATGCAAAATAAATTAGGGCAGCGGATACAGCTTTTTAAGCACAGTAGTTCCCAAACTTCGCTGGGTCCAGGATTCATCTGTAACATCTTGTTAAAACAAAACACATATTCTTAGGTCCTTGTCCAGGCTTCCTGAATCAGGATTTTTGGGAGTAGAGTCTGATGTAGTTTAGGGAAACTGCCCTAGAGTTTATGACATAACCATCAGGCCTAGGAGATAGTTAATTCTAGGAAGCATTTGTAATACTTAAGGTGAATTAAGGACTTGGTTCAAGTGACTAAAGTGAGCATGGAGAGGAATGGAAAGGCATGAGGCACTTCAAAAATGGATAGGATTTAGTAAGACCATTTAGATAAAGTCAGCAGCTTCTAATGAAATTACTGAAAGAATGGTGGTGCGGGAATAGAGATGGGAAGTTCAAGTGGATAACGTGGTGCAGGAATGTGATGAGGACTTGTAGGCGTAGAGAATGGAGGCAGGGATGTGGCACTGTAGGCAGCCACCCAACAGCTTGTTAGAGTAGATATTGAGTGAGAAGTTTGAGTGGAGAAGAGAGTTTGAAGTATTAGTTTGGAGTAAACCATTGAAAATACTTCTTTTGCAGGGAAAGATGTATAGAGAAATGAGTGAAGTGGTCAGGGGATAGAACCAGAGGTCACATCTGAGGTTAGGGCTAAATGTGAAAGAGACATGGATTATTTGGAGGATAGCTAGTGTTGTGAAATACAAGAACATACATTTTAAGAATTTTTAAGGGGGTAGCATTTCTCTGTAAACTCCACAAAAGTGTGGGAGGGAAAGTAAGTAAAACTGAACTCACGTTACTGCTTTTAGTAATAGACTCATTGGAAGAAAATGTAAGCTATTCATGCAGTGTATGTTTTTGATTATTTCTGGGCCTTGTTATTTTTCTGTGTTTCTGAGATGCAAGGATTATTTAAAGGCAATGGTTTATAAAATGATATATAATTACATACGTATAAAAGTACATATAACCAACTAAGTATATGTATGCATGCACTCATGCAAATCAATTATATAAACATTTTATATATAAATTATATATGTGTGTATATATTGTATTATAGAACATCCTGTGTGGAAAAGTTGGTGCTGTCAGAAGGGAGAGAGAGCAAGGCAGTTTTCCAGTGCATTTCTTATAAGCTAGTTATGATAAGGGCTTGCAGGTTACTGATTGAACATATTCTTTCTAAATGTCTTCTCTCTGATAGATACTGCTTTGTTAGGGAATATATACATAAATGAGATTACCCTAGATGTTCAGGTTAGTGAGGGAAACGTTACAATCGATAGCACTAAGCGCTGGATCTCAGCTTTGATTCCCAGAGCACCTAGAGGGTCATTGGGCCACCTCTTTTAAGTTCCTCTTAAGATCTAGAATTGATTTGAATAATAGAAAGTTTGAGTACATTTTGTGTAGGTGACATAAAAGAACATCCTTAAGCAAGCATATCAGTTAAAGGACTTGTCTTCATGGCTCTTGGTGTTTTCTTCATACCACTTTGCTCTTAGTTCCTGTGAGCAGAGGGGAAGAAGCAGGCTCTAAGATTAAAATTCATGCTAGTGAAAATTAGAAACAAGCCACATACCCTCAATAGGTGTTTGCTTAAAATGCATTTACGTCTTTGCAGTGGAGTACTGTGCACCTGGTAAAATGATGATGCAAATATAAATTGTTGATATAAAGATATATATGTATATATACATATATTTAAGGAGCAGAGATTCCAACACCAAATTTTGGGTGGTGGAATTTTATTAGGTTGGTGCAAAGGTAATACAGTTTTTGCCCTTGGGAGATTGGGCTGATAGTGACACCCGTTACCCAAGACTGAGAATACAGAAAGGAGAAGTGATTTTTTCTCTGTTTTTCCTGTTGTTTCCTCCCTTTTTGAGTAGGGGAAATGGTAGATTCAGTTTAATATGGCCAAAAGCAGTGGCTTAGTAGTCAGTTTGCTTGGATTTGAATCTCTCTCTACCATTAGTCGTGTGTGATTTGGGATGGTTTCACTTCACCTCTCTGTGCCTTAGTTTTCTCACCTGGACAGTGGGAATGATAGTGGTACTTACTTTTTGTAATTATGGGGTTTAGTGGTTTAAAATAGAAAATTTATACCAGGGCCCATTAAAGATAAGTCATCTCATGCAGTGAAACATAACTGGGACTTTCGAGCTCAGTTCACTGAGGTCTTCTGGGCCTGGAACAAGCCCGCCTTATAAAAGTTGGCTTTACATACTACATACTAAAGTAGTTCTTAATGTAGACTTTTAACCAACTGTCTTAGAAATGAGCCTTTGGAACCTAGGTCTGCATGTGATAGGGGTACTTTCTAGTGTCTACTTGATAGAGCAGTCACTTTCTAGTAGTGGGAGTTAGGTTCCCGAAAAGCTCTGTGGTCTGAGAATTCATTTTTGAGAATATCTATTCACAAGAGAATAGATAAACAGTTGATAGACTTGAGGGTCATACAAACCTGTGCAAATCATTGTAAATGTTTTCACATTCTAAAGGAAGACAGAGGACAGCAAGCAAAATAGAATATCAGTGGTAGTTTACATATTTTGAATTAGTAACAGAGTACCTGTACTATTACTTTACAATTACTGATGATAACTTAACCCCAGAAACTTCTGTTTCTCCCCTTCAGTTTTAGAAATGATGTGTCAGTGCATTATGTATTGTTGCAGGTAATGTGCATATGAGGCATTTCCCTCCTGTTTTCCTCTATTTGTTGGTACGTCCAAATACTCAGTGCCTGATTTTGTCTTTCAGGCCCAGATGTGGTCTCAGAGATACTGAGTTGATGGTTGAGATAGCCAAAATTTGGGGCAAAACTCATTTAATCTGCTCAGCTTTTAGTTCTTAAACCTTCTCCCTAGTTCTTTTCACATAATTGCATGAGAAAGCACATGCTTCTAGCCTCTGAACACAAATTTCAGCTATTCCACTTCCAAAATGCCATTGGAGTAGTATAATCCAGCACCCATGTTTATAATCCCACATGTTCTTTGACCTTGACCAAGGTTTTAATGCAAAATTGACTCATCTGCTATTGGTTTTTACCTTCTTTTCAGTTTGTCTCCTTTAATATATATATGTTTTTTTTCTTTTTGAGACAGGATCTCACTCTGTTGCCCAGGCCGGAGTGCAGTGGCATGATCAGGGCTCACTGCAGCCTTGACTTCCTGGAATCAGGTGATCCTCCCACGTTAGCCTCCTTATTAGCTGGGACTACAGGCTGCACCACCACACCCAACCAAGTTTTTTATTTTTTGGGGTAGAGATGGGGTTTTGCCATGTTGCCCAGGCTGGTCTCCAACTCCTGGTCTCAAGCGATCTACCTCCCTCTGCCTCCCAAAGTTCTGGAATTACAGGCATGAGCTGCTGTGCCCGGCCTAAAATGTTTGTGGTAAAGGGAAAATATAGCAATCTGTTATATGCTGGAATCAAAATTTTTCTACTAGATGAACTTTTGGGGAAATTTAGTATTCTGTTCTAAATTAAATGCCTTTTTCAAGTAATTACTGCTAATGAGCTCTTGTTTTTTCATGTTTAGGGTGGTTGATGCAGAGTAGTGCATATAGGGGCTAAAATCAGACTTAGACACTTGGGGGTTCTTGCATCTCTGTATTTTCTCACAACTATTTCAGTGATTCTTAGTGAGTGGCGTCTTGGCATAGTGAACTTTAATGTGGGACCATAGTTCACAAACTGTGACCTTAGGCCAGTTAATCCTTCTGACCCTTGCTTTCCCTGTTGATGAAATGGAAGTAACACTATCTACTCGTAGGGCTGTCAGGAGGTCAAATGTGTCAACGTCTATAAAATGCCTTAGCCGAGTGATTGGCACATAGATAGTAAGTGTTCCACAAATGTTCATTTCCCTGTAGTTTTACTAACCATTTTGGTGCAATATTATATTCTTTATAAAGTCTTGTGTTTTGGCCTTTTTTTTTTTTTTAAAGACTGTGACTGTTTTCTAGGGTTTTGAGGGGAGTGATAAATGTTCTGGGTTTTTAGGATTTCACTTGAAATCCTCCTATATAATTGCTTTTTCTCTGTAATGCTGCTTGATCATCTTATTGGAAATAAGATTTTTTTTCTTGTGTGTTAGGCATCAAAACTGTGATACTTCTATTTTCCCTTGGACTCCTTTGGCTATTATAATTCTAGAAAATTATTTCTAAAATTGCTATATGGAAAAAGTACTTTTTTCTGTCACTTCTTTAATTCATTAGTGTAAATGAGCCAAAGTTGATAAGAGAATGTTAGTTAACTGTATAAATTTTAGATAATGACATAAGTTTAATTTATGGAATCTAATTTTAGATCTAGTTTTTCTTGATTTCTGTTTTGTAGCTTTTCTGTTGTTGCTTATTTTTAATGGGCATCTTCTGAGCTATCTTTTTAGATCCCAGTGTGCACTGTATTTTATCTTTTCATATGGGCTAAATTTTGTAAATTGTGAAATATGCGAGCATTTATATAACATATAAAATGAAGTAATAAAAAACAACTTGGTATTTTCTTCCAGCTTAAGAAATGAGGCAGTACTTAACTAGTACTTTTGAAGCTCCTTGTATCATACTGATTTTTTTTTCATCTGCTACTTGTAATACTTCATACTACTTTAGTTATTTTGAAATTAGATATAATTTTTAGTTTGGTGTCATTACAAAACACTGTCACATTAGAGAACATATTGCACCTGCCATTTAGTTTATTAGCTCCTGGGTTAGTCTGAACTTGCCTGTCATGCTGATGCATTCATTTCAGTCCCAGTCTTAACATTCTTGATCTCTGTTTATTAGTGTATATATATATATTTTTGGAGACAGAGTTTCCCTCTTGTTGCCCAGGCTGGAGTGCAATGGCATGATCTTGGTTCACTGCAGCCTCTGCCTCCTGATTTCAAGCAATTCTCCTGCCTCAGCCTCCTGAGTAGCTGGGATTACAGGGATGCGCCACCACACCCAGCTAATTTTTTTTGGTATTTTTAGTGGAGATGGGGTTTCTCCATGTTGATCAGGCTGGTCTTGAACTCCCGACCTCAGGTGATACGCCCACCTCGGCCTCCCAAAGTGCTGGATTACAGAGCCACTGCTCCCGGCCTTGTATTTTTTATTTTTCTTTTCTTTTTTTCTTTTTTCTTTTTTTCTTTTCTTTTCTTTTCTTTTTTTTTAACAAATCTTAGTGTATCAGTGCTTTTTATTAGGTGACTTGATTTCTCCCCAACCCCTGCCTGTGGAATACAGACACCAAGAGACTAAGCTCAGTACCTACCTGAGTATACCATGTGTTTAACAGCCTGTGGAAACTGTCCTGTCCCTGAAGATATGCTGTAGATTAATTTTATGCAGTGATTTTAAGACAACTAAAAAAATGGTTTGTAAGTTTAACTTCAAAAAACCATGTAAGCTCAGTTCCTGGATTGTTCGTAGACCTTCACATTGCCTTTGGCAAACTGAGCTAGAACATACTGTAGAAGATTTGAGGGTCATGAGAGGTTCCTGTGGTAAAGAGAGATGTTTGTCATTAGCATTTGATTGTTACTCCATAGTTTGTGATGAAAAATATACTCTATATTTTTCTCAAAAAAATGAAAATATGACTGTCTAGATTTTTAAGCTTCTTTAAGAAGAAAATCATATCTGTAGCTTATCTGCAAAGCGCATTTGGTGTGTGGAATTATCTGCTTATTGTCATATAAAAACTCTGACCTCGTATTAACATTTTTGTTTTTGAAAAGTGACTAGCCTGAAGGAAGGATATATGGAATAATCACTAGAGTCCTTATTTAAAGTAATCCAAGGTGAAGATTTCTGGAGTTTATTGTTACTTAGTATATGATGGTTTGGTTGCTATATAAGTCAGCAGAAAATTATGTAACTCAGAGATACTTTAGGTGGCCTTTCAAATGAGTAATGATTAATGGATAATGTTTCAAAAAGGTGTCAGAAATTTGGTGTGTCTTAACTTTAGATTTTTAAAATAGTAATGAAATCTAATTTCTAACAATTTTTAATAAAGAATACTGATATCTTAATTGATTCTACTTTCTTACAAAGAACTTTTCTGTCAGTAATATCTACTTCTATCGAAACTGGCGAGGTGTAAGTAGCATTGTAACATTTTCTGGGTGAAGAATATGATGTTGAGAGCCTAAAGGATTTGATTATATAGTTCATAGCTAGAGATTGAATTTATATTTTCTTTCCCCATAGTTCATGTCATAATTTTAAAGACTGACCATTTTAGGGGAAAAATTATTAGAAAATGATGTCCTTTGAGTAAAGATAATCTTGATTCAATTATTTTTACAAATAAAACTATTCTGATGCAGCACTCTAGTGTTCATCCATCTAGTCATACACCCCCCACAATATGATACCAGCTAGTTGTAGGTCTAGTGTTTAATGTAATACCGTAACAGGCATTTGAATTGGAATGGTAGTTCTTCAGGAATGGAATCTGGAATATAGGCAAAGATTTCAGAGACAATTCCTAATTTAAAAATAACTCATATTGTCTCTGAGGTTCTTTTCCAGTGAAGTGTTTAGTATTGCTGCTATTTGGAGTACAAAGTTGGAGCTTTTAAAGAACCTGGGAGTTCAAAAGTTTAAGGAGAAATAAATGAAAAGCAGAAATATTTTGAGGCAATAAGTATAGACTCAAATCTATATTATGACCCACTTGTAGCACCACTTGGAATTGTACCAATAAGAGATTTATCTGGGCAAACTATAATGGTTGTTGGAAATTGCAAATCTTAGTGTGAATTATTTTAGTCCAGTTGGTTTCTTTCTTTCGCTTACCTGAAATGAACTATACTGAGGCAATAGGAGCTTTGTATAGTAATTTAGGAGTGTAAAACAACTTAGGGAAAAGGATTATTAAGCAGGATGATTGGGATGACATCATGTGAAATTTAGGAATTGGAGGCATTGAGAATTGAGAGGGTGCTAACAAAGGAAAACAGCTTATTTTAGAATTTGTCTGGAGGATGTAGAATTGAAGAAGTTTTGGTATTTCTTCTGCAGCGGCCCCAGTGCCCTTGACCAGGAACATCTCTTGGAGTCAGTAGTTTTCATGAGGCTGGCATAGGAACTTGGCCAACATATGCAACATTGTTCTATTTAAAATATTCCTTGAATTAAATTCGATAGTATCAATTTAAAACATAAATTTTTTCACTCAACTCATTTAGAAGTTAGATTTTAACTTGTACTTGTCTTTACCTCTTCTGCTGATTATCAGTTGACAACACTGAGATTACTTTCATTTTCCTGTAAGTCATTATGAATTTTTCTGGTCAACCATGAGTTATCAGTGGAAGCAATAAGTAGGAAGTACTGTAAAAGAATTACAATAAAATAAGAGAAACCACTTGGAGAGCAAGAGGGCTTGTGGACTTAGGGGAGCGGTTGTGAGAAATGTCTCAGAACTTAATTTACAAATAACATTGGTAGATTGACATGTTGTCTTTCCTATAAAGTAACTTTACCTCTGTCTTAATAGTAAACTACTATGAAAGTGAATTCGTGTTCCTCTTGATTTGTGAACTGATGAAAATTACAAAATGTGGAGTTTTTTCCCCAGATAAATTAAATAGTGGAATATTCAGGTTTATTTGATACCTGGAAAATACCTGAAATTTTCCGTGGCAATAGGCACATTTTGAAACTGTTTTTCTTTTCTCTGACAATTGAATATATTTTATATATAGTTGATTTTGATTATTGAAGACTAAGGAAAATTTATTTTAAGTAAGTTTGAATGTTAGAAAATGAATTTTGCAAATTTGAAGTAATTTTATTCTGTATGTTTTGGGATTGTAGTTATGTTAGATATTCCTCAGTTGGGGTAATTGTCTTGCATCATTATCTCTTATCATAATCTGTTTTTCTTCACACAGTGTTATAGTTTTGCCGCTGGACTCTTCCCTCCCTTCCCCCACCCCATCAGGATGATATGAGACTTGAAAGAAGACGATGCATACAGGTGACTCAAGTTTTGAAATACAGTAAAACTCTGGCTAAGAGAATGTGGGAATCGATGGTCTATTTTGAATGGGGGAGGTTTCTGATAAATAGCAGTTAGTGGGGGGAATTGTAGATCAGTAAATGCAAAGGTAGTTGGGCTATTTATTAAACTTACGTTTGAACTCAGATTGATAATCAGTGATTTATAGTGGTGTTATTACAAATACAGCATAGTAATTGCTAGCACTTAGGCTTTTCAAGAGCTAATATTTTGGTGGGAATTGGAATAATTCTGTTAATGTAAATAACACAGTCACCTTTATGGTTGAATGCATGTCTCCCCCAGAACTCTATTAGAATATGGCAGATCTTTTATGGGAGTAGATGTTAGTAGGATATCATCAAAAAGACTGACAAATTAAGGATATTATACCCATACATATGGTTTCTTAAAAAGATACGCTCTGGGATTTTGTTTATTTTTTCCTTGTTCCCAATATCCCTGCCTCCCATTTCCTTCCTTCCCACCCTCCCCCTCTTATCCTTTTGTCATTTGTATTTTTATACAGAAGAAGCAGTGTGAAGGCATTTTTGAAAGAATATTTTTTGATTGCTCTATAATTAATTGAGGTGATCTTTTACATGGGAAACTGGAGGCTATTCCACACATGGCTATGTTCAAATTTCTGAAAATGTAGTGCAGCTAATGTATAAAGTGTTAATAATTTTTGAACTTAAATGTTCTTAAATTAGGCTTATTATAAGGCATTTTGTTGAACTAAGTGACTTAACATTTGAAACTCTGTCAGAGAGCCTTATTTGATTATATTTATAAACTGTTTGAAAATGTGATTGCTAACTGCAAAAGAAATATTTATATAAATTTTGAATTGATACCTAACAGATGCCTAATTATATCATTGGTGTAGTTTTTGTGATTGGTTTTTATTTTTGGCGATCTGGGTTTTGTCTAGGGGAAAAATAATCATTTTATGATTTTAAGATTTTAAAAAATTGTTTCGGTGTACTATTTTGTATGAAGAAATGTGCTTGAATATATTTATAAATTAAATTAGAGAGTATATAATACTTTACGTTCATGTAGAAGTCACCATTTTAAGACCGATGTTAATTCTTGTTTACGTCAAAGGTGATTGAGCGATCATCTCTGTTACGCATCTATCATGCATGCACACAGGCTTGCACATGTATGTTTGCCTGTACATATTAGAAGTATGCCAGGTACACATTCTGGCTGAGTTGCTCGCTGATTGTTAAAAGCAACGTGATGCTGAAGCTGAATATCACCATCATAGAAAAACAAATAGGCATATTTACAGAAACATTTTTAGAATTTTATGCACATTTTTTTGTTGTCAGATTTTATAAGTTTGACCTTTTGGTGCAGGAACTATTTCTCAGCATTGTCAGCTCCTGGATTGCTCCTTGGGCGCTATACTGCACATTGGCTATACCAAGTAGATGCTCACTTTCGACTGAGGTCAGTAGAGGAACAAAGTATTTTTGGGGTATCTCATAGATTTATCTATGAATATTACTGATTTTGGAGATTTTCTCTCGTGAAATTTTGGAGTTACAAAGTTTCTATTTATCCTCACAAGACATGGAGGGTTTCCAAATAGCTCTTTTTCTTGAAAGGCTTATGGTCTCAATGGAATGAAATAACTAATGAGTAAATACAGTTTATAGTTATCTAGTTAATTTTATGAATGCTAGAACACAAGAAAATTCTACAGATTAGATTTATGATAAAATCCAATCTCTTATTCAGCCTTGTATTCTTTAAAAATTGTCAGCATTTATTGGCTTACAGAGGAAAAAACCTAGGAAAGAAGATCTAGCTGTCTAATAAATATATTAGCTGTTGGTGTATTCCCTTTCTAATAGTTTGAAAGTTAATAATTGTTTTTGAACATAAAATTAACAGCTTTCAGAATCATCATTAATTAATGTAGCAGTTTGGTCTTGTATTACTATGCACACATTTATTCAACTGATAGAATTTCAACACATTAAAACTCATGAGTAGATGTTCACCAAAAGTTGTTTCTAGAGAATGCTTCCTGACATTTGAAAGCAAGTGGTCTGCTTTCTCTGGGCCTTGTTTTTACCCTCTGGCATTGTTCATGGTACTGGCTTTGTTCTGTTGGTTAGATGTGGTAACTTACTCTCATCTTTTCCTTGATGAGGCACAGGTTCAGGGATGCTGGAAAGGACACTGAAGTAGGCCTTGGCTGATGGGCCTTTCAGAAGTGAACACTTAAGAGTAGGTTTTCAGAGTAACTTTGTGAGGTGATGAATATGTTAATTGGCTTGATTGTGGTGATCCTTTCATTTCGTATGTGTGTATCAAAACATCATGTTGTACACCTTAATATATACACAATTTTTATTTTCCAGTTATAACTCAATAAAGCTGGTGGGAGGAGAGAAAAAAACAGTTTTACTGAACACTAGGCCAAAGTCAGACTTTGATGTATTTAGTTCATGTATCTATAGGTGTTCCTGTACTTACTTAATTTGAGAATCTTTTTGCATGTTTTAAAATAGAGTTAGAACATGAATGAAGTACATTTGGATTTTCTTTTGATTTTTGGAAGAACAAATGATTTGTTAACAAACATTTATTTGGTGAGCATTTGCTTTGTACCAGGTACTATTATAGGTGCTGCTCTGCCTACAAGGATCCCTGAGCTTATGGATAACAAATCAATGAGGCAGTGGAGGTTTTTGGTAAAGTTTTAAGACTCACCTATTGAATTCAGGGCATGCAGAGAGAAAGTAGAGAGCACTGTCTGGGTAATGACATTGACAGTAATGGCTTTTACCTGTAGGCAGAGGTTACCGAAATCTCTGCATCCCATTCTTCTCTTCTGAGCTCCACACTCAGGTAACTGCTTCCTGGACGCCTCTCCCGCATATTCCCTCCTCCTCCCCCATTCAGTCCTCTTAGTAATGAGTGACACCATTCTACCCTAACACAACATCATTTGGGGAACCTAGCAACCACTCTTTGCCCTTTTGAATCACAAGTAACCAAATTCAGTTTATTTAAGGTGTAGAATGACTTCTCAGATTAGATTTGGAAAAAGTACTGCCTCAGAGATTACCAAGTATATGAACATAAAGACTTTTATATAAAGAAACCTGTGTAAACCAGCATTTCTTCAGTTTATTTGATTAAGGGACCTCCCCTCCCTTTTATTTTTGATTTGTACCTATTAATAACATCCTGTGGACCTTGATTTGGGAAAATCATGTTGGAAATAGAAGGGGCTGCCATTCTTTGTTTTGTTGAAATGAACTTCTTTAACAACTAAAATTTTTTAAACAATAGTGATATACTAGTCACTTTTAAATGTGGAATAGTTCCAAAGCATACAGAGCTATCACTTTTTGAGGATGAATAAACATGGAAATTTATTTTTAAATGTGCTGATTTGTTCATATTGTCTATGTCATAATTCTTATGCATACACTATATATATACTCATATATATGAATTTAAGTACTTAAAACCGTTTGTGGCAGAGTTTTAATTTTAGATTCTCTTAACTCATTTTAAAATGTGAATTTTGTAGGACAAAATTTTCATATTTCCAGTGGTCACAAATGGGGTGTATTCATTATGCAAGAGTTAGAAATCAGATCTGTAAATTACAAAACCCCAACTTTTAAAATCCCATCATATGTGGGGTACACTAGGAGAATGAAAGGGCATGTAGATTGTAATATTTAGGAAGCTGTCACCAGTTTGCCTCCCCTTGGAATTGTTCTTGTCGTGGTCGTGTGTGTCTGATCTTTTTCTTTGTCTGTGTCTCCTTCTCTAGCTCTCGTTCATGTCTCAACCCAAGCAGTTTGACTTTTTTCTTACTGATTCAATAAATTTATTTTTCTAGTAAGTTAAAAAGATAGTGGATTTGCTTTTGCATTCATGTTTTTACTTTTTGTTTATTAGATAATACAAAATCACTGAAAGAATTCTGAAATGTATAAATATATATAGATAAGTATAAGGAAACATATCCCAAGTTTTAGTGTCCTCTACTGTGTGGCACATTCCCTTCCAGTTTTTTTGTCATGCCATTTTTTAACTAATTGAGGTCATTTTGAATATTCAGGATGCTGTGGTTGGGTAAGATCCATTTTATACTCGTGTTGACTAACATATCATAAATGTTGCCCTACATCATCAAAAGCTAACCATAGTGATCTGCTGTTACTTTGAACTTGGAGCAAATCCAGGGTACTCAATGCTTTTGAAGATAATTACTTTAGATATTTATTTTACAGTATGCTTATTTCCTAGTTAAGTTGGGTATCTCTTATTTTTAGGTATTAAGTTGTTTTTTAAAGCACTAATACCTGTGCGTAGTATTTGGCTGTAAAATTATTTTCTTATAATTGATTCCCAGGAGTCATAATGTTTGAAAAATTTTCAGGCTCTTGATGCAACTTTTCAGAAAGCTGTTTGGTAATATGTACCACTCTGTACATTACAAGAATGTCTCTTAATTTATTTTTCTCAGCATTGAGTATTATAGTTAAAATAAATCTTCAACAGGCAAAAAGAAGAATCTCTTATTTTGGAACAAATAAAGTGGTATTGTATACTTCGTGGAGGAAATATAAGTGCTTTAGAAATGCATAAAGTGAAAAGAGACAGCCACTCCCCTTTTCCTAATAGTTTGGAGTCTGTCTTTCTAGCAAGTAGTTTTTGTTTAATACGTTTATGGCATTTGCACATGTTGTTTACCAGTTTTATGTCCAGCTAGTCCGATAGTTCCTGAAGGTCAGGGGGTTAAGGCTTATCCTCTTTGTGTGCCCTGTGACTGTCTGGCAGGATTTCTGGGACACAGGAAGTGCTCAGCAAATGCAAAAAGAATAATTTTTGGCATCCTAATGGCATTTTTAATGCCTAAAAATAAGTATATTAATGCTTGCTTTAATACATTTCTTCAAGTGGTTTTAAGAGTTTCTTATTATTTTCCATTGCTTTTTATGTTTCATAGTTTTATTTATGTTTCTAAGTGGAAGCAATTAATAATGATTACATTATGTATGTGTCATATGAAAAAGCATTTGATATTTATAGAAAAAATGATGGGAAATCTGAGGTAAGCCACATTGTAAAATTGAATTTTTTACCTTAGTGTGTCTATTTAAGACCCAGGTAAAAGAAAATACATTTATATTCATGATCTTGGATTTTAGGTATACTTATTAAGTGTACCTTGAAAGAATGTCTAAGTTCTAGGAAGATGACAACAGAACATAGTTTTAAAAATTTCCCATTTTCCTCTAGAAGAGACAGAGTAACTAGCTCAGCAAAACCAAAACGTCACATTCAGCATCTGCAAGACTAGGTGAACAGTATCCCCACTGACTCACATACAAGTAAGTAGGTGAGAGTGAATGTTGATAGCAAGACCTGTGTGGTATCAGCATTTGTGCAGAAGGAGGCATGAGGGTGTCTGATGGACCTGAGAATAGGAGAACCCCAAGATAACCAACAGAGGAGACTCACTGCAGTGAGAGACTTGCAGAAATTATGTTTGAGAAGAGCAGCTGGAACTGGAGATAGTTTTGAGTTCCCTGGAGGACACAATAAGTTCTGAAGTGGGGTTAGAGTCATGTGGTCCCCATGAACTCTCAAAACCAGTTTAAGCTCCATTCCCAGTCAAAGCCCTACACCAAGGAGACACTGCTGGGGATAGAATCCACATTAAACAAGATGGAGATAATGAGGGCAAAGGAAAAAATGTCAGATGAAAGTGGGAGAAGATAAAAGCACAGGAGATCTTATTCATGAGTCTATATTTTGGGATCCTTCATGAAAACGGAAGAGAACTCTTATTGAAGTCAGAAAAGCTACTCCAGTTTCCCCAAAGTTTTTTATTTTACATAAAAACGAGCAGTGGACAGGGATCATAGTCAAAATCCCCACAGAGTTTTTATAAGAGAAAAGCATAAGGAGCAGAATATTATTACTGCAGACAATGAAAGCATGCCAGAAAGAAATGTCCACAAAATAAATGAAACTATAACTTATTTCAGAATAATCCCAGAGAAATTTAGAAAATGATACAAATACTAAAGCACAATGTAAATCTGAATAAGGAAAAATCAGAAAAGTGGTGATAACCCAGGAAAGAGAAGTAAAAGATAATTTAAAAAATGAAACCTAAACAGAGTGAAAAACGCCATATAAAGTTTCTCAAAAAACTGTTTAAGATGAATAACTGGCCGGGTGTGGTGGCTCACGCCTGTAATCTCAGCACTTTGGGAGGCCGAGGCGGGCAGATCACGAGGTCAGGAGATCGAGACCATCCTGGCTAACACGGTGAAACCCCGTCTCTACTAAAAATACAAAAATAAAATAAAATAAAATAAGCCAGGTGTGGTGGCAGGCACCTGTAGTTCCAGCTACTTGGGAGGCTGAGGCAGGAGAATGGCATGAACCCGGGAGGCGGAGCTTGCAGTGAGCCGAGATAGCGCCACTGCACTCCAGCTTGGGCTACAGAGCGAGACTCGCTCTCAAAAAAAAAAAAAAAAAGATGAATAACCAAGAAGAAATGAAGAAAAATGAAGCATTCCAGAGAAAGCGACAGTTACTAAAGACAGGCAAGGAAGTTTCAACATACAAATAACAGGAGGCTCTGAAGAAGAACTAAAGCAATGAAACTTAACAGATACTAACAATATAACTCAAGAAAATTTGTTGAAATTTGCTTTGCAGATTTTTTTAAAGAGAGTCTTGCTGTGTTGCCTAAGCTGGAATGCCATGTGGCATAAGCATGGCTCACTGCAGCCTTGAACTCCTGGGCTAAAGCTGTCCTCCTGCCTCAGCCTCCCAAGTAGCTAGGACTACAGGCACGTGCTGCCACACCTGGCTAACTTCTTTATTTTTATTTCTGTAGAGATGTGGGCTTGCTGTGTTCCCTAGGCTGGTTTTGAACTGCTGAAGACCAGCCTTAAGTGATTCTTCCGCCTTAACCTCCCAAAGTGCTGGAATTACAGGTGTGAGTCACCATCTTGGCCTTTAGTCACTTTTTAGTCTGCTTTTAAAATTTAAACATTCTCCAGCATCAATATTCTTCTGTAGTACTGTTTTAAGTGACTAATCAGTATTCTGTGAATTAGTTAATGTTTAACGGTTCCCCATTTTTGCTAATTAGTTCATGAACAATGTTTAAGTGGATACTATTATGGTGTTTTTTTGTTTGTTTTTTATTTATTGCCTTAGGTTCAATTCTTAGAAGTTGGAATTGTTAAGGTGAAGCATATGTACATTTTAAAGCCTTTTGATACATTATTTTCAAATACCTTTTTAAAGTACAGTTTATGCTTCTACCAGCTGCACATCAGAATTTTTCTGCACCCTAGGATCCTAGGTATTTTAAAATGTTTGCCAATTCAATAGACAAAACATAACTCAATATTTACATTTACATTTGCTTGAATATTAGACCGAGTATGTTTTTTGGGGGGTTTGTTACTCATGTTTTTTGTGAGTTTCCTTTTGTTGATATTTCTTTGGGGTTTTAATTTTTTTTCTTAATTTACCAAAGTTTCTCATTGAACCCTTACTAGATGCCAATAACTATTCTAAATTATTTACAGGTATTAACTTATTTACTCCTAATGATAACTCTGGTACAGGTACTGTGATTGACCCAGACAGAGGTTCGGTAGCCTGCCCCAGGTCACACAGCTAGTAAGGGATGGAGCTGGGGAGCAAATTCAGGGCCTGTGAGTCCCTCCTCTTAATGATCATGCTTTTGATTTTAGGGATACTTACTGTTAACTTATTGCTGGTACATTTTCCAGTTTGCATTTGCCTTTTGTTCATGGTGTCGTTTTATACAAGAGCTTTAACTTTTTGTATGGGAGAACTAAGTTTTATTTATTACTGTAATGCCTCAAACATAACAGATTCTCAAATCTATGTGTTGAACAAATGAGAATGAACCCATCAGCAGTCTGTTGATGGTGATGACCTTTTATGTAGTGTAATATGTATCTCCTTTTAAAGGGATTCCCAGGGCTTCATAAATGAGTTACTCTTTGGTTTTTATCAGGCACAGTAAGCTTATCTGTATTAGCTCTTCTGGAAAGTTTTTTAGATGTAATCACTGCTTTTAAAAGGAACATGTGTTCTTAAGCAAATAGGAGTTGTGAAGAATGTATTTATTGATAATGATTTGAATTGTAGATTCAAAGTGAAATGAAATAATTTCACTCTAGGAATAATTTGATGGGATTTGTTTTTTGTATTTTCAGAAAATTATAGATTTGGCCATTGTTTAAAAAGTTTTGAATAAATTTTGGCTTAGTGTAAGAAGATTCTTTGATAGGAAAACTAAAACTACAAAATTTGATATAAAAAGTTATCATTGCTTAAGATTTGGATAGTGTAGATTATCTCCTCAAAAGGTGAAATTTAAGATTTTACTTTTCTCGAATTCCTGACCTCAGGTTATCCTGCTGCCTTGGGCTCCCAAAGTGCTGGGATTACAGGTATGAGCCACCGTGCCCGACCAAGATTTTACTTTTCTTTAAGCACTCTTTCTCCTCTTCTCTCTGGTGGTGAATACCAGGCTACTTAACGGTGCCTTCTTAGTTTGGCCTCTGTATTCCTTACTTTAGTCTTTTAAAAAAGTGTAGAGATCCATATTGCTAATGGATATACATTAGAGAGAAACACAAATAAGTTAATTTTAATTTTTATAAACCGTCCACAAAATATACTCCATGGAATCAGATACTCAAAAAGATACTCGAGATGTAAATATTTATGTTGTTAACACAAATCCAGGTCTGCTTTGTATAAAGTTACCAAAGCTTAAAAACCATTGTTGAGTGCTTGCTGTTTTTGTAACCTACTGGTTGCAGCCAGCTCTTTCCTCTCCTACTGCTGGTAGTAGTATTCTTCAGGCCATTTGTATTAGTCTGTTCTTGCACTGCTATAAAGGAATACCTAAGACTGGGTCATTTATGAAGAAAAGAGTTTTAATTGGTACACGGTTCCACAGGCTATACATGAAGCATGGCTAGGGAGGCCTCAGGAAACCTAGAGTCATGGTAGAGAGTGAAGGGGAAGCAGGCATGTCTTACATAGCCCCAGCAGGAGGAAAAGAGAGAAGCGGGAGTGCTACACACTTCTAGACAACCAGATCTCGTGAGAATGAACTCACCATCGTGAGAATAGCAAGGGGGAGGTGTGCCTCTGTGATCCAATCACCTTTCAAGAGGCCTCTCCTCCAACATTGAGAATTACAACTTGACGTGAGATTTGTGTGGGGACACATATCCAAAACATAATCACCATGCTTAGCCAATATTGTTAAATTCAGACTTGTTCTTTTAAGCATTAATCAGTCAGTTTACATGCTTATGTTAATAAAATTTAATCCATTCTGGAAGTAAAAGAATGAAATGTCAGTTTTCCTTTTCCTCGTTTCCACTTACAGGGGTAACCCCTTTTACTATTTTCCGTTTTAAAATTCTTCTCTTGGTTGCCTCCATGATTTTTAATACATTAGTATGTTTGTAGCTGTGTTTTAGTATTTTAAAAAACCATTGAAAAATGAAACCAGATAGCTCTCAGTGCTACCTCTTTTCCAGCCAGTTTCTCCTGATCCTCTTTTAAAGTTTTTCTGTTGATTATTATTAAAATGTTATAAAACTAACTTAAACCCCATTCTTGGCCATCAGTTTTAGACAGTTTCTCTTGATTTCTCAAGATTTGAAATGAGAGCTTTAGAGCCCTTTATATTTCTTTTTACCTCACAGCTGTTACCCACCAGTTACTTCCAGCTTGTATATAGGTATATTCACTTACACATCTTTCTTTCACTTAATTGAATCCTTTATTTTTGTCTTAGAATCTTCTGAATATTGAAAACAGAGAACTATACTGGAAGAACATAGTGTATTAAGACTCATGGAGAGGGAGGTGTGATACTGTGTCACTGAGGTCGTTCCAGTCATAGGAGAAATGTTACCACTGGATTGAGGTCTGGTACATTTTAAAAGATGATTTAATTCTATGATACGTGTTCAACTTGCACTAGGATAGTTTTTACTTTCACCTTTGTTCCATGCACCGCACAAATACCTGGGAACCCTTATTGCCCAACTCAAGAGCCAGAGTCCTCTGTCATCATTTTGCCTCTCTCCTAAGTGAGAGGACTGAGTGCAGACTTGGTGTTTGTGGGTGAGGCATGTGGACTGACAGGCAAGCTTCAGTTTATTTAGCGAGTGTGAACCCTGGCAGGAAGATTCTCTTTCTCTGCTTGCCAGGTTGAGGAGGCCTCATTAAGCAGTTTGAACTTGTGGTTTTGGCGTGTCTAGTCCTGGTGCAGGTGGCTTGGTATCCTCACAGGTATTTCTTTGGCCTCACCCTTGGGGTGACTGTTCACTTGTGTTTGAGCGGCTGGGACTCAGTAGGTTCACTGGAGTAGGTATTTCTTTAGAGCCACTGGCGGAGGCTGATCATGCGGCAGATAGTTGTTTAGTATCAAGCCAATCTCTCCCCTTCTTTCTACTCCAGTTTTTCTTTACCACCCAGAATGGCATCTGCCACTTCTGCTCTGGTTCCTGGTCCCAGCTTTCAGCTCTAGATCTTTTTGACATTCCTTAAATTATTGGTCTGATCCCAGTTGCCTTTTCTTGCAGAAAACTGACAAAATCTTTGGTTCACTGGTATGTCTCCATCCCATGCTTTATTTTATTTAGTGATCTTTCACTGCTTGTTTCTGTGGATGGTATAGAGGAATATAGAGGATAAGAACAATATGTTTACTCTATCCAGTGTTCTAGATTTTCTTGTTAGAAGCACCCTCCTTCCCAGCTTGGGAAAACTGAGCTGCTGGGGTGGCTGTTGGCTCCTTCGCTTGCTGTTAGTTTTAAAGGATTGTTTTCAGTCACACTTGAATTGTAGCTATCCTTGGTTCTCTTTTTACCAATGAATTCTGGTAGTATGTTTTAAGAGCTGGGTGGCCTTCCTGGCCTTTGTAAACATTTCCTGCAATGCCTAGCTTTAGTGAGCTATGAAGTTGCCCATTGGAGATGAGGCTCTATTGAAAGTCAGCACCTGTACTTCACTCCCTGCCTTTGTGACTTTGGGTTTGGACTGGGTGTTTGGAAGCACTGTTTCTTCTGTCCTTGACCTTGTTCCACATGTTTTACCCATTACCTCCTGTGAGCAGGCACAGGGCCTTTTCTTGTCACCTGGGCTTCAGCTGCTTTGAGGATGACTACTTACCCTTGCAGTAGCTTCCCACCAAGGTTCTTGAAAGGGAGGTTTTCATAATGTTCATTTTTTTAAAAAGTTAGACCAGCTATACCCCCTAAACTTAAGTCTGCTTGTTTTCATATGACATAGAAATTGATACAAAAATACTTTATGTAGTTTGTATAGATGTAGTTGCTTAAGAAAGATGACACTGTACTATTTTGTTGTCTGGATAAGTACAGTACAAAAACCAGTTTTTAAACCCTAAAGTTAATTTGCAAGAATCTTTTTGTTTTGACAATATACTATTATAACTTCTAGCTGAATAAAATCTTAATTCAACTTTTATGTTTTCATGATACCTAAATGAGGGAGCAAAAGTATATTTAGTATATGACAGTATACTGTCATATACTGAATTTTCATAAGGTTCTAGGAGCCTTTTTTTTTTGTTCTGGGAAAGGGAGGGAGGAAGAGGATGGCACTGTTACCCAAATGTGAGTTAGTTGATTCAGAAGAGTAAAGAATAGTCCAGTAGTCCAGTATTTAAAAATTTATGTCTATAATCCAGATTTAAATACCAGTTTACCTTCTAGCTTTATAAACAGTCTTAATGAGAAGTAGGGGACAAAAAAGAAGCAGGATTGCCCTTAGGTTAGAGAATAGAAATATCTACTTGGCTTAACGTTTTTATGAAAGATGTCCAGCAAAACTGTGGTGGCAGCCTCACTTTAGAGAATGAGGTATTAAAAACTTGACCAAGGTAGTCATGCCAGACTTTTGAATATTTTTCCAAATAAGATGGCTTCAAATTGAAAAATTTTATCCACTTGATGTTTTTCAAAACTATAAAGCTGCGTTCTATTTCTACCTAAAATATAAAATTGTTAATATGGTATGATTTGTCATTTGAGATGATCTTGGCTAATACATTACTGGGCATAATAATGGCTGTTACACATTGAGAGGATAGAGGCTGTTTCTGTGTCTCAAGCATCATTAACTGCAGATAAAAAAAAGTTAACAGTTATTCTAAAAATATTTCTTATAGGGGAGAAAATATAATCAGTATATTGTATGTTTTAGTCTGGTGTGGTGGTGCAAGCTTGTAATCCCAGCTACTCGGGAGGCTGAGGCAGGAGAATAGCATGAACCCAGGAGGCGGAAGTTGCAGTGAGCCGAGATCGCGCCATTGCACTCCAGCCTGGGCAAAAGAGCAAAACTCCATCTTAAAAAAAAAAAAAAAAAAAAGTTAATGATTAATTGTATACTTAGAAAACTTACTTTCTTTACTAGGAATTCTAAATATATATATATATTTATGTAATTTTAGTTTAGTAAGTTAACTATTTTAAAACATGTTTAATGTTTAATTTCTGATTCTAAAAGTAGTACTTTTTCGTACTTTCCTAAACTCCATAATTTAAGTAACTTTAAAAAGAACTGATGGTAAGCTAAACATTTAAATTGAGGATTATCCCAGAGCATCTGTCACTAGGCAGATGATGTTTCCTTATGTCTCTAGTCCCCAAAGGAAAGTAGGAGTGCCAAGTTTTTAATATTTGTCCCTTTCAAGAAGGGGAAGGTTTTGTGATACAAAAAATGTTTAAGAGGTGGACCAGGAAACAGTCCCTCGACATGGAAAATGCCCAGGCTGAGTTAGGATTGCTTTATCAATATGGAGGGAATAAGAACCTGGGAGAACAAACCAAAATATTAAAGATTCATGAGTAAGAGTATGAATGAAATTGGCTTTAAAATCTTTCCCTTTTATTTCTCTCTTACCTTTATCCTTCGGAATTAAAGGAGGCTAATGCAGGTTCCAAGTAGTTCAAAAACGTACCGAAAGTTGTCAAGTTTAAAGGGCTGAGATTGAGTCTTTCAGGGAATGGATTAAATACTTTGGTTTAGACAGTGATTTTCAAACCTGTCTTAAGCCTTGACTCGTAGCGTGTAGATGATAGTATCGTGAATGATCCTGAGCTAATCTCATGAAAGCTTACTTTTAAACAAGTTTTCATATGGACAAGAAACCAAGAGACATTGATGTGTGACTAAAATATTGATTATTCATGGATTCTGCGAGAGCTTTGCTTTTTATCTGTGGGATCTTACGCATTATGTTTCTAAAAATATAGTTTCTTTGTTTCTAGGATGGGGGGGTTAATATTAGATTATTTTTAAGTTTCCTTCTAGTTTTAGAGTTATTGATCCTTTTTCTGACTTTTAGAACCTGGCTTTTCCAGTCTTGGTTTCATTGGACTTTAACGGGTTCCAGAATTCCTGAGTAGAGAGAACATGGGAAGCAATTAAGGGACAGGTGTGGGTGATGGGTGCTTAGAGATGGTGGAAAAGTGGCTTCAGGAGAAGAGAAATTGTAGTGTTAGGGATAGGACCAACATGCTCTTCTCTTGGAATCTGATGCTTGAAATCTACTCTGTCTTAATGAAATATACTTTACAAATGCTAGACGTCTTTCTGGAGACGTTTATAGACGCTCTATGGAAAAATATTTAAAAATCACGAAATTTTTCATGATGTGGAATGAATCTGTACTCTATTTAGGAGGAGATAATTGCTAGGCTAGGTGGGACAAGTTGATCTATTTTAAAATAAAATTATATCTTTTATAAGGCACAAATGGGAACTGTGTCTCCTTGACATGTTTCAAAGCATTTCTCTGAATATGTGAGATTAAAGAAACTCTCAACCACTCAGAATTGTCAGAACACTGATGTTCTTTAAAACTATCTTTGTAGCTGTTAGTATGTACTGACACAGTTGAAGTTTTTAATGTTTTATTCATTATTAGACATTTTGCATATGAATGTAATGTCTTTTATTTACAGTTACATCTTAACTGAACTTGGTTCCCAGATATGAGTATTATTTATTTGGTCTCAGTCTTCATATTTTAAGCTCTATAGGTTAATACTTAATTGGGTTTTATTTTAAAATTATTTTTGAAGCTATATGTTAAAGTTTGTCATAATAAACCAAATGTTAGTTTTCCTCCACCTGGGAATACTTGAGACTTCAGTGAGCCACGCTTTCTGTTATGCCCACCTCTTTAGTCTTTCCATTATAGAATAAAAATGCTTTGTGTGATTTCTCTAAAATGTAATGTTTGAGAATCTATTTTAATGTATAGAAAGACATTTACATAATGCTTTTGAGTAGGTGGGGAAAAAAGTTGAAATGTTGATGGCAGCATCTGTTAGAAAAACTCATATGTCTATATAGTAAAAAGTTAAAATTACAACAAATGCACTACTTTAACTGTGTTCTGCATGTTATTCCATGGGATCGCCTTTGGAGTAAAGTAGAATATGTTTCTAGTCTTTTATAGCTGCTGTTAATTTTGTTCTAAACGTGAAAGTGTTAACAGCAAGTTGAAAATGTGACAAAGCTCAATTTCATTTCTTGTTTATTGCTTGTTTTCCTATTGGACAATTGGAAGTAGTTTTGCCCTGGCAACTAAAATAGGCTATTTGCATAACCTAGTTTGATTGGCTAGCATCCTGACTAACAGTTCCAATCATATGGTGTCGGTTTAGTGGTAGGCTATGCTAATTAGCTGCTGTTGCTGGGGTTCAGGGATGGTTTCTGTGTGCTGTTCTGCTGCATTGTGTTGCCTGGTGAGAGACATTGATAAATGAGCGTTTAATGATCTGCGGCAGTTCCCACTCACTGCGGGCAGGCGGATTTTAGAACAGAAGTGGAAATAAGGCTTTAATTGCTCTGTTAAATAACTGTAACCAAAATATGTGTATTACATTTTAGAAATTAAGTTGTATGAAATCTTAAATACTTCATAACACAAAAGGAAAATACTTTAGCTTTGTCTCTTAAAATATAACTCAGGTAGCAGCACTATGCACAGGTTTCCTAAAACTGAAATTGATCATTTTTTTCAGATCAGAAATAGTACCCTTGTAGTAAGTAGCATGCTTGATTTTTCTCATGACTTTGACCTTTTATAAAGATACACGTTTGTATTTAATAAAATGTTGCAAGCTTTTGGGCAGAATTTATCTTGTACTGCCTGTGTAGTCTAGCAAATAAGAGCATAAACTTGAATTCCCTGTTCTTCTTCTGTTGAATTTGAAGATCAGGTTGTTATTCACTACCTCCTGCTATTATTACTTTTCTAATTGAAGTCAGATGTTTTAACTGTTGCTTGTACCATTATGTTGGTGTATGTGAAGTTTTTATTGGTACTGTCAGGTGGTAGGTTCTGCAGAAAAAAAAAAATCAGTTCTTTGTTTAAGGAACATGAGGTGAAGAATAAATACATGTGACGTTAGATTAAAAATTCAAGATGACCATATGGAAAAGTGCTGTAAGGATTTATCTGGAAGGGTATAGGGGAAAAAATTCTAGGCCTTTTTATGATAGGGACATGGGAAATGGATTTGAGAGTCTGGGAAAGGGTTAAAGAGGAAGCCCATAGAATTTGTGTTAAGGTTTTAAATATCAGTTAGGTTTCAAACAGCTAGAGAGTAATAAGAAGAAAGAACATTTTAGGGTGAGGAATAGATGAGCAAAAGTAATGTTTCTGGTATTCAGTTGTCAAATGTAAGTGGTCACAGTGATCAAGGACTCCGGGGCCTTAGGTGTGTCAGTGCCCCAGCTTCCAGGCAGGCTTGTGTCATTCCCTTGAAATAAGACCTGGTGTCTTACTGTTCCAGCTAGCATCATTTTTGGCTTTTTGTCACTTGGTTTTGTTGGAAGCAGGGCTCTCCACTTTTTGTGTCTGATGGTTAAAGCATAGGACTCTTTTGCCTTCTTTTGTCCCTCCCATTGGCCCTAAAGCATTGAAACAGGGATGCCAAAAATAATCCATGTAAATTTAGATGTTTGTATTAAATTTTCTATAAAGTATATCCGTTTAATTGTTCTGGCCTTTATTTAAGAGCATAGTAAAATTAGACAAGCTAACTGGACAATCTTACAGACTAGTAAAGAATGAAAACCAACATTAAACCATAACATTTGATTCTTAATCACACGTTCCCAGGCATATATACTGAACATGTATTCTAAAATAAATTTACAGAAATGCTTTATTCAACCAGTCAGAGGGGACCTAGATTCAGAATTTATAATTTAACAGAGGTGGATATGTCTTTACATAACTATATGACATGGTGGAGTATGGAGTATCCATGCTGTAAGAGAGGTGGAAATTCAGAAGAGGGAGAAATTTTTGGATTGGGACTAGGAAAAGATTCTTGGCGAAAATGGTATTTCATATGGTCTTGAGGAATGGGCAGTATTTTAACAGGTGGTGTTTGAAGGCTACAGGGTGTGGAAGATGCTATACCAGTTGAAGATGGGGGCCTGTTCGAAAATTGCATTTACTAAGGTAGATGGTAGAGGAGACTATGTTGTTGGGGGCCCTAAGTGGTGGATAGTATAGACTTTGAAGTTTTTCTTGTAAAAAGTGGGGGATTTTTGAATTTTTTACAGCAGTGGTTCACAATGTGTTTTTTAAAAACACATGCCCTCCATGAATGTTTGCAAGTTTCAAAATAGACATTTCTTTGATTTTTAAAATATGAAAATGTGGTATTGAGTAATTCCAAGGGGTTTTTGAGTTGCCATCATCTAAAATAAGATATGTTGTAGGAGAAGCAGATTTTTTTGTGGAGTGGAGGGAAGGGATTGATTGTACTTAGAGTCAGGTTTTGAATGGGTTAAAAGTTTTAAAAACAGCTTTATTGTGTTATAATTGGCCTACAGTAAACTTCACATAATTGAAAGTATACAATTTGATGGATTTTGACAAGTATTACTTGTGAAACTTTTAGCACAAGTCAGATAATGAAGATTTATTACTTCACTTGTTCCAGAATTTTATATAAACAGGATTATATGTGTTCTTTTTGCCTGGTTTTAGTTCTTTTGAGAGTCATATGTGTTGTGATACCTATCAGTAGTTCACTGTTTTTATTGCTGAGTAGTATTTCATTGTGTGTATATACTTTGGTTTATCCACTTACCTGTTGAAGGACATTTGGGTTGTTTCCAGTTTTTGTCTATTACAAATAAAGATGCTATGAATATTGTTGTACAACTTTTTGTATGGACATATGTTTTTATTTCTCTTTATTTCCTAACATTGGAGTGACTCAATCATGTGGTGGGTATATGCCTAACTTTTAAAGAAACTGCTAAATGGTTTTACAAAGTAGTTGTACCGTTTTACATTTTCACCAGCAGTTCAGGAGAGTTTCAGTTGCTTCACATTTTGCCATATTTGGTGGTCAGCCTTTTTAATTTTAGCCATTCTAATACTTGGGTAGTGATATCTCATTGTGTTTCCCTGTGATTAATGTTGTTGAGCATCTTTGTATGTACTTTTTTGCCCCTTGTATGTCGTGTTTGGTGAAGTGTTTGTTCAAATCTTTTGTCATTCTTTTTTCGGTTATTGAGCTTTTAGAGTTTCTTATACATTTGATACAAATCCTTTATCAAATACATGATTTGCTAAGCTTTTCTCCTAGTCCATGGCTTGTCTTTTTATTCTCTTTAAAAGTGTCTTAAAGATCTGATGTTTTAAATTTTTTTGAAGCCTAATTTATTCATTTGTTCTTTCATGAAAGCTGCTTTTGGAAAGTTTTTGCATAATTGTCCCACGATCAAAAATGTTTTTGCCTATGTTTGTTGTTGTTGTTTTTTCCCACTAGATTTTACAGTTTTAGGTTTTATATTTAAGTCTATGGTCCATTTGGAGTTAATATTTGTTAATAGTGTGCTGCAAAGTATAGATCAAAGATCACTTTTTTTTTGCAAATGGATATTCATTTATTGTAGAACCATTTGTCAAAAGGACTGTCCTTTCTCCACTGAATTGCCTTTGCACCTTTGTCAAAAATCAGTCTTCCATGTATGTGTGGGTCTGTTTGTGGACTTTCCATTCTGTTCCATTAATCTATTTGTCTGTCCTGATACCAATACCATATTGTGTTGACCTCCTGTGGCCTTAATAATAATTAATGCAATCAGGTAGTTTTAATTCTACAACTTTCCTCTTATTCAAAGTTTTTATAACTACTCTAGGTCTTTTGCATTTTAATATGAATTTTCAAATCAGTTCGCTAATTTCTTCAAAAAAGTCTGCTAGGATGTTGATTGGGGTTGTGTTGAATATATAGATAATTTCAGAAGAATTGATACTTTAACTATATTGATTCTTTGGACCCTTGCACATATATCTATTTAGCCCTTTCTCTCATTTTTCTAATTTTCAGTATGCAGTTTTTTCATGTATTTTGTCAGGTTTATGCCTAAGTATTTCATATTTTTGTCACTATTTTACATGGCTTTTAAATTTCAGTTTCTGATATATAGTTACAGTACTAGCACATAGAAATACAATTGATTTAAATATATCCTTGTATTCTGTGACCTTGCTAAAATCACTTAATGCAGCTTTTTGGTAGGTTCCATCACATTTTCTATCTAGATAATCACATTTCCTATGATGAGAGACAATTTTGCTGCTTTCCAGTTTGGTTACCTTGTATGTATTTCTTTTTCTTGCCGTTCTACATTGGCTCCAACCTCTATGGAATATGGAATATGGAATATATATGGAACATAGACTACAATGTTGAATAGAAGTAGTGAAAGAGGACATTCTGTTTTGTTCTTTATGTTAGAGGATCAAACAGTATGTTAGCTGTAGAGTTTTTTTGTCAGTGTCCTTTATCACAAGGGTCCCCAACCCCCGGTACTGTCTGAGGCCTGTTAGGAACTGGGCCGCACAGCAGGAGGTGCCGAGCTAGACTACCACCTGAGCTCTGCCTCTTTTCACATCACCTGAAGCATTAGACTCGCATAGACATGCACATGCAAGGGATCCACGTTGCGTGCTTCTTGTGAGAGTCTAATGCCTGATGATCTGAGGTAGAACAGTTTTTCATTCTAAAACCATATCTCCCCCCATGGAAAAACTGTCCTCCATGAAACCAGTCCCTGGTGCCAAAAAGTTTGGGGGACCACTGCTTTATCAGATTGGGAAAGATGCCTTCTATTTCTAGTTAATGAAAGTTTATTTTAGGTCAAGTATGGATGTTGGATTTGTCAAATGTTTTTTCTGCATCTCCCGAGATTACCACATGGTTTTTATTTTTTAGTTAATTTGATGAATTGTACTGATTGATTTCTTAATGTTAAACTGATAATAGCGTTTGCTGAAATAAAGGTCACTTTGTTATGATGGTCTTTATTTTGATTGTTTGATTCAAATAGTTACAATTTTGTTTAGAATTTTTATATCTTATGTTCATGAAAGATATTGGGGTTTTATTGATTTCTGTTTTTCTGTTTTGTTGATTTCTACTCTGGATCCTTATTTTTGTTATTTCGTTGACTTTGACTTTGTTTGCTCTTTTTTTTGAGACGGAGTTTCACTCTGTTTCCCAGGCTGGAGTGCAGTGGTGTGATCTCGGTTCACTGCAACCTCCGCCCCCTGGGTTCAAGTGATTCTCCTGCCTCAGCCTCCTGAGTAGCTGGGACTACAGTTGTGTGCCACTACGTCTGGCTAATTTTTTGTATTTTTAGTAGAGACAGGGTTTCACCATGTTGATCAGGCTGGTCTCGAACTCCTGACCTCAAGTGATCCGCCTGCCTCAGCCTTCCAAAGTGTTGGGATTACAGGCGTGAGCCACTGCGCCCAGCTTCATTTGCTCTTTTTCTAGTGTATTAAGGTAAAAAGCAGAAGCCATTGATTTAAGAACTCTTTTCCTTTCTAATAGAGATGATTAATGCTATAATATTCTCCGTAACTATTGCCTTAGCTGTATCAAAAATTTTGATATATTTTATTTTCATTCTTTTCAGAATGCTTTATAATTTGCTGTTTGATTTCTTCCTTGAGTTGTGGTTATTTAGGACTATTTTGTTTTGAGTTATGGTTTCTTCCTTGATTTCTTCCTTGAGTTGTGGTTATTTAGGACTATTTTATTTTACTTACATGGTTCTGTTACTTTATTCTGATTTAGTTTGTCACCAGAGAACGTACTTTGAATAACTCGATTTCCTTTAATTTATTAGGGTTTGTTTTGTACCCCATAATGTTGTCTATCTTGGTTAAAGTTGCTTGGTCCCTAGAAAAGAATGTATATTCTGCTGTTCTTTGGTAGAATATTCTCTAAATGTTAATTAGGTCAACTTGGTCGGTAGTGTTGATCAGATCTTGTATATCCTTATTGATTTTCTCTCCACTTGTTCTGTCAAATATTGAGAGACGGATATTGAAATCTCTTAATATAATTGTGTCTATCGTTGTAGTTTTATCATTTTTTTTGGTCTGTGTTTTAAAGCTCTGTTAATAGGTTCATAGATGTTCAGGATTTAGTATGTTCTCTTGGTGATTTGACACTTTTATCATTGGAAAATAACTTTCATCTCTTGTGATATTCTTCAGACTGCAGCATACTTTCTTTGATAATATAGCCATTCTGTCTTAATTTTGATAGCATGATATATCTTTTCCCAAATGTTTACTTTTCATCTATTAATGTCTTTGTATTAGAAATTTATTTCTTACAGACACATATAGTTGATCTTGCTTTTCTTGTTGTTGTTGTTCCTGGTCTGAAATCTCTGCTTCTCATTTGAGGTATTTAGATCATTTGTGTTTAATGTGATTATTGGTATGTTTTGGTTTAAATCTGTCACCCTGCTATTTATTTCCTATTTGTTTTGTCTGTTTTTCCCCTTTCCTCTTTTTCTCCTACCGTCTTTTATTCTGCCTTTGGATTGATTGAAATTTTTAAATGATTTGATTTTCTTCCTTTTATTGGTTTATTCATTTTAACCTTGTTTTTTAAATTTAGTGGTTTCTCTTTATCTTATCACAGTCTACTTCCAAAGGATATTAGATCACTTCATGTATAGTGTATTGACCATACCATAGTATTCTTCTATTTCTCTACTACTGTCCTTTTTACTGACTTTAAAATAGATTTTGTTTGTGCATATGTTATTAACCTTACACTACATTACTATTATTGTTTAAACACTTAGATTTAAATAAGAATTCCTGTATTCTTATCCATTTCGTTATCTTTTCTGGTCTTCATTCCTTTGTATAGGTCCATATTTCCATCTAGTTTTCATTTTCCTTCATCTTGAGTACTTGTATTAACATTTTTTGTAGTGCGTATTTACTAATGATGTATTCTTTCACCTTTTAGGTATCTGAAAATGCCTTTATTTTGCTTTTTTTTTGACAGATATTTTCGGTGGGTATGGAACTCTAAATGACACTTTTTTCTTTCAGTAATTTAAAAATGTTGCTGCACCATCTGCTCTCTCGCATTGTTTCTTACAGAAAATCTTCTTTATTCATTTGTATATAATATGTCTCTTTTTCTGGCCGTTTTTAAGATTTTTCTGTTTATCATTGGTTTTTAGCAGTTTGATAATTATGTACCTTGGTTTAGTTTTCTTTGTGTTTCCTATGCTTGGGGTTTGTTGAACTTTTAGATCTATGGGTTTGTAGTTTTTATCAGATTTGGAAGATTTTTGACCATTAGTTTTTCAGATTTTTTTGTGTTCTCCTCTCTGTCAGGAACTTTAGTTACATGTATATTATTAGGGTGCTCGAGATTGTCCCAGAACTCAGTGAATGTCTTTTAACTTTTTAAAATCTCTTCTGTTTTGACATCCAATTTCAGTTGTTGAGTACTCATTTGGAATTCTGAGGTAGTTTTTATTGCTGTGTCTTCAAGGTCACTAGTCCTTTTTTCTGTACTATCTAACCTTTTATTAGTTTTACCCTTTGTGTTTTTTATCATTCACATTGTAGTTTTTATTTCCATTTCTATTTCATCATCTCCTCCTCTTCTTTCTTTTTTTAAAATAGAGACAGGGTCTTCCTATGTCTCTGTTTGCTATGACGGGCTGGATTTGAACTCCTGGCCTCACGTGATATTCCTGTCCCAGCCTCCCAAAGTGCTGGGATTATAGGTGTGAGCCACCATGCCTGAACTGTAGTTTTCATTTCTAGTTCAATTTGGGTGTCTTAAAAATATTTTCCATGACATCCCTTAGATATTTGAATACATGGAGTACAGTTATAGTACCTGTTTCTGTTTTTTGTTTTGAGACAGGGTCTCGCTCTGTTACCCAGCCTGGAGTGCAGTGGTGCTTTTATAGCTCACTGTGGCCTCATACTCCAGGGCTCAAGGAATCTTCTCCTGCCTCAGGCTTCTGAGTAGCTGGGACCTACAGGCATGCACTACCAAGCCCAGCTAATTTTTAAATTTGTAGTAGAAACGAAGTCTCTTGGTGTTGCCCAGACTGGTCTCAAGGGAGCCTCCTGCCTTGGCCTCTCAAAGTGCTGAGATTACAGGTGTGAGCCACTGTCCGCAACCATAGACCAGGGTAGGAGATGTCTTTTTTTTTTCCCGTTTCTTTTAGAGACAGGGTCTTGCTCTGGGGCCCAGGCTGAAGTGCATTGGTGCAATCATAACTTACTGCAACCTTCAACTCCTCAAGAGATCCTCCTGCTTCAGCCTCCCAAAGCACTGGGATTACAGATTGAGCCACTGCTCCTGGCCAGTACCTGTTTGTGTCCATTTCTGTTAATTCTAACAGCTGTATCAATTCCTGATTGGTTTCCATTGGTTGATTTCCCCCACCCTTATGGGTTGTGTCTTTCTGCTTTTGTGCGTACCTGGACATTTTTTATTGTGTACCAGCCATTGTGAATTTTCACTTTGTCGGGTGCCGAATATTTTTGTATTTCTTCTGTAAGTTTTCTTGGCTTTTGTTCTGGAGCAGTCGGGTTACTTAGAAATAGTTTGATCTTTGAGTCTTACTTCTGAGATTTTTTAGGTGGGACCAGTGCAGTGTTTAATGATAATTATTCTTCACTACTGGGAGCAGTGTAGTCCTGTGTAGTTTATCCAATGCTCGGTGAGTATCGATGTTTCCCATTCTGGTTGGTGTGGGAAGCTTCTGGTAGTTTGCTGGCAATCTTGGGCATTCCTTGGCTTCTGCTGCATTACGCCTATCTTTGCCTTCTTTCTCACATGGCGGTCTTCCTGTGTGCTTGTCTGTCGCTGTCTAAATTTCTCCATTTTATAATAACACCAGTCATATTGCATTAGTGCCTACCCTGATGACCTCATCTTAACTAATTATGTGTGCAGCAAAGCTTTTTTCCAAAGATGGTAACATTCTGAGGTACTGGGGTTAGGATTTGAGCATAGAATTTTGAGGGGACACAAGTTGACCTGTAACATTGCCCCTGGAATGTTTCCTGAATATACTTCTGTGCTCTTAGGGTGTTATACACCTTCTTCTCTCAGCTTGGTATGCCCCCGTTCCTTTCCTCTGCTTCTCTTTCTTAAAAGCCACCTGCTGATGAGAACCTCTGTTTAGAAGGTTTATCAGATTGTACCTTTTATTATAAATATTTACATGGCATATTTCTGCACATAAAACATTTTTGAAGACCTGGAGAGGATTTGTCCCACTTCTTTCACTGTCTCCCAGTACCACCTGTAGTACTTTATAACTAGTGATTACCCGAATTGAATACGTTAATGAGTGTGTCTGAACAGACAAGTTGCAGAATGGACATTTTAAGAAAGATCAGTAACTGCAGGAAGGATTGGAGGCTTAGGCATCTGGAGTCAGGAATTCATTTTGGAGATTATTATAGTAAGTCAGGCACGCATTAATTTATTAAGTGAGCCTACTAAGTACGGAAGCCTTCACTGGGTATCAGGAGTAGACCTGTGACAATTTCAGAATTTGCCTCTGTCCCCATGGACCTTACTGTGTGTGGGGAGTCATGAGGTAAGAACAGAAAAGATGGACAAGAGGGGTGTTCCTGAGGAACCCTAGACAAACCTTGAGAATGATTAGTCATGGAGGTGAGGATGAAGCATCGAAAAACATGATGCCAAGCCGGGATGCGTGGGAGAGGACCGTTAGTAGAAATGAGAAGTCAGGGATTTGGTGGGTAGGGGACGATAAATTAGTTTGCTTCTAGATAAGATGAGTAGAACATCTAAGTAGAAAATCCAGATTGCAGAAAACTCACAGTTGAATGGTGGAGTGGTAGATGTTCTTGCTTTGGTATAAAGGGAGAGAGAGCACCAGCAGTTAGTTGGGTGAAGGGGCTGACAGTCAAGAGCAGAGATTTTTCTGGGTAGGTGCTACACCGAACATATTTGTAGGAAGAGGGGAAGTGACTGGGGCACTGGGAGGTGACATGCAATTATTTCCATTTTACAAATGAGAAAACTGGGACACCTAAAAGTTAAGAAAGGTGCCCCAGGGACACAGCTAGTAAGTGATGGAGCCAGAATTGAAATCTGGGCAGGATGGCTGCAGAATCTGTGCTCCTAGGCACAGGATGGTGCTTCTGATAGTTTTCTTTAAATCTATTAACTTTTTAATATGTTACTTTGCTTTCATAGGGGATTAATACTATAAAGTTAGAACACCAGCCCTGCTTGTCACTTACAGAAGGCAAGAGTAAACACGAATATAGGGAAAGCAGAATAATTCAACAAAACAGAATGCACACCGGAAAGTAATGGAACTATTTGTGATCAGTTAGTAACTAAGGGGTGTTTTCTGTTAGATGCCAGGAGGTTTAAGATGATGAGGAATGTTTCGGAAAATAAGCAACAAGTATTTGAGCATTTACTGTGCCAAGCATTTCATGTTGGTGCGGGGGATGAAGTAGTGAATAAGACAGAGTCCCTGCTTTTGTGGAGCTCGTTTTGTAACGGAGAGAGATACACAATAAACATCTGAACAAATAGAGTTGGGGAAGATGCAGTTTTTGCTGGGAAGATCAGGGATAGTCTTTGCACGGGAGTGCTTTTTTTCAATTTCATTTGGTTTATTTCAAATGAGCAAATGTATCTGTTGGGTAGTCTGGTTTATAGAAGTGCCCATCAGTCGTGCAGATCTCTTGTATCATGAACAGTGTGACATTTTTTCCCCATTGGAGTACAGTAGTAACAGTTTTTCCATATCAAAGCCCAGCACCCTCTATATAAAAGAGTAGTCATTTGTAATCAGATGCCAAGAAAAAGTTGGGAATTTTAGCACCCTGTCCTTAACCAATATTAGCAGTCTTAACATTCTTACTGGCAGGGCACAGTGGCTTATGCCTGTAATCCCAGCACTTTGGGAGGTTGAGGTGGGAGTATTGCTTGAGGAGTTCGAGACCACCCTGGGCAGCCTAGTGAGACCCTCATCTGTATTTTAAAATGAAAAAACAACATTCTTACTGTAATTGATGTGGGAGGAAGAGCATCCCTGCTTCTAAAACGGTAAATCAGTGTTGCTACCGGAGTATCTTAGGCGTTAAGAAGTGAACGCAGTGATGTGCAGGAAAATGTATTGGAAAATCCTTGCTAGTGACCCACACCTGCTGTCCTTGTTGCTCTGAAGAACATGCTACAACTGCAAGTTTGAAAAAGTTTTCCTGAGCATTGGGCCTCTCAACTCTCTCATTTTGCATGTAATGGATTACACTGCTGTCTTATTTTAGCCATCTCCTAAGAAGTATTAGCTCTGAAAACATATTTGCTTTTTTTCTGGAATGCATTGAACTAAATGCATTACTATTAAGATAAATACTGCAGTGGATCCAACTCTTAAAAAAGCTAACAAGTTGCATTTTCAAGAAATTCAAAATGAAAATGGCCTACTAAGGTCTGTGGGGAAAACTTTTAGAAAATCATTTAAATTGATTTTCCCTATTTAATAAAGTAGTTAATGGGAAAATTCACATGGCTTTCTAGCTATTAAAATATTCCTATCCTGACATTTGAGAATCTACAATGTATAGGCAGGTTTGAAATTCTTTTTTTTTTTTTTTTAATTTGAGTGGTGTTTCAGAGTTTACAAGTGTGCTCACACGTGTTACCTCACGTGAACCTCACAGAGATGTCAGAATGGCTTATCATCCCAACTTTACAGTAATGGCAGATGAGCCTTGGAAAAGGTCAGGGTCACACAGTGAGTTAGTAGATCTGAGGCTAAAATGGACTTTTCTGTTTATCATATTGTTTACTGAATGCCTGTAATATGCCTTAGGTACGCAAGAGATCTTGTTCTGCGCCCCACCTCGTGGCGGTGGAAGCACACAGGTCAGGCCAGAGGAGGAGTTCTGCTCCTTTTGTGCTCCCTCTGATTTGGGAGCATGCAGTTCTTCATAAGAATCCCCACTCTCCTGATTGTTACTAGTCTTGCCACCATTCCTCATTGCTACCACTTGTCCCCTGTGTGAGAGGGATGGGTTGGGAGGGGAAGAGAGGGCACTTAACATCTGATTACAGAGGCAGAGCTTTATGTGTAATAAATGCTCTACTCTCCTAACAGGAGAACTTGCTTCTTTTATATCCCCTTCCTCCCTGTCAATCTATGATTGGATCTCAGGAGGTGAGTTGAGTGAGACAGTGTTTTCTCTGAGGGCCTTGTTTCCTGCTCATTCACTAAAGATTTGTCAGTGAATGAAGCAGCACTTCCACCCTCAGGATCTTATGTTATAGTTGGGGGGAAAGTGACAATGACACACCCCATGTAACTTATAAATAAATATATTTTATGATACTAATATATAAGTGTACATATATATACACATTTTTATATGTGAACATACATTAAAAAAACATAATTTCAGAATGCCTCACACGAATTTTGCTGCCACTCAAGCCTTTAAGACCTAAAGTCTGCTTACCTCTTTTTGTAAATAAAGTTTTATTGGAATATAGCCATACTCATTGGTTTATGTATTATATCTGTGGCTGCTTTTGTGCTACATGGGAAGAGTTTTGATTAATTGCAACAGAAGCTTCATCTTCCGCAAAGCCTAAAACATTCACACTCTGGCCCCTTAAGAGAAAGCTTGCTGACCCCTGCTCAGGATGTAGCAAGCATTGTACTCACGGCATTATACTCACGGCCATGGTGCAGCTGCAGACTTAGAAAAGAAGGCTTGAGTTGGCGAGCTGATGGACATGGCAGGTGGGTGGAACTTAGCAGTGGAGTGGGTAGTTTCTAGCCTCTGGGTGTGGGATCACTGTGCTAAGTCAGGAAGTGTGGCTAATCTTTGCTTAGAGGTGGGGAACTTGTGCTTTTAAGAAAGCACTTGGTGTTTTCTAGTAAATGTGAATTGTGGCGATTAAAAAAATTGTATATTAAAATTCGGAATTAACAAGTTTATGTAAATTAGAAAGTGAGAGTTGCCGCTATCCCCTCAATTCCCACTCTTCAAGGTGTTAAGAGCTGTTAAGAGATGGAGTTTTTCCCACTCTGAGTATTAACTTCTACTTAGTAATTTAAAAATCTGCTATATTTTAGACCATCTTTTTTTACATTGTGACCCTGAGGTTCACTTGATTCCCAAAATGTAGTCGGGATTGTTCAGTTGAGTGTTTGTTACATAGAAGATTAATGTGTAAAATATTTCAGAAGAGATTTTAATAGACATCTCCCTGTCAGTTGATGAGTTGACATTGTTTTTCTAAATAGTTTTAGAATTAGGCTTTTTATGACAAGTATTAAAGCACTTTGTACTATATTACTGGTATTTTAAATTTTTACAAATTTTTTAAAAAACTCTTGTTCTGGTGGAGGGTCCCATAATTAGAGTCACCTGAGAAACTTCAGAACAATGCTGGTGCCTGGTCCCCATTTCAGGCCTAGCAAGTCCAAAACTCTAGAGGTCAGGAGATCATCTACATTTGTAAAAGCTCTGCAAGTGAGCTATGGAGTAGATAACACTTTTTATAACATAACTTTGTTTTTATAATAAAAATTTGTGGGAAAATAGGAAGGTTTAACATGAAATATTATAGGTATAATTTATATTTCTAGTACAGGTCATGATTTATGCTGAAAAAACTTGTATATTTTATTTAAACTCAAATATTGAGCAAAGGAGGGAAATATATATAAAACAAGTATTTAAAAATTTTTTTGTTTGTTTTTGAGGCAGAGTCTTACTCTGTTGCCAGGCTGTCAGGCTGGAGTTCAGTGGCACAATTACGGAGCACTGCAGCCTCAACCTCCTGGGCCTAAGTGATCCTCCCATCTCAGCCTCCTAAGTAGCTGGGACTATAGGCACATGCCACCATGCCTGGCTAATTTTAAAATTTTTTTGTGGAGACGAGGTTTCGCTGTGTTGTCCAGGCTGGTCTTGAACTCCTGAGCCGAAGCAATCTGCCTGCCTTAACCTACCAAAATGTTGGGATTACAGGTGTGAGCCACCATGCGTGGACCTAGGAATTATGTAATTTGATTTGAAGAGTCATATAATTTTTCCCGCTTTACTTTTGTACCTCTTCTCCAAGAGAAAAGTCTACTCTCTCAAAAACCGAAAACACATTTCTTAACTTCTGGGAGGTAGTTTTGTTTGTATTAGTTCAAGTCCATACTGGAATACGTTTGACCAGTGTTTTCAAGCTGAGAAATGACATTTAATTATTTGTTATCATTTCTAGGTAGATAGTAATTTCTGTATTTACTAAGGTAAGCTAACTGGTTTAACGAACACACCTAATATTTCAGTGGTTTAAATCAGTAGAATTTCTTGCCATATAATAGTCCAGTGACTGTTAGTACAATGGGATAACAGCTCTGCTCTGCAGTTATTCAGGCTCTGAACTATGGGCATTTTTCCTATTTTAAATTTAATAGTGTCCAAAGGTCATCCTAGGTTTTGGCATTTGTTGAATGGGGGAAGAGCATGGAGGTTTTCACACGCAATTTTTATGGGTCAGACGTGGTAGTGGCACACATCACTTCTGTTGACATTTCATTGGCTTGGTCTTAGTCACGTGGCCATGCTAACTGCAAGGGAGGCTGGAAATGTAGTCTAGTTGACTCAGGGAAAAAAATGCCTTTGGTTATCAATTAGCAATCTCTTTCGTGTGGTCAAGGTAAACAACATCAGCAAGACATTGACTTCTCTGTGGGCTACCTAATTATTTCGTTTTTGCTTTTCCTTTTCTCATTTTCCCATGTTTTTGCAATTACTCTCCACTTTTCCCCATAAATATCCTGTTTTTGAGGTGATGTCCCTCATTCTTCATTTACTTTCAAGTCTAGTCAAGTCAAGTCTCTTGGATGCAGACAACAGAAACCCATTCCTGGCCAAGTTGGGCAGAAAACAAATGTAATGGAAGGCTATATGTTAACCCATAGAATTAATTGAAAGCTGGAAACTATGCTAGAAAAATAAGTAGGGGCCAAAGCAGGTGGCAGCAGAGGACACAGCCAGGGTCGCAGCAGAAGACCAGTCTGCTTCGGATCCCACACCTAGCACTTGTGCAATGCGTTGCTGTGTGAGCTTCAACTTTCCTGCCTCCACTGTGGATATTCTCTTACTGTCCCTACATCTTGCAGGAGTGACCCATCAAGACTCCAGAGTCTGAACAGGAGCATGTGATTGTCTAAACTTTGGTCACTAGCAAAGCCCTGGTTACCAGGGGGGTAAGGTAGGAGATTTGTTAGTTTGGCTTTTGTACTTGGTGGCATGGCTTTTTTGCCTTCCATGATTCTCATGAACTGTGAAGAGTGTTCAGATACCAAATGGCCTAAAAATGACAAATACCTATGTGGGAACCTTTTTCATCAGGAGAAATAAGTTGTGGCATAAGATGGGAGGCTGTGTTCCAATCTTGATTTTTATCACGTTGTTAAGCCTCTGGGTTGCAGCCGCCCCCTCTGTAAAGTGAGGTGGGGGAACTAGATGTCTGACAGTGTCTGTTCATTTACTCACTCATTGAATAAATATTTAGTAAGTGCCTTTTATGTGCCGACACGAAAGAATTATCACACCCTTGCCTTCCTATATTTGGGTGAGTCAGCAGAGAAGTCATTCTGATACAGTTAGGGTGATGTGCTCAGATACTCTAGCCTTGGGCAGGGGTGTAGGAGCTCGTGAGAGTTCCCAGGCCAGCCTGGGCAGAGAGTGTTGGAGTAGGGGATTCAGGGACCACACTCCGCTTCTTTCACTCATTCGTTTAGTGGTTCCTTTAAGCCTTTGCCTTGTTGTTATGAGAATACAAAAATAAATAAGACCATTACTTCCCTCCAAAGCACTAATTGTGAGAGCATGCTGATGGCTTTAGCAGGCAGCATGCTTGCTGTGTTGAGATAAGAGCAGAATACGGTCATGCACCAAATAACATTTCAGTCAATGTTGGACTGCATATACGACAGTATTCCCCTAAGACTGTAATGAAGCTACAAAAATCCTATCACCTAGTGATGTCTTGGGATCCTTACCCAAGGAGGTCTTGGCTTACGTGTATGTGTATCTTAATTTTTGAGAAAAATGTTTAAAAAGTAAAAAGTTAAAAAAATGAAAGCTTACAGAATAAGAATGTAAAGAAAGAAAACATTTTTGTACAGTTGTGCAGTGTTTTAAGCTGTTATTACAAAAGAATCCAAAAGTTAAAAAAAGATTAAAAAGTTATATAAAGTAGGTTAAAGTTAATTTATTACTGAAGAAAACAAGTTTTAAAATAAATTAGTGTAGCTTAAATGTACAATGTCTATAAAGTCGACTGTAGTAGACGGTTTAATGTCCTAGGCCTTTGCATTCATTCACTCATCTCTCTTCCTCTCCGTCCCTCCATCCCTCCCCCACCCATTGCAACTTCCAGTCCTGCAAGCTCCATTCCTGTAAACGCCCACCCAAGTGATCTTTTATATCATATTGTTATTGTACCTTTTCCATGCCTATAGCCAAATAATGAGGATTACAGTTGCCCTCATTATTCAGCACGGCTGAACAGGTTTGCAGCCTAAGAGCAGTAGGCTCTACCGTCTAGCGTGGGCGTGCAGTAGGCTCCACCGTCTAGCGTGGGCGTGCAGTAGGCTCCACCGTCTAGCGTGGGCGTGCAGTAGGCTCCACCGTCTAGCGTGGGCGTGCAGTAGGCTCCACCGTCTAGCGTGGGCGTGCAGTAGGCTCCACCGTCTAGCGTGGGCGTGCAGTAGGCTCCACCGTCTAGCGTGGGCGTGCAGTAGGCTCCACCGTCTAGCGTGGGCGTGCAGTAGGCTCCACCGTCTAGCGTGGGCGTGCAGTAGGCTCCACCGTCTAGCGTGGGCGTGCAGTAGGCTCCACCGTCTAGCGTGGGCGTGCAGTGTATACTCAGTGATGTTCTCAGAACCGTGAAATCGCCTGACAGTGAATTTCTTAGAACATATCCTCATGGTTAGGTGACAGGTAAGTGTTCTGAGGGAAGAATGGAGTAGGGGACCAGTTCCTTGTAAGATTCTGAGAACGTTTCTTAGCATGACATTTGATCCTGGGTCTTGAAGTTTGAGTTGAAGGCTTCTAGGAGGAGAAAATAGGAGGGCGGGGATAGCATGCTAGTTGGAGAGAAGAGTTGCTGGAGAGAAGAGTTGCTGAAGAGAAGAGCGAAGAGCTGCTGAAGAGCACCATTGAAGAATGGTGAGAAGGTCGGTGCAGTTAAGGGAAAGGATGTCATGGGACAGGATGGAGAGAAATGGTGGGAAATAAGACGAGAGGTGTAAACACTTAACCTGGGTACTCTGGGTATTTAAAGTATTGTGAAGTATTGATGATTTTGAGCCTTTTTTTTTTTGGTTGTGGACATGAACTTTGACAGCAGTAGGGGGAATACACTGAGGGAGGGCATGGAGCCTGGATAAGGAGCAGTTATTGTAGGGGATTCCCCTGGCCCCTTTCTGGATTAAGATCTTGACAGAGCATGGAAATAAGCAGCTGGATTCATGAGACATTCCAGAGGCCAAAGTCACAGAATGTAGTTAGATTGAGGGGGGTTGAGGTAAAGGGGGTGGGGAGGTGGAAGTAAGAGAGCGAATAAGATTGAGGTTTCTAGCTTGAGTGGATGGATGGGTGGAGATGCCGTTTATAGAACTGGGTCAAACTTGGCGCTACTGCCTGCTCCCCAGCCTGTGCAGACACAGTTAAATATAGCATGCCGTGCTTTCCAGCTGAGGCTTGAGTTAGCTTTGGAATCTTTTCTATAGCAGTGAGTGCTCCAGACAGCCACTGCCAATCTATTTGAGTTTGTACTGGAGAGGAAACCTATTTGCCTTCCCTGTCATAGGAGATGGGGAGGGGAAGGGAAGGGGAGCAGGGAGAGGAATCCCACCCACACTAGTCCCTCTTTTCCCTGCGCTCTTTTTTTCAGAACACATCATTTTCTGATCTCACACTCCCCTGTTTTTTTTTTTTGCTTGAGGATTCTTCTGTGCCCAGCAAAATACAAACTCCAGGAGGCCTGAGATTTGGCCCATAATTTTTGCATTTATGCCTTTAATGTTAAGAGCGTTGTCTGGAACAGCACTGCCAATAGAAATGTAAGCCACTTATGTAATTTAAATTTTTCTAGGAGCCACATTTTAAAAAAAGTAAAAAGAGGCCTGGAGTGGTGGCTTACGCCTATAATCCTAGCATTTTGGGAGGGCAAGGCAGGTGGACTGCTTGAGGCCAGGCGTTCCAAGGCTGCAGTGAGCTATGCTTGCACCATTGCACTCCAGCCTGGGCGACGAGGGAGAGACCCTGTCTCTTTAAAAAGAAAAAAGTACAAAGCAACAGTAAAATTAAACTTAAAATATATTTTAATTTACCTGGCGTTTCCAAAACCTATTATTTCAATTTATAGTAAAAAAAAATTGAGGTATTTTACATTTTATGTTGCTAAGTCCTTAATCTTGTTTTTTCCATTTATAGCACATCTTAATTCTTTATAGCTACATTTCAAGTATTCAGTAGCCACATATGACTATTGTTGACTGCATTGGACGGTGCAAGTCTAGAATATAGTAGGGGCTCAGTAGATGTTTGTTGAATGAATGAAGGAGAGGAAGATGAGTTGGTTGTTAAAGGTTGATTGTAGAATCGAGGAAGGGTTTTGTTCTCACAGTGAGGCAGGAGCATATTTTTATGTTTAAGACAGAGCTAGGAGAGAGAGAGGCGGAGATAACAGAAGTCAGCACGTGACTGATGGAGGAAAGCCCGAGCAGGTGTTTGGTCCAGGGGTCTGCAGCCAGGTAGATGGGAGGAGAGATGCCTTGCTAGTTACTTCACTGAAGGATAATCTTCAGTTACATTTTAAGAGACTCAACTCCAGTTTGTTTGGCATAAACTTCTAATTGAAATGTATTATAACTCTTCCTTCCCCACATTTTAGGTGCTGGTTAGTTGAGGGGTCATTTTTAAAGTCTTAAGGTGTTTGCCTAGTGACTTAACAAAAGAAAGGAAAATAAAAGCCTCTTTTTTTACGTACAAAATAGGAAAAGTCTTATTGGTGTATCTCAACATCTTACTTTGGTATCACTCAGCTAGAAAAATAAGTACTTTCTATACTAAAAATTGACTTACTGAATCTGATTTTTAGCATTATTATATTTGGAATTGTATAAATTATATATTTTGCAGTCAATATAAAATAAGGTTATTTTCCCCACAGTTGTCCCTCAGTCTTTACATACTTGAGTCCTCAATCTCCTACATAGTCTTTCATATTATGAGATGTAGTCTCCTTTTTTTTTTTTTTGAGACAAGGTCTCACTGTGTTGCCCAGGCTGTAGTGCAGTAGTGTGATCACAGCTCACTGCAGCCTCGACCTCCTGGGCTCAAACGATTCTCCTACCTCAGCCTGCCAAATAGCTGGGACTATAGGTGTGCGCTACCATGCCTGACTGATTTTTAACGTTTTTGTAGAGATGGGATCTCTCTGTGTTGCTCAGGTTGGTCTTTTAACTCTTGGGCTCAAAGCATCCTTCTGCCTCGGCCTCCCAAAGTGCCGGATTGTAAGTGTAAGCCACCGCACCTGATCTCCATTACTCTGAGTAACAAAGTCTTATTTGAGGTTGACACATAGACATGGAGCAACCTCTGTCAATAGTAGTTTTGGATGCTTATGGAGGTCACTTGATGGAATGAGTCTAAAAAGTGAAGCAATGAAATGTAACAGATTTTTTAGGTTATGACCTCACATGTTCAGGTAATGATATTCTAAATCTTTCAAAAAATCATTGTAAAAAGTATTGTTGTAAGTGAAAATAATTAATATACCTATTGGGTTAATGGAAAACACCACCTTTCTGATGTTAAAAAATTTTATCTCATTGTTACTTGAGATAAAATATCCAGTTATAGTATTTTACAGGGATTCAGTAAGTGTTGTATCTAAAACAACTTAGAAGTTAAGATTATGTGCTGCGGAAAACCAGATGACTTAAACAGGATTTAATGACGACAAAGACGCTGATGTTAAAGATGGAGTAGGCTCTCCACTATATTGAGAAGGGCACCTTATCCAGACTGAGATTTTGATAAGTGAGATTGGTCTTATCTCTTTGCTTTTGGGACAGCTTTATATTCCTGAGTGTGCTGTGCTCAGCCAGATGTGATAATGTCAAAGCCGGTAGTGATTGTAGAGATGGTTATTCAGGGGTGGTCACCTTTTTTTTTTTTTTTCGTGCCCCAGCATACTTGAGCAGGTTAGGTTACATTCTGGCAAAAAACAGGCTCCCAGGACAATTCTTGGGAGATGGGGGAGGGAGAGAGTGGTGTATATATTTTGAAGAGGTCTTAACTACACAGTGATTCTACCCCTGTGTGTGAGGGGCTGGGCTCTTTGGACAGATGACATGTTTTTTCCAGTGTTACGGAGTTAACCTTAGAGCTGGGACCAGAACCTTGGACTTGCTCCTTGTGCCAGTTTTAATTTTCTCAGCCACACCCTTTTCTTTCCTTTTATTTTGTACCCTTTTTTCTTACTATTTTCAATAGAATTTTAAATGTCATATGTTTAATAAGATGGAAACTGCTGATATAAATCAAGCAGTCTTTAAATTTTAAATGATGGTACATTTACGGAGACATTATCAACTAATTTAATTCCTTTTTCTGACTTTTTAAGTCACCTCTTTTTTCCAAGTCACCATGGCTTGGAACCGCTGAGTCATTCTTGAATCCAGCTGTCTCTTATCTGTCGTCCATATTGAAACAGGTTTTGAAGTCCTGTCAGTCTGCTCTCAGAGTGTCTCTTCATGCATCTCCTTCCTTTCTTTTGCTGACATTTCCCTCCTTAAAGGCTCTCACCGTCCCATGCTTGGGCTGGTGCAGTAAGCAACTGATAGATCTCTATTTGTGGTTCCTCCTGGTTCCAGTCCACCTTACACATTCGTTCTATCATTTAGCATTTGCCATTTGCCAGGTACCATTTTAAACATTAACTCTTTGCTGTTCTTAATACCTTGAGGTTTAAGTACTGTTATAAACCCATTCTGCAGATGGAAAGGGAGGTATGGATTTAATTGATTTGCCCAAAGCGACACAGAAGTTGGTAGCTAGCTAGTAAATGGCAAAATTGAATCCAGACTCCTTATGGTGTTAATTGCTATAGCTAAAGATGAAACTGGAGTTGTGCCACTCCTTGCACACTTTTATCTGGCACCCTCTTAGGCTGTTTTAGAAAATCCCATGTTTTAGCTTGCCATTCTGTTGACCCAGCCTGCCTTTCTAGCCTTAACTTACCCCTCCGTCTATATTCTATTTTCCAGCCAAATATGAGGTGACGTTTAAGCTGCTACTTGAAAGAGAAGTGGGAGTTAGGCAGAGCAGTAAGGGAATCATGTTTGGGGAAGAGTGAAGAGTGTACTTGAGAGAGTGTGGAGGTGCCTTGGAGGAGCTGGAGCCCAGAGGCGCCCCATGAGAACAACACAGGAGGCTGCAGGTGGAGGTGGGTGCCTGATTGTAGAATGCTTTCTAGTTGTCTTCCACAGGACATTTTTGGGAGCTATTCACAAGATTCATGGCTACCGTGCTCTAAAATTTGATGTGAAGTTCATTTTTCCTGGACTTCTTACTTAATTCCTCTCTCTTTTGGCCCAGCCACCCCTTTGCCAGTTTACACGGGTGATGAGCAGGCTGTTTGGAAAGAACGTCCTCGAGCAGGGTGCTGTTTCCTAACCCTGCGTCTTTTTCCCCTCTGAGATCAGTTTATCTTTATTCACTTGCAGGTGTTCAACAATCTTGTCTTTTATGGGGAGTTTCTAATGTGTCTTGAGCACTTTCCCACCCCTCCTGTCTTGGAGGCATGGTTCAGAGTGGAAAAGGGCGCGGGCCCACCTACCTCTGGCCTTCCCACCTCAGCCACCATGCTTAGGGCCGTGGTGGAGTGCTTGACCTCTTTCTGTGTACAATGCAATACATGCTGGAATAATGCCACCTTATGCATAGGACTTTTGTCGGTGTAAGGGCATACTGGAACAAATTGGCATAGAATAAGAGTTCAGTGAATGTTGTCACTACTTTTTATTACTTTTTAATTGTGAAAAACTCACAGATTCTGTAATAAAGGGTCATAGAAACCTGCTTTATCCATACTATCATTACTGAGAATACTTTCTGGTTTGGAAAATTTGCTTGAGAGGTAAAAAGAAAATTTACTTTATTTATTTATTTATTTATTTATTTATTTATTTATTTATTTAGTAGAGACAGAATCTTGCTCTGTTGCTCAGGCTGGAGTGCAGTAGCACGATCCTGGCTCACTGCAAACTGACTCCCGGGTTCAGGTGACTCTTGTCTCAGACTCCGGAGTAGCTGGGACTACAGATGCATGTCACCACACCTGGCTAATTTTTGTATCCCCCCGCAAGACAGAGTCTCACTCTGTTGCCCAGGCTGGAGTGCAGGGGCACGGACTCGGCTCACTGCAACCTCCACCTCCCGGGTTCAAGCTATTCTCCTGCCTCAGCCTCCCTAGCTGAGACCACAGGCGTGTACCACCATGATCGCCTAATTGTGTGTGTGTGTGTTTTTAGTAGAGGTGGGGTTTCGCCATGTTGACCAGTCTGGTCTCGAACTCCTCGCCTCAAGTGATCCGCCTGCCTCGGCCTCCCAAAGTGCTGGGATTACAGGCATGTGCCACCGCGCCTGGCCTTTTGTGTTTAACTTTTAAAGCATCTCTGGTCAGATGAATATTTTGCCTTTTGGGTATTTTTAAATGGAAAATTTCTGTAAATAATCAGTGTTTTAATTAGAATCACAAAGCCAAATGATTGCCTCATTGGATAATTTTAAGTATTATGCTGCAATTCAATATAGGTACCAAGTACTTAACTAGACTTAAAAATATCTTGTATGTTTAACAGCTGTTTAGCTAGAACTAAAAAAGAGCAAGTCCTCTATGTGTATGCTTCTCCCCTTTTCTCCCTGGGATGGGAGAAGGAAAAAGTTAATTTTTTTCCCCCTTGACTGCTGTTGCTGTGCCTGCTTTAGAAGAAGACAGAGGTAAAGATCAGGGAAGGCAACTTTCTTTCCAAAGAAACGTTATGTGCCTGAAACTTAGTAACATCTTCAGACACTTCTTAAAATGGCTTGGTTATGGCATAGCTGAAGGTCTGAGGCCGTGGTAGGTAACCTTCTGCCTGTGTTGTATTCCTGGCCACCTCTGTGTGTTCTGACCCTGCTCCTCTAGAGAGGAAAGCAGCTAAGCAGGCACCTTTCAACTTTTGAATGGCTTCATAGTATTACAGCATTTAGATGTGTTGTGCCGTTCCCCCTCTTTTTGTACTTACGGGTTTCTTGGAAGACAGCTGTAATATGCCTGTAGGCACGCTAGACAAAGTTATGGTCAAGGGGGTGGTAGGGGAGGGCATCTGGGTAATTTACTGTGTGTGTGTGTGTGTGTGTGTGTGTGTGTGTGTATGCGCGCGCGTGTGTGTACATATACATATGTATTATATTTTAAAAATTTTACATAACTAGTATTTCACTATCTTTTTGATTTTGAAAAAAATGAACTAAGTTGAACTTTAACCACCATTTATTAAAACATTTCTTTTAAGCTCTAAGCAGAGGCTCCAGATCGTCTTTGAGGCACATTTCCTGTCCCCTGGCAACTCTGTGTGTAACGTTTCAAACCCAAGGCATTGTACAAGAGAGAGGAGTACTTTGGGTTTACATGGTCGAGGGTGATGATGAATCCTCTTATTTCATGTGTAAGAAGACCGGCTTATTTGTTGCCATGCCCCACACTGATGCTGGGGCCAAGGCAAGCTAAAGGGGATGCCTAAGTCCTAGCCTAATGTCTGTCTTCTGTAGAGCAAGCTGAACTTTCAAAGGTATTTCTCGTTTTACCTGTTTTGTAAATGAATATGCTAACTTTGCACGCCGCAGAGGAATGTGAGATATAGAGAGCAGGCCGAGGTCCATGGGGCTTCATAAAGGGCATTTTGAGCAGCTGGAGGCTTGTGGTTACCATGTCCAGGCTCTTCCCCTGCTCTCCTTAACTATCCTACAGATGCCTCTGACCTGGGAGGAAGGAAGAGAAGACCTCATCTCCTGACTGAGAGTGGGAAGTGGCAGTCACTGAATGTGCTTGCCGTGTGACATTACTGCACGTCAGGCTGGCAGTTCACTGTTTTGTGTGTGGAGGACTGTTTCTGATGCTCTCTGCTATTTGCTAAGCCATAAATAAGGATACACCGTCTGACAACTACTATAATAGTATGAAGGACAGCTTTGAAATCAAGACGTCTGATAACCTTAAGCTGTGGTCACTGTCATTTTTCTCTTGAAAGACCCTGGACTCTCAGGATCTGGCTTACCATCTTTGATGGACAATCATTTTATTAGCTTGCTTGAAAGAATTAGTTCCTCTGTTATAATCACTGTAGTGTCAGTTGGAATGACTTGAGCCATTTTTGTAAAACTTGTGAAATCTTTATGTATTTATATGAAAGTTAAACTTACTGAAGGCTGAATGACTGCAGTGAAAGTATGAATCCTTTAATTAAATAAGTGGTTAGCATTTATATAAGCAGTCTAATTAGGACCCCAAATATTTGCTCATTTTCTTTAGGGCTACTAACCTGGATGCCTGATGGAGTAATGATCACTGTCCTATGTAGATCTTGTAGATTTTTGAAAGTACTTTCTGTCTCACAGTGGTGGTAGATTTTGTTTATTTAATTATTTAGGGGGCATGTTCTCAGTTTAGCCTGATTAGTTACCTGCTGAATAAATAATGCTATTCTAATACCCTGCTAGGAAGAAATTTATGTAATTGAAATTCTGATTTCTATGTAACGTTTTGTTTTCGTATTGAGACATGATACTGCCTGACAGGGCTGCTTCAGCAGCTGTCATCTGGTTTGTTGTTTCTTGTGTTGTTATATGGATTCTGCTAGCCTAAAAGGCATTCTTCTCTGTGTCTCTGCAGGGCTGTCCAGTGAGTCATCCAAAATTAAACTTCGATCAGAAATAAGTTTCGTTTTTTTCCCGCAAAGGACTTGGAGTGAGTGGGCTTGAGAGTACTTGTATGCAAATTAAAAATATATATATTCGTAAATATTTGGGAGCATTAGGTCAAGTGCCAATTAAGTCAGGAAGGATCCTGCAGCCATAGTCATGAAGATAAACTTTTTAAATTGCATTTGCTCAAACTTAAACATGTTTGTGAGTATTTTGTATAAGCGACCATTATTTCAGTTGCTATGTTAGATTTGTTGCTTTCTTTAGCTTGGATTTTTTTTTTTGGTAAAGTATTAGTTTTTAATGTTTCAAAAGATTTTTTTTTGCAGTCATTTAAAATCAATTGTCGGTTAATACCTAAAATTCGGCAGATTGTATGTTTTATTTATTGCAACATGTTAAGAATCTTTTGTTTCCTGTTGACATTTTAAAAATCTCCTAATGGCAGATTGATTTGTCTGTGCTCTTTTTGTATTATTAAGTCAGGCAGCAGATACTTAGAGAGCTTCTGCTGTTTTAAGCCATGGGGAGGCAGTAGCGAACAAAAGGAGTGGGGGAGTCTTGTGGCGTTCACATCTCAGAAATGTTACTGCGCTAGGAGGGAGACTTTGGCTTCTAATCCACTGTTAGCCACTAGCCTCCAGTCAAAGTTAGAGAACCACCGGTCTTCATTCTTTTCATTAAGTGGTTGGACTTGTCTAAAAAGGTTTAATTTCACCTCCAGACTTTGTCTTGAGACATTGCGTGTCTTTGTTTACCTGTTTCCAAACTTCCCTACACTCATTCCTAGATTTAATTAAGGGCTCAAAGACTGCTCAATACCTTGTTTTGTACTAAGTAGGGAAGAATTTTAATTTAAATAGGTTTCATTACTGATTATTAATTTAAAATTTATGGGCACTACAAGAAAAACTATTTCTCTACCTGGAATTTTCATGACTGCCAATAACTTAGTACTAGGTGGTATTATCTGCTTTATTCATTCTTATTATTTAAAATATTTTATAACTTTAGGATATTAGGGAAAATATAAATTTACCCATATTATATGTTATCCTGTGTACAATATGATAATTTATGGAATCCAGCAGCTATATGTTGGATTACTATTTTAATCTTTTCTGTCTTCCAGATGGTATTACCAAAAATAAATCCTTGGCCTCCTATTTTAGCTGTAAGAATTTGGCTTACCTTTTGTAATCAAGAGTGGTAAGGGCCCTTTTACTGTAGGGTTAAGTAAGATTTTCTGTTATTTAGTTGTTGAGGATAGTACAGTTCCTAAAAAATGATACGTGCTTGTTAAATACAGAATGAATGAAAAGCACACATCTGCATATTAGTCTTAAAGTTTTAAGATGATTATTTTTGATTTTCAAATATAGGTAGTATTTCATTTTATTTAAGTTATACATTTATTTAAATTATCTAAGTTATAATAAAATGGCAGAACCACAACTACTTTTACACCAACCGAATACTTACATTTATTTCTCCTGTCCTTTGTGCTGTGATTGTTTTATTTATATGTAATAAACTCCACAATGTTATTTTTGCTTTGAACAGTCAGTTGGCTTTCAAAAATATTAAGAAAAAATGTCTTTTATATTTATCTACATACATATTTACATTTCTGGTGCTCTTTATTCCTTTGTGTGAATCTCAGTTTCTGTCTGGAATTATTTTCCTTCTGTGAACTTGTGTGAACATTTTTTGAGGGCGGATCTACTGTTGACAAATTCTTTCACTTTCATGGGTCTGAAAAAGTATTTTGCCTTCGTTTTTGAAGGGTGTTCTCACCGGATATAGATTTGTAGGTTAAAGGTCTTTTTTATTTTCATCATTTAAAGATGTTTTATTTTCTTCTGGCGGTGCACATGGTTTCTGGTGAGAAAGTGGTGACTCCCCTATATGGAAACGGGTGTTTTTGTCTCTGGCTGCTTTTACAATTTTTTTCTTCATCATTGGTTTTCAGCAGTTTGGTTGAGTTGCCTCAGTGTGATTTTTGTGTGACTTTTTCCTTTTTTTTTTTTTTTTTTTTACTTGTTTTCAGTTTGGTTAATTTATATTGCTTTGTTTTTCCATTCACTTATCTTTTCTTCTGCGGTGTCTGAACTGCTATTAGGTCCGTTCAGTGAATTTTTCATTTGAGTTATTTTGTTTCTCATTTTTAGAATTTCCATTTAGTTCCTTTTCGTAGATTCTATTTCTCTATTAAGATTCACTATTCCCTTATTTTGTCCATGTTTTCCTTTATATTTTAAAACATTCATAATAGTGGTTTTGGTCTGCTAACTTCACTCTTTCTGTCATTTCTGAGTCTTAAATGGATTTTTTCCTCCCGAATACAGGCCACATTTTCTTGCTTCTCGCCGTGCCTAGTGAATTGGGCTGGCTATGGGGATGAGGAATGCTGGCCCGTGAGTGTTTGGATTTTGTTGTTCTCTTTAAAGAGTGTTGAATGTCGTCCTGGCAGGCTGTTAATTCACTTGCAGACCATCTTGATCCTTTGAGGTTTATTTCAGTCTCTGTTAGAACAGGGGCCAGCCTTTACTGTAGGGCTGGATTAGCCCTAGCCCTAAGTGTGGATTTTCTGGGGTCTCTGTTGAATGTCTGTGGGTTTCTCCACTGTAGCCTGTTTGAACACTCAATGTCTTACAGTCTTGTGTGAATTCTAGTAGTTATTCAGTTCATAGTTCCCTGGTAGTAGTTCTGTGCCTGGCTTCATGGTCCTTCTCCCAGTGCTTGTGCAGCTTAGCATTTGGCCAAAGAGTCAAGGAGAACCCTATGTACGGATTGATGGAGCTCCTTCTCTTTTTGTTACCTGCTGCACAAATTCCAGCCAATTCAATGGCCTTGAACTCTTCCTTCTGTCTCTGCAGCACAGTGAGATTGCTGTGTTCTGTTTGGGCTCCCCCTTCCTATACTGTACCCTGGAAAGTGCCTCTAGATAGGAAACCAAGGTGATTGTAGGGCTCACCAAGAGTGATTTCTTTTTTCAGTCATCACGATTCTGCACTGCCTGTTGTCCAGTGTTTGAAAACGGTTACTTCGTATGTTTTGACTAGTTCTTTAGTTGTTTATGATGAATGAGGGAGTCTGGTACCAGGTACTCTACAAAGGTCAGAAGTGGAAATCTGATAATACAAATTTCTAAGGGTAACATGTTTTTATCCATAACCCATTGTTACTAACAATTTTAATATATAGATTCAGTTAATCTTTCATGCTGAAAAACCTGAGATTTTATTTATGTCTTACATGAGCAATTTCATTGTGTTTCTAGATAATTGAGTATGCTCTTTTGGCTAGTGGGTTGACAAGCTTGTGTGTGCGTGTGTGTGTGTGTTTATGCATTCTGTAGTAACACTGGCGCGCGCGCGCGCGCGTGTGTGTGTGTCCTGTAGTAACACATATTGGCCACTAGAGGGTAATAAGAAATCAGTTCATTTGTTCTTATTGGATCACTGTTACTAAATAGTCCTTATCATTAGACTTTTTGCATAGTCACAGTCATTGCTTACTTTCACTTTAATATATATTTATTTAACACCTTCTGTGGAGCCAGGCACTGCACTGTGTGCTTGGGATATAAAAATGAGTAAGAGCAGTTGACTGAGCAATAGCTGTAGCCTGTGCTATAAGACTTTTCTCTGCTTTTGATTCAAGAACCCCTCATTTAAAAAATACTACATTCATTCTTACCTCCCGTGCAGTCCCCTCCCTCCCTCTCTCAATGATTTCTTCACAGTCTAAATATTCCTGATGGATTCAGTTCATTCCTTTATTGCACAGATATTTATTGAATGCAGGCCATGTGCCAGGCACTGTTCTTGGTGCTGATGATAAAATCGTGAACAAAGCTTACTTATGGACTTTCGTTCACTTACCCTCTTAATCATGTGCCTTTATTTCTGGCCATCATTAGAGGTGCAATTCATTTTGGATGTGCCTTGTTGCTAGGGACCTCGTGGGTTTTTGCCCACATAAGCTTGGTTGCCCTCCTCATTTCTTAGTGGATTCTGTCTTAGAACCTCAGCCTCATAAGTTTCCACATTTAGATGCTATAGTTTTAATTAAATTATTTTCATTTTCTTTTTGTTCTTTAATATTGTTGTTTGATTTAACTGTTTCTCTTTAAAATCTACTATCAATTAATACTGTCACAGGAATGGTCCCCTGTTAACACATTACTAACAAAGAAATTCAGGTTAGGTAAGAATAACATTCAGATCTACAAGTAGAGCTACGTGTGGGTTATGTATCAGAGATGATGGCTTCTGATACTTGTTATTTTTACTTTTTTGTTTTTAAACTTAGGGTCTTTTCTCATGCTTTTTGTATTTGCTGTTTCCTCTGTGTTTACCACTATCTTTTTGAATCTTATGTCCCAGTCTTTGAGATGTGTTGTTTATGAAATATTTCTCTGTAGAATCAGTGCTGATCCATACTGGTAATATGGTCTCTAGTTATTATAGTTCCTTGCTAGAACATAGTAACGTGGCTGAAGTAAGAAAGCTGCTTCATTTTTCTTTTAGTAAAATATTGAATTTTTCCCCAGTTTAGCAAAGTTACAGAAACATGCTCATGGTAAAAATGATCGATACAGTTCAGAAGCACGTAGAGACAGAACTCCACATGCATGATTTTCTCCAACATGCTTTCCATACTGTTTGACAGCAGTTGAAAATACTTTGGAACTGCACTCCAAATGATGATTTTAGATAACTTTGAATTATTTGTTAAGTTCATCATTAAATTATAACATTATCTGATGTTAAAACATGTATTGTGATACATTCTTAAGCTAAGATATTATTATACTGAGTTGAATAAAGATTATATAATACGGTAGATAGTAGGTTGAACCATATGAAATTACTGTTTTTGTAAGCCAAATGTAGTCAGAAATCTATCAGCAGTTTCATATGGTTCCGCATAATACTTTATATGATCATCCCTGTTACAGGATGAACTGAGTCATTTTTTTCATTAACATTTGCATTAAAATTTTAGGAAGATAGAAACTTAAGAGTAAAAACATGGGTAATTTGCTTAATTACGAAATCAGGTTAACTAGAAATATGCATATTAGTTTTGTCCCCTTGGAATCTTATCATAGGAAAGGAATGAATGAATGGATAACTTAAATACTTTTTGATGTTGCAGGAGGAAATTAAACTTAGGTTTATTCTGAATTTCATACACAGCAGTCGAGTTAAGAAAGGAGACAATGAGCATGTGGCAAGCACACCTCGTTTATATACCATGTTTACCAGCAGTCCCCCTGTACTGGTGGCTTAATCTTTCTTCACTTTCACTAAATAACTGATAATGTCACTAACTAGTTATGATAGGTGTTATAATACATAGCTAAAAAGGTACCAGAAGTGAAAAAGTTTTTTCTTGCTAATTCACATTCAGATCACCCACAGCAAATTCCAAAAAGAACATCAGATTCTTTGTCACCTAGCATATCACCGTTATGCATGGGAATGTGTATTATTCTCCCTAAAAAAAGTTTCAACTTTATAACTAGAAAAGTAAATCTATTGGGGAAAAAAAACCCTCTAGTGTATTGTTTAGATAGACTATAACTTATTTTTGGATTATCCACTACTTGAATTAGTTGGAGAACAGCTTTCTTTTATTAAGGTGACCAACGCTTTTCAAAATAGTATTGGCATCATCTGATGACTTGTTAGAAATGTTGACCCTTGGCCAGGCATGGTGGCTCACGCCTGTAATCCTAGCACTTTGGGAGGCCAAAGTGAGTGGATCACCTGAGGTCAGGAGTTCAAGACCAGCCTGGCCAACATGGTGAAACTCTGTCTCTACTAAAAATACAAAAATTAGCTACGGGTGGTGGCGGGTGCCTGTAATCCCAGCTAGTTGGGAGGCTGAGGCAGGAGAATTGCTTTACCCTAGGAGACAAAGGTGGCAGTGAGCCAAGAGTGCACCACTGCCCTCCAGCCTGGGTAACAGAGCAAGACTCTGTCTCAGAAAAAAAAAGGAAATGTTGACTTTCAAGCTCTACTGAATCAGAACCGTCACTTTTAAAAAGATTCAAAAACAATTTGCAGGCACATTAAAGTCCAAGAAGTGCTGTTACAGATTATGAATGGCATTGTCACCTCCGCAAGACAGTGCTGATGCAGCCCCTCAGTAAGTGCTTGTTGAATTTAATGCATATAATTCACTCAATCTAGATTCAAAAAATGAAACAAGTATTTCAGGAGGGTAGTGATAACAGCAGTAATCAAGGGAACTACCTGTTTCTTTGTAATTCTTTCATAGCTATCTGGATGTCACAGAATTACCCATCTTTCCTTCCAGATGCATCTTTCAGTCTGATTCTATCCATGCTGGATGGTCATTTGGATGTCTTGTGAATACAGTAGATATACACACATATGTGTATGGATGAGAGAGCAACAGAACTAAAACAGAAATCAACATAGTGTATGAGTTTAGGGAGTAATTAGATTTTGATTAGTCAAGGATGCATAATCTTTCGTAATATTGTAATATATAAGGTAACTAAAAAATAAAAATATGGGGAGATGATATAAAAAATTCCAGCAAAAGGTAAGAAAGGAAAAGGAACATAAAACAGTTGGAACAAATAGATTGTTGGTGTTCATTTATAGATACAGCTCAACCACATACTCTTTACAAGAGATAAACCTAAAATACAAGGAAACAGAAGAAGGTAAAGGTAAAAAGATGGACAAAAGACATACCATACAAAAATTGATGCAGAGAAGGCTTGGTGTAGTCAGACTGATAACAGATAAAGCAAAAAGCTTTACTAGAAATAAAGAGGGCAGTTTATGATGATAAAAGGTATTATTCATCAGGAAGGCATAACAACCCTGAATTTGTATTATCCAGTATAACACTTTAAGTAGGAGATTTTTAATACATTGTTGTTGGTAACTGATAGAACAAGATGAGACCAAAATTTAAAAAAAAATACCTATATAAGACAGCATACTTAATAAAATTAAACCTTTGATGAGGCTGACCATGAAGAAAGAGAAGACCTCATTAACCAATGTTGAGGTGAAGAGGATATCACAAAAGCTTATGAGAAGATATTATAAAAACTTGATGTCAGTCCATTTGAAATTTAGATGAAGTTATACTATTAGAAAACTACAACTTAACAGACACAGCAGAAAATAGAAAATCTGAATAGTCCTATTAAACATGATCCTTAGTGGAAAGAGCTACCCACTAGTTTTGAAGTCTTTGGGATTTACAAAAGAAAAAAACAAAAAAAACAAAAAAAACAAAAAAACGGAAACTACCCACAAGCAAAACTCCTGGTCCAGAAGGTTTCACCAGTGAATCTACGACACACACATAAAATCATGACCAAATTGCATTCCAGAAATGGAAAATTTTTGTTTGTTTGTTTTCACAGGATCTTGGGCTAGAGTGCCCTGGGCTAGAGTGCAAGTGGTGCAATCATGGCTCACTGCACCCTCCTCCTCCTGGGCCCAGGTGATCCTCTAACCTCAGCCTCCTGAGTAACTAGGACCATAGGCATGTGCCACCACACCCTACTAATGTTTTAATTTTTTTGTAGAGATGGGGTCTCACTATGTTGTCTAGGCTGGTCTCAAACTCCTGGGCTCAAGTGATTTTCCCACCTTGGCCTCCAGATTGCTGGGATTACTGGTGGGAACCACCATGCTTGGCTCAAGGAAAGTCGTTTATCATTTCAAAAATCAATCAGCGTCATTCACCACATTAACAGAGTAAATCAGAAAGGTCATCTCATTTCAGTAGATACAGAAAGAGCATTTAATAAAAGTCAGCATCTATTCATGAGGAAAAGGTCTTAGAAAACTAGCAGTAGAAGGAAACTTTGTTAATCTGGGAATAGTATCTGTTAAAAACCTGCAGCAACCATAATACTGGAGAAATGTTGAAAGCTTTCTTTCTAAGAAAGCTGTATTTCCAAGATTGAGAATATGTGAGAGTAGTGTCTGTTACCTCCTTTTTAAATCATCACTGTACTAAAGGTCCCAGCAAGTAGAATAAGGCAAGGGAAAGAATAAGGATTGGAAAGGAAAAATAAAATTGTTCAGATGCTCACTAGCCACATGTGGCTATTTGCTACATTACTGATACAGGTAAATCCATCATTGCAGAAAATTCTGTTGGGCACCACCATTCTATAGAGATCAATGCAATTTCAATTTCAACATCCCAACATGGGTTTGTTTTGGTGGATTTGATGGGGTGAATCAGGAACTTACATGGAATAGCCAAACTTACTTACTTTTTTTTTCTTTTAGAGGTGAGGTCTCTGTTACCCAGGCTGGAGCACATACAGTGGCACAATCATAACTCACTGCAGCCTTGAAATCTTGGGCTCAGGCAGTCCTCCCACCCGAGCCTCCTGAGTAGCTGGAACTACAGGTGTGCATCACCATGCCTGGCTTTTTTTTTTTCTTACAGAGATGAGGTGGTGGTGTGTTTCCCAGGCTGGTCTCAGACTCTCGGGCTCAAGTGATTCCTGCCTCGGCCTCCCAAAGCCCTGCGATTACAGGCATGAGCCCCTGCGCCTGGCCTGCCAAAACATTCTTGAAGAAGAACAGAATTTCCTGTTGGATCTTAAAAATTTTAAAGCTATTGTAATTTAGGTAGTGTCCAGTTCTTGAACAGAGACCTAGGTAGGTAAGTCTGTATCCAGTAGAACAGAATAGGCAGTCCAAAACTAGATCCAAGCATAAAGGGAAATGTGATTTATGATAAAGATGGGGTTACAGAGCAGTGGAGAATGTTTGTCTTTTAAATAATTGGTTAAGGATCAATTGGATGTTAATTTGGAGGGGGAAATGAAGCTTGATTCCTATTTTACACAGAAGTCAAATGCAAATGGATTTTGCATTTAGATGTGAGAGAGAAAGCCCAGTGTTTAGAAGGTAATAGATTTTTTTCATGACTTTGATATAAGGAAAAATTTCTTAGATTCCAAAAGTATAGTACTAATTGTAAAGCAAAAGTTGATAAAATTAAGAACTTTTATTCATCAAAGTATACCATTAAGAGGGTGACAAGGCAAGCTGCCTGTAACCAATAGGGGCTCACTCATATTCAGAATATGGATTTTTTAAAATCCTAGAAATTTGTAAGAAATGGGCTTACAATTCAGTAGAAAAAATAGAAAAGCAACCTGAATGTACATTTCACGATGTGATGTGTAAGTGGCCAATAGACATGCAAAAATGCTCGGAGTCACTAGGAAAATGCAAATTAAAACCACACTGGAGTACCACAGCACAAATACACTTAGCATAATGGCTGAAATTAGACTGATGATTGCATGCCATAGTGAAGGAGTGGAGTGTGAGAATTTTTCATAAACTGCTAGTGGTGGATAAATTGATTGGAACAAAAAAAGACCAGAAAAACAACAGGACAGCATCTCTGTGTATACCAAACGATGCATAACAAGAAGCTTACAAGTGGCAGTGTTCATAGTAGCCCCAAACTGGAAATAATCCAGGTGTCGGTCAGTAGTGGAGTGGATAAATTATCATTTGTCCATACTGTTGTAAAGCAAGGTAATGGACAAACTGCAGTTTATAGGCATAAGATGAAGTAAACAATTCTACTCTATTACATTAGTTTGTACTTGCCCTGCTATAAATAAATACCTGAGACTGGGCAATTTATAAAGAAAGGAGGTTTAGTTGGCTCATGGTTGTTTCTTCAGGCTGTACAGGAAGCATGAAAGCCTCTGGGGAGGCCTCAGGAAAACTTTCAATCATGGCAGAAGGCGTTGGAGAAGCAGGCATGTCTTACATGGCCTGCAAAGTCAGGCAAAAGGGGGAGGTGCCACACAGTTTTAAACAGCCTTTTTTCGTGAGAACTCTTATCACGAGGATAGCACTAAGGGGGATGGTGCTAAACCATTAGAAACCACCCTCATAATCCAATAACCTCCTACCAGGGCCCTCCTCCAATATTGGGGATTACAGTTCGACATGAGAATTAGGCAGGGACACAGATCCAAACTGTATCACCTGCTTATATGAAAACATCACGCCTGTAATCCCAGCACTTTGGGAGGCTGAGGCGGGTGGATCACGAGGTCAGGAGATCGAGACCATCCTGGCTAACATGGTGAAACTATGTCTCTACTAAAAATACAAAAAATTAGCCAGCGTGGTGGTGGGCACCTGTAGTCTCAGCTACTCGGGAGGCTGAGGCAGGAGAATGGCGTGAACCCGGGAGGTGGAGCTTGCAGTGAGCCGAGATTGTGCCACTGCACTCCAGCCTGGGTGACAGAGCGAGACTCTGTCTCAAAACTAAATAAATAAAAACAAATCGGGTTTTGGAGGTCAGGATAGTAGTAACTTTTAAGGAAGAGGAAGGAGGTGTTGGTTAGAAAGGGTCATAGAGTGGTGTGGTGGGTTTCTGGGATGCTGGCCATTTTTTCCCCGTTTCGTGACACAGATTGATTTTATGATAGTAATTTAAGCTTTGTGCTAATGATTTTTATACTCTTTTCTACAATATTGCACTGAATAAGTTTAAACATAGTATATAACAGTGACATAGATAATAAAAACAGAAGCTAACATTTTTATAAAAAGTGTTTGGTGTGTGTCACAGGTTTCATTCTGTGTGCCTGTTGGTGGTATCTCATTTAAACTTTGTAACAAGGAATAGGGTCAGTATAGTAATACCTCTGCTTCATAGATAGGGAATCTAAGGCTTTGAATGGTTAAGAAATTTGCCAGTCACAGCCTTAGTCTTTTACTGTTTATAAGAACTTTTTATATATTAAGGATCTCAATTCTTTTCATTTATATTCGTTCCTACCTTTTTCTTTTTAATGTTCAGATTTAAAAGCCCTCATCACCCCCAGTATTTGAATTTAGATGTTCAATGTTTTGCTTTTACAAACAACACCAGGATAAACATGCTCGGCATCTTTGTGCACATCATTGATTATTGCCTTAGTGTAAGTTTGTAGAAGTTCTTTTAAAAAGTGAACAAGGTTGTTCTACAGAATTGAATTGAATGAATGTATTTTTGACTATGAATGATGAAATGTTTAGAAAAGTTGGCCATCTTTCACCACAGTTGTACTATCCTTTTACTTATTTAATAAACATTATTAACCATGTAGATTGGGAAAGTTAAGGACCTCACTGTAATGGAGAGAGACGGAAGAGAATCTAAAGTCTGAAAGCAATGCTAGGGGCAGTTGACATTCCAGCTTCAGCAGGGGTGGAGGACTTGAGATTTGTATTTTAGAAAGGTCACTTTAGCCATGTTATTGAGTAGATCCAGAATTGAAAATAGAATAAAGACAGCTATTAGGAATCTCTTTTGGTAATCTTAAGTGTTATATGTGGTGATGTAGATGAAAAGGTTGTGTTTGAGTATTCTGTTAGGAGAGGGAATGAGCAAGATTGGGCAGCTGTGAGGGAAGAACTCTAACATGACTGCCAGAGTGTTGATTCTCGTTGACTGCGTAGGCAATGGTGTCATTCCCTGTGGTGGAAAGTAGAGGTGGAACTTATGTTTGGGGAGCTTTGTTCTCTTTGTTTTGCAGAGTGTGTGCCACATTCAGGTAGAGATGGTATGCTCCACAAGATGGGCACTGGCCCCATGAGCCTTTACTGCACATTGACTGTGCATTACTCTACAGTACTTGCAGATAACATTGGGCCATTTATTAATTGCCAGAGCTGTTCTGAGTATGTTGTATGTATTAAAGCACTAAACCTTCATAACAACCTTTTCCGGTAGGTATTATTATCATTATCAGGATATTAGGTATGCATCACCATACAGCTGGTCACCGGTAGCGCTGGGATCTCCAACCCCAGCAACCTGGCTGAGAGTCTGTGCCCTTCACTGTTGGGCCACCATTATTGTGTGTCTTGAAAATGGTAGAAGTCGGAAGTATTTTGCTACTGAGCGGTATGGTCGGTTGTGTTGTGGCTGTTAGCTGGTTCATTCAGGAGGACAGGCACAAGTATTTTGAATCTAGTCATTCTTGTTGACCAAGGTTTTAGGCTTTAGTCTGTGATTACAAATTTGGCTGAATTTAAGAAAAATCTTTTTTTTATCCTTTTCTTAAAGAATTACGTTTTATTAGATACCATTGCTTTTATGGACCAAAGTGTTAATTTTTCATTTCCGCCATGGATATCATGATCATGGTTCATCCTACCCGTGGGATAATTATTGGCTATTCTTTCTTTGTGGTGAGCTTGCCAGGTCTAGATTCCCTTAGGACTGTTTGAAAGGTGCAGAGAAATCCAACGACCTTGGGTTGAGAAGTTTAGTTCTGTGTTTTATGTTTGTTTTCCTGTTTTTATATCCAACCTTTGATTGCCTGTGTCAGTGGAGAGCACCATAAGGTTTCACCTGGTTTGGGGGATGCTGGCGATGTTGTTTGCCGTAAACCTGGCAGCAGGTGCAAAATAGCATCGCAGAAATGTTCCTTTGAGTTGGTTTGTGAGGAGCTGGTCTGTTGGAGAAGTCCCTCAATAATTAAAAGATTACTTATTTAACTTGTATTATGGTTCTTAATTTATGAAAATCTCGTAGGTGAAAGTAAGTCTTAAAGGTTGTTGCTGTTGCTTTACAAAAAGATTTTCTGAAGATTTTCTCAATACAAGTTTATATTCATTTTAATCACTATGGATCTTTTATACCATTAAAAACATAACTGTTGTGTTGAGTAACATATACCTGTTTGTAGTTAGAAAAGTTTTTTAATATTGAATATCCTAAAGTTCTTATTTAAGGAGCCATTAGATATGTCAAATGATACAAACATTAGGATATGAATATTTCCTTTAAACCTCACTTATCTTCTTGTAGGAGGAGAGACTTCAGCATGCAAACCTTCATCTGTTCGGCTTGCACCGTCATTTTCATTCCATGCTGCTGGCCTTCAGATGGCTGGACAGATGCCCCATTCACATCAGTACAGTGACCGTCGCCAGCCAAACATAAGTGACCAACAGGTTTCTGCCTTATCATATTCTGACCAGATTCAGCAACCTCTAACTAACCAGGTAAGTTCATGGAGTATCGGAAATGACTATTGGAATGGCAGTTTATTCCTTAAAAATGTTGGAATACTAAGTAGGCAAAATGCTTTAATGGCTTTCAGTTTTACATGCAACGTGGGATTATGGATTGGGAAAACATGTTAAGTTTGCATTAAATTTTTTTTTTTTAATTTTTACTTGTATTTCACTTAAACACTCATAAACATAACCACAGTCTCTCATTCTGTAATAGAAAGGGGAAAAGTTATTTCTGAAGAATATTAAAGGATCTTAAAGAAAAAGCTTATTTTTATGGAAAGGTGGCTAAGTTAAAACCGTTACAGGAAAGCAAGTCAGATTCCATTACAGCAAACTTACAGAACCAATTTTGTGTTATTTTAAACTACCTTTCTACACATTTGTAAAAATAAATACAAAACTCCCTAAAATTCAAAAGAGATGTATGCAAATTAACCGTGCTATTTATTCTAATATTCAGACAGGCTATTCACCATTTTTCTATGAAGTGAATGGTGTAAATAGAATACATGCTGAACTCTTGGTACTCACACACACATACACATGCATATATACGTATGTGTATGTATTTTTAATATCTTTCTAAATTAACTGCACCATCTACGTTGAGTTTTGGTTTGGGAGACTTAATAGCTGTAGTTGTATGAAAGTTTCTTGCCCCACGGATATTTGATGTGTGATGAGCACTGAAAATGGCTGCTTTTCCATGGACTTAGAAATTTGGTTTGCCATTCTTTTGTTTAGGTCTTTTAATATATTGTGTGAGGATAAAAGAGTTGGGAGATTTAAAAGTATGTCTTTTCCTGGTGTCTTGTTTATATTAAAACGTGTTTGTAATAAAATTTTGCTAGTAGGCTGACATAATGTTTAAAATATATAACATGTTAACATTCACAGTTAAATAGTTAATAATAAGATGAATTTTGGCAGGACTTAAGATTTTATGTAGTGAATTGATTTCAGTTTAGTTGCGTGTTTGAGAATTGGGACAGTTGTTCAGAATGTCCAAGTTTAGGAAGTGTTTAATTGTGTACCAGAAGAAAACTGCCTGGAAATCTGATAATAATAACACGATGATCCATTTGCACTTTGAGGAAACCAAGTTGATTCAGATTAATTTTCCTGCTTGTTCAAAAGCAGCCTGTCAGGCAGAGTGCTGTTTTTAATGTGTTTCACAGCTGAAAGGACTGCGCTCCCATTTGTGACTTTTCCGTGTGTGAGCAGGAGACTGTGGGGTCCAGCCTGGGCTTCCTTCTTCTTAGATACAGTGCTCTTTCAGGTCTAACCTCTGGTGTCTACAGCGGGCTAGGAAAACTTCAGTCCTTTAAAGTCATTTTTATCATTATATTATTTTAGTAAATAATTTAATTAGCAAAGCACCTATTTTTATATCCAACTAACGTCTTATTTGTATTTGGATCATATAAAATAAGAGATATTTCACTTACTATTTCTGTTTTAAGCTATGAAATACTTTTAAAGATTTGTGTGATGTAAAAAGACTATCTTTAAAGTAATAATACTCAGCCAAATATTTCTGCCAAAATCCAAAAATTTCTGGGCCTAATAAGGGAGTCATATTAGAGGATCCCTTTCCTGTAACTAAAGTGTAGGCTGCGTATTAAGTGGCATAGTCTAGTCATAGGACCTGGCTTCAAGGTCTTGGCCGGCTCATGATCTGGTTGTAGGATTTGAGTTAGGTTATTTGTACCCTTCATATCTGTTCTTTGGGCGTCAAATTGGCACCTCCGACTAGAACCCCCAACACATACAAAGTACCTTTTAGCTATAAACTTACTGTAATTTCATTATTTAATTTTCATTGTTTCTTGTTAATCATCCTGTCAGATGTCTTTTAAAAGAGAAATAGAGCGAAAGTAGGTGTAGAAGAGGAAGACTGATGTTTGGAATGCTGGCTCTCTGGGCTATTCTAGTTTTCACAATATCTTCCATAGTTCTTAAATTCTAGTACCCTGGATATGTGTTATAGATGCTATTCAGCTTTATTAATGCTCTCAAAATAACAAGAAAGGCAGAATACAGTGTTTCTGATTCTTCATTATATAGGAAAACAGGAGGTAAATATAAATAAAATGAAATAGGTATTATAATGGAAAACAGTTTTTGAAAGGAGTCCTAGAGCTTATACTAAAGAATCTTTTCAGGACAAAAGTTAATTATTGTCTTAGCTCTTATAACTGATCTAAGCAGGAGGTTTGTAATCTGGGTGAAGTAAAAGGAGCAAGAGATGTGAGCATTGAGGGCGTGCTGTTTCTAGCTCCTGGAGGCAGATAGCTGAGGCAGCAGGAGGAGGTCACCTCAACTTCCCTTTTATTAGGTTACTTGCCTTGCAAAAGGGGTCATTTCTGCAGCTTGGTGAGCTCCTGGGTCCTCTGAACACCATGGACTTAACTTTTTGCTGTAGAAGGTAGAAGGGAGCTTGCTCTATTACTGTACATTCTCTTGACTTCGGCTAGCAGAAGCAGGAAGTAGAGAAAGTGTCAGATGCTTAGGGCTGGCCTTGAGTGTTAGTATAGATGTATAAGTAGGTATTTGGAAAAGCTGCTTTCTAATTCTGGATATGTACTAATGGCATCACAATGTTCCAAAAGAAAAATTTGGTTAATATGAAATCACAATGAAAGCATAGGGAGTATTACTTGCTTTGTAGACATTTATTTGTTCTTTCCATGTATTTTGAGCATCTCAATGCAGGATGTTGTTTGAAGCATGAAATATAAACAGCTTGGCCTTGTAGGCAGAGTATGACCAGTTGTGGAAAAGATTAGCAACATTTTGTGAAGTGCTAATAAGCACACAGCACACACGCATATTGAGTGCAGAAATTTGATCATGTAACTCATGTTTATATCCTATTTTGTATATGTACTGTATATTTGAAATTTTTTTTTTGATTGTATGTGATTTTGGTGTTTTTGAGTGAGCATCATTACTCCTGAATGTAGTTACTGATTCTTTTTTCAGATGTTTGAAATACCAGTGGAATTGTAAATGGGCAAGTTAAAAACTTAAAGACATTCACAGTTTTTTGATGTAACTAATTTTAATAAATGCCTTTGCTTATTTTAGGCATACCTTAATTACTTTGCTCAACAAATAGCCTAAAAATGACTGCTAAGAGGGTAGACTAGAGGCGTAACATTGATAGGGAGCTCCTGGGAAGGTGTCCTTGTTAAGAGCCTGGGGTTAGGCATGGACATCTTCAGCTACAATATTATAGTAGCTGCACTACGATAATATTTCGGACCACCCGGAGGGTGATTTTCCTGTTCTTTAACTGGCTCTGGGACCTTGGTCAAGTTCTTTAACGTTGGAGACTCTGGTTTCTCATGTGTAAAATGGTCACAGGAATGGTATTTATCTCCCTTGAGATTGTTGAGGGGATTGCATGGAAGACTTGTAAAAATATGCACGCTAAAAACATGTTGTTCAGTAAATACCTGCTACTGTTATTGTTACTTTATTATTAAGTTATTCGGTTGACTCTACCAATGACTTATACTTCCTGTCAAGTTTTATTGTAGCGGTAATGAAGCATTGCACTGATTCAGATTTTGTGAAACCTTACATTTAGGCTGCACTCCACCAGCCCAAGAAAGGGGCTTACTGAATAAACTACCTGCATGAAAACAATGCTGGGAACTTAAATTAAAAAAGAAAAGACATTTAAGGGAAACCTTTCATCACCCTAAATGCTTACAACATTCATTCACAGAAAAACTGACGTTTATTACCCATATTAATTTATGCATTAAGTCCTTAAGGAATAGTATAAAAATATTCTGTGAACTTAGCATTAGCTACTGTTTAGAAAAGTAAGACTATCTATTTGAAAAATTAAATAATTCAGATCATCTTCTTAATTCTGATGATTTTTGTCAGACAAATAGTTATAATCACCAAGGGTTTTTCCCCCCCCCCTTCAGCCTTATTTGGAATTAAGAAGCACAGGACCTTGAGAAGAGATAGTGTTATTTCAGTAAATGGGTGAATTTGCCCCCTGGGTAACAACTTTTTAGAGTTTGAGTATACATGCAGAAGAAACCAGTGTTAATGTTGGTTCATGATAAAGTGCACGTAGTAAAGTTCATGATTTACAGCACGTAAAATGCTGTAACAATTCTGTCTTTTCAGACCACATGGATGGTGATTTTTCCTGTTCTGTCCACTGGTACAAACCTCCCCTCTTCTCTTTTTTGGTGTGGGGTAGGTTAACAATTATACCATGACTCCACACATTTTTGCGAGGTCTTAGTATGATGTGTTTACTGTCACTCTGCCCCTCCGATTGACCCGAGTGTCCTTGGAGAGACGTTGTGTCAGGGTCTTCTGGCTCATTTCCCAGCACAAATGTCCAGAAGAGTTGGGCAGGAACACAAAGATGGGCCAGGGGGAATGGCTGTGTCCACCTTGATGGAAATAATTGGTTTTGAGGATCTGTTGAATGCAAGAACCCCCATTGGGAATCCTTTGACTGAGGCATGACACTTGCTGGAGCAGTGGCACTCGGACAGCAATCCAGGATCATTGACGCTAGCCACAGCACTCCTGAGGTGTGTGTATAGAGGGGGTGCATGCCCCTGCTCTATCATCTGTTGTAATTGCTGTGGAAACGGTCTAGCAGGATGCTCACGGTGGAACCCCTCATTGCCTGTCAGATGGTGTCGAGAGCCATGAGTTGGGAACAGGGAAGGGGACTGTGAGGGCAAGCCTTGGTTAGGGGCAGATATTTGTCAGAGGGCAGCAGGGTCTGGAGACATTAGGAGCTGAATTTCTTCTTATTAGGAGCAGTTGGAGGGAATGGTGCTCTGCTGCCAGCCTCCTTTTTTGGTGCCAGCTGGGTCCTGAAATCCTATGTTAAGGAAGCTGAAAGTTGCCTCTGAGGGCTGGGTTTATCTTTGTCTGCTAGTTGTGAACCTGGTCAGGTTTTAGGAATAATTCAGAAAAAAATTTTCTTTGGGCTAATTGTGTGGTAGAGAAGTCCTCGTGGGCAGCATCCTGTGTGTCTCCTAGATTGGCGTATGTCTGCATTTCTACCACTTTAAATTCGGCGGAATAGGATCAAAGCCTCAGGCAGCTGGGCATATTATCCTCTAATTTCATTGATTTGTTCTAGTGGTTGTCTTTATTGGAATCCACATGAAAGGGAACTTTGAGAGAGAATGTATAATCATCTAATGTGTAGCGATCTTTAAAAAAGTAGATACATGCAGGTTACAGAAGAGGGAATTTATATCTTATAGTTAAAGTGCTAGTCTTTTCTGTCTATTTAAGGTGATGCCTGATATTGTCATGTTACAGAGGCGGATGCCCCAAACCTTCCGTGACCCAGCAACTGCTCCCCTGAGAAAACTTTCTGTTGACTTGATCAAAACATACAAGCATATTAATGAGGTAAGACTTGATTTGTTATAATAACATCTATCTTGCAATACGTCATTGAGAAAAAAAGTGCGACCTATTTACCCTGAACTTTTTTTCATTCCTAGTAGTTGTCATATTGATGATTATTATGAAGACCAATGATTTAGAAATAATATGATTACAATTATGTAAAAGATATATTAACAAGGACTGCAGAGTATAAAGATAATTGTGGATAACTTGATTTTTTTAAGGTTGTATTTAATATACTGTTATTTCTTTTTTTAATTTTTATTTATTTTTTGTTTTTTATTTCATTTGAGTTCTGTAATAACTTATTCAAAACAAGAAAGGGGAATAAGGACTCTAAAAGTATATATGTGTTAGAATTTTTGCTAGAATTTTTATATATTTGTTTCTGCTTTTGCCATGGGTGTCAGGAAGCTCTGAAATATGTTTAATACCTAGTTACAGGCATTTGGCCTAGTTTATTTGATCTATCTATATTTCTGTGATTTTATTGTCTTTTAACTTTTTATGTGTTCTTTTATCTATATCTTTTTATGATAAGATGTCCAGAAGCTTTTTTGTTGTAAGTAAATAAGATAAAAAACAGACACAGCACTTTGAATTCCTTGCCTGTACTTGGTGTTTTGCCACCGAAAATTTTTCTGGTGTCTTGGACCATTGGCTTCATTGCCATTTGCTTGTGGCTTCAACTTTGTCTCCAAAGTTAATTATTAAAGGAGCATTTCTGGAGAAGAATCCATGTTTTCTTTCCTCTTCTAGTGGGAGCCCTGCACCCTTTCATGTTGAAGGCTTGTCCTTTGCCAGCTTTAGAGCTGCTTAGCTGAAAAGTGAAAAGATGTTCTTAGGTACATGCAAATTTTATAGCAATTTAATGTTATTTAATGACAGTATTACTACATTACAGTGGCAGTGTGGCAACATAAAATTAGAATGAACCCTGTGAGGAACATTTCTGAGTTAGATTTTGTACACATTTATATATTATAAACATGTTCCAGACTAGCTTGTGATTATCTGAATATATCTGATAAATTGTTGATAACAGTATATTAATTTCAATTTGTTATTATCTGATAAATTGTTAACAAAGCTACAGTTAAACTGTTGTTAACAGTAGCTTTGTTGGAGCTTGTTTTTAAGTGTCTTACCATGTTATAAAGTAGACTTTTTCTGATGTTACTCCATGCAGTGTAATTTATAATTTCGCCAAAGTTAGTTTACCAGTTACCTGGACTATTTCCTCGTTCATCTAGTATTTTTTTTTTTTTTTTTTTTACTAGTCTTAGAAACAGTGTTGGTGTTTTTTGTTTTTTGTTTTTTTTTTTTTTTTTTGGAGACCGAGTCTCGCTTTGTCACCAAGGCTGCCAGCCTGGAGTGCAGTGGCGCGATCTCGGCTCACTGCAACCTCCGCCTCCCGGGTTCATACCTTTCTCCTGCCTCAGCCTCCTGAGTAGCTGGGACTACAGGTGCCCGCCACCATGCCCAGCTAATTTTTTGTATTTTTAGTAGAGACGGGGTTTCACCGTGTTAGCCAGGATGGTCTCGATCTCCTGACCTCGTGATCCACCCTCCTTGGCCTCCCAAAGTGCTGGGATTACAGGTGTGAGCCACCGCGCCCGGCCCAGAATCAGTGTTAAAGAAAATAACTCAGCCTGTGATTAACCATAGGCATATGGTCTTTGGGAGTGGGGGCTAAGAGGCCATAGCTGTTTTTCATTAATCATTATATTTTTATAGGTTTAAAAACTGGGCATGTCTCAGAGGGCCTATTTATTTTAGTAAAACATCACTTCGTCTACATTTAAACTTATTTTAAAAATATGTTGCCATAAAATCAAATATAAATAAATTCATGCAAGTTACAGAAGAGGGAATTTATATCAATAAATTCCCTTTATATCCCAAATATAAAGTTGGGATTGACTGGAAGGGGGCATGAGAGAACTTGAACTTGAGGGACATGAAAATGTTACTTGGCTGTTTGGCATTTGGTAACTTTTGTCAAAATTCCTCATGTTGAACTCTTAAGATCCGTGCCACCTCACTGTATATAAATTATACTTCAATTTAACAAATAAATATAAACCAGGTCCTTTTACTTTTCTTGAATGGCATACTTTGGACAAGTAACTTAACATTTTTTGTTTACAAAGTCTATAAACAGTATAACTATAATGAATTTCACTGTAAAAAATTTTTCATTGGTTAGATCAGTATTATTTTCTAACTCAAATGTCAACTGTAGAAAATAGATGTGTGTCAATATACTCTGATAATGCCCTTCCTCACAGTGATTTAAATTTTACAGTTAACACTATGTATTCTCATTTCAGGTTTACTATGCAAAAAAGAAGCGAAGACACCAACAGGGCCAGGGAGACGATTCTAGTCATAAGAAGGAACGGAAGGTTTACAATGATGGTTATGATGATGATAACTATGATTATATTGTAAAAAACGGAGAAAAGTGGATGGATCGTTACGAAATTGACTCCTTGATAGGCAAAGGTTCCTTTGGACAGGTAATTTCATGGAAAATGCTGAATTTCATTAGTTAGAAAGAACTTCTTAGTGAATCTTGTTGTTAACAGCCCTTCCTCAAGAGTGTAATTTTAATATTTGCAAATAGAGCTCAGCAGTGGATATGCAAGTATTTGGATGACCATAATTCTTTAAAGGTAGTGATACTGCATCAGTAATAAAAACTCCTTAGACTTCTAAAAACTTTTATGGCTACCAAGTGCTCATTTTACTAATGACTGATGAATTTTAATCACTTAATAGATAGTATTGCCTCTTTGTTATGGGCCTTGTATAGTCTGTAGATGATTGTTAATTACATATGCTAGAGGTATTTACCTTCTTGTCTGATAGACCACTTCAAAGAGAAAAGAATTACCATGTTCAGGTGGTGCAGTGGGAGTCCACTCACTTTTCAGGAGGCTTTGGAAAGCTGGGGGTTGTTCCCTGGCTTTTTCTCCCATTTCATGTTGTAACTGTATCAGACCTCTAAGCAGGCAGGCAGTCTTAGTCTCTTGTATCAGTCGCACCAATACCAAGAGTTTTGGGTCTTTCTCCTTGTGCTTTATTTATTTATTTAGAGACAGACTTGCACTCCTGTCACCCAGGCTGGAGTGCAGTGGTGCACTCTCGGCTCACTGCAACTTCCATTTCCCAGGTTCAAGTGATTCTCATGCCTCAGCCTCCCGAGTAGCTGGGATTACAGGTGTGTGCCTGTAACCACACCTGGCTAATTTTTGTATTTTTAGTAGAGACAGGGTTTCACCATGTTGGCCAGGCTGGTCTCAAACTCCTGACCTCAGGTAATCTGCTCACCTTGGCCTCCCAAAGTGCTGGGATTTCAGGCGTGAGCCACCATGCCTGGCCTTCTTGTATTTTTAAAAATATTTTTTCGGGTCAGGCGTGGTGACTCACACCTATAATCCCAGCACTTTGGGAATCTGAAGCAGAAGGATCACCTGAGCCCAGTAATTCCAGAACAGCCTGGGCAACATAGCAAGACCTTGTCTCTATTTATTTGGGAAAAAAAAAAAAATGTTAGGGGGATCTCTGGCTGTGGTCCCCCAGCTGTTCCCAGTTGTAAGTCCTTCTATCACATTGAGTCACAGAGCTGTGTTTTGTTTGAGGTGTGATTTGCTGATAATCCCAGTCTCCTCTGCCTTGCAACCCTTGTGGAATGAGATGGTTATTAATCTGCAGTCCAAACTTTTGACTTTTCGATGATGAGGATAGAATGGGAATCAAAATGACTTTTCCTAAATTGCCTTTTTTTGTTTTCTTAAACTATGGAACCTGCATGTGCTTACTTCTCTGTTCCTGCCCTGAGAGAACACAAAATACATGCTCTTTTTTAACCTGTGAGGAAAAAGCCATCATGCTTAAAACAGAAAGTGTACTGTATTATCGGGGGAAATTCAGCCAGATATCGGGCAAAATTCACCCCCGATATTTCATGTAGGTTCTTTTCTATTTTCCCTAAGCGTCGGCCGGTTTGAGAAATAAAGGGACAGAGTACAAAAGAGAAATATTTTAAAGCTGGGCATCTGGGGGAGACATCACATGTCGGTAGGTTCTGTGATGTCCCACAAGCCGCAAAACCAGCAAGTTTTTATTAGGGATTTTCAAAAGGGGAGGGAGTATACGAATAAGGTGTGGGTCACAGAGATCACATACTTCACAAGGTAATATAATATTACAAGGCAAATGGAGGCAGGGCGAGATCACAGGACCAGGGCGAAATTAAAATTGCTAATGAAGTTTTGGGCACCGTTGTCATTGATAACATCTTATCAGGAGACAGGGTTTGAGAGCAGACAACCCGTCTGACCAAAATTTATTAGGCGGGAATTTCCTTGTCCTAATAAGCCTGGGGGCGCTATGGGAGACTGGGGCTTATTTCATCCCTACAGTCTCGACCATAGAAGATGGCCACACCCAAGGGGGCCATTTCAGAGACCTACCCTCAGGGGCTCATTCTCTTTCTCAGGGATGTTCCTTGCTGAGAAAAAGAATTCAGCGGTATTTCTCCCATTTGCTTTTGAAAGAAGAGAAATATGGCTCTGTTTCGCCCGGGTCAGTGGTCAGAGTTTAAGATTATCTCTCTCGTTCCCTGAACATTGCTGTTATCCTGTTCTTTTTTCAAGGTGCCCAGATTTCATATTGTTCAAACACACATGCTCTACAATTTGTGCAGTTAATGCAATCATCACAGGGTCCTGAGGCAACATACATCCTCCTCAGCTTACGAAAATGACGGGATTAAGAGATTAAAGACAGGCATAGGAAATCACAAGGGTATTGATTGGGGAAGTGATAAGTGTCCATGAAATCTTCACAATTTATGTTTAGAGATTGCAGTAAAGACAGGCGTAAGAAATTATAAAAGTATTAATTTGGGGAACTAATAAATGTCCATGAAATCTTCACAGTCCATGTTCTTCTGCCATGGCTTCAGCTGGTCCCTCCGTTTGGAGTCCCTGACTTCCCACAACACTCTATGTCATTAGCAGCCACAGGTCTAAATCCAGAAAAATAAATGTGTAAGCAAATATGAACATTTGTGTTAGACCTGTGTCACTCCAGTGTGGCCCTACCAGTCCCTGATGTCACGTGTATATGTCTTCTTCCCATGATTTGAAAGAATTTTGGTAATTACACATAATCCAGGGACTTTTTCCTTGAATTTCTTCTGAGGGGTTTTTCAGTGCTTTGGGAGTCCTTTCTTTTGTTTTGTTTTGTTTTGTTTTTTTAAGAGACAGGGTCTCACTGTATCAGCCTGGCAGGAGTGCAGTGGAGTGTAGTGATCATGGTTCACTGCCTCGACCTCCTGGGTTCAAGTGATCCTCCCACTTCAGCCTCTAGAGTAGCTGGGACTACAGGCACGTGCCACCATGCCTGGCTAATTTGTTGTTTTTTTGTAGAGGTGAGGTCTTACTATGTTGCCCAGGCTGGTCTTGAACTCCTGGGCTCAACCAGTCCTCCCATCTCAGCTTCCCACAGTGCTGAGATTATAGGCCTGAGCCACCACACCTGGCCTGGGAGTCCCTCTTGATTAAGGTCTTCCTGTTAGTCAGAAGCAGCTTCTCTGTCAGCCTGTTAAGGAAAGGCATTTGTGAGGCCCAGTCCTTAACTATGGGTGTGAATACCCTCTACTGGTTCCCAACTGGGCTACACAGCAGGAGGTGAGTGGTCAGCAAGCATTACCGCCTGAGCTCCGCCCCGTCAGATCAGCAGCAGCGTTAGATTCTCAAAGGAGCTCAAACCCAATTGTGAACTGTGCATGCGAGGGATCTAGGTTGTGTACTCCTTATGAAAATCTAATGCCTAATAATGTGAGGCAGAACAATTTGATCCCCAAACCATCCACCTCACCCCTGCCTACCCTGGCCGTGAAAAAATTGACTGCTGCTCTAGACCTAGAGAGTGCTACCTCCACCATGAAAACTTCACTAACGTTTGGGCAGTTGCACTCAATAGGTCCCCCCCCCCCTTTTTTTTTTTTTTTGAGATGGAGTTTTGCTTTTGTTGCCCAGGCTGGAGTGCAATGGTGCGATCTTGGCTCACTGCACCCTCCGCCTTCTGGGTTCAGGTGATTCTCCTGCCTCAGCCTCTTGGGTAGCTGGGATTGCAGGCGCCCCCCACCACACCTGGCTAATTTTTGTATTTTTAGTAGAGATGGGATTTCACCACGTTGGTCAGGCTGGTCTCGAGCTCCTGACCTCAGGTGATCCGCCTGCCTTGGCCTCCCAAATCATGCTGGGATTACAGGCATGAGCTGCTGTACAGGGCCTAATAGCTTACTTTCTAACTTTCCTGACATCTACCATGCAAATTGTAGCCATACAGGCTGCTCTCTAAGCTGATTGGCTCCTGATGACTCAGTCTTTGTGCTCATAGTTAGGTTTTTCTTCTCCCCTTCACCTTAGTTTTCTCATACTCAGATTCCACAGAACAAGTGAGCACAGGAACCCTGTGACGATAGAGTCCTGCTTGACGTCGAACTCCTTTTTCCCAGGGCAGACTGATACTTCCCCTCTTGGGCTGAGGTGTTGTGCAGTGTCCACGTTGAGGTTCAGGTCCTGTCCCTCACCAGAATAGTATCTTCTGTATAGACTTGGTCAGACTTTCTCCACATTCTGTGTCAGGTTATTGTCAAATAAGGGATTTCTCCATTTCCGTAGCCAATACTTACCAATCCTGATTGCGTATTGAAATTTCTTGGGGAGCTTACCCAAAAAATTACTGATGTCTGGGCTCCAGACCAGTTAAATTCTCTAGGCATTGATGTAAAAGAAAAAAAAAACCTTATTAAATTTGTAATTCATGGTCAAAAACTGGCAGTTAGCCTGTTAACTGTTTGGCAAGTCAGTAGATACTTGGGCCCCCATGAGTGTCCTTTATCCTGCAGCCCATCAGGATCTGGGCACTGAACTGCAACTCTTAGTGCAGTCAGTACATCCAGTGAAGCAGAAGCATATCAGAACCCCTTGGCTACATGTTTACAAGGGTAGCCTCTGTTATAAAAGACCACAGAGAGTGTCTTTTAGAATTGAGTGAAACCAGAGATTAGTGCATTTTTTATTTCAAGTTTGATTTCAGTTGAGCCATTCAGAATCTGTCACAGTAGATTTAGCCTTGACTGATGAAGATCTGAGAACATACGTTTCATCCTCTTCCTGACCTTATGGTTTCATCCTGCACCTTGGAATCATTTGGAGTTCCTTCCCCATCCCCAGGCTTTTTGAATGTGCTAGAAAGTGTATCTAAAAGAATTACTTATTCAGACAATATATAATATTATAAATGTAACTTCTATTTTATTAGTTGTAATGGTTGTCACTGGTTAATAAGAGATAACATTTTCTTTTACTTATATATTGATTTTGTAATGTTTATGTAAATCTTTTATAGTAGTATGAACCTCGTTTTAAATGAGTCAAATTTCAAGTGAGAGGTGTTACATGGTGATGTGTGCTCATGAACGCTGTGGTTTCCTTAGCAGTAATTCTCATTTTAAAACTATCATAATCCCCCAGTTATGGCATTTGTGGCATTGTGGAACTTTACTGGTAATTTGTGTTTGATTTTTTTTTAGTCTAAACCAATTTTTCTTTTATATACTTAGGTTTTTATGTATGAAAATCTAATTGAAAGTTAGAAAGTTATCTGAAGCCTTCTGCCGATAAACTTTTAAATATTTCATACATATTCTTAGGGTTCAGGTATCTCTCATTAAAAGAATAGTTCGATGAGTTGTTTTATAGTGTTATTTAGTAAGAAAGATAAAACCTAAGCATTTGTCAAGAGTCAAAATTTATTTCTGAAGGAGGAAAATAGTTAATCTAATTTTATTAAGAAAATTATCTATTTTGTGGATATTTAGAAATATTGTACAAATGCAAAAAGAAATTCAATTTAAAAGATTGATTTAAAGTTACTGTGTAATAAGTGGATATATATTGAATAGAAATAGATGGCATCTCTTCTACTTAGGAAGGTCAGAAAAATAATTATAAAAACATATAATTGAGAATTAGGTAAATGTTATAATTAAGGTGAATTATAAATTATTGTGAAATTTTTGCAATTAATGAAATAGAGAATTATTCATCTTTCTCTTTTAGGTTGTAAAGGCATATGATCGTGTGGAGCAAGAATGGGTTGCCATTAAAATAATAAAGAACAAGAAGGCTTTTCTGAATCAAGCGCAGATAGAAGTGCGACTTCTTGAGCTCATGAACAAACATGACACTGAAATGAAATACTACATAGGTAAACAAACAGGCAAACAGCGCAGTGTGCCCCAACCCACACCGAAACTTTGAATTAATGGCTCTTTTCTATCAAAATATTTTGATTTTATTTTAAAGTGGCTGATTAAAAATTTGTTTATTTCTGTTGGACAGCAAGATTTATATAAGTGACTTGATCTGGTAGTAATAGTCTAAGTCTTGGGGAATGTGCCTTCCAGGTAGCATACCATGTAGAAACAAATGAGAATAGTGTGTGTGTTTTCTTATTTGCAACTTACTGGTACCATTTGTTTGCTAATAATGATGCATGTTTATCCATAGGGTCATCTTTCCAGTAACTTTAACCATTTCTAATCTAGCTCAGAAGCTAGTTGTGAGCTAGTATGTTGTTAGTGGTTGTGGAACCATTTTTGGGGCATCTGCAACAAGATCTCAGGCTCCTCCCCAGTCTCTTCATCAGCTTGGCAGCATTAGAAGCTATTAGATTTATGACTACAGAAAAGAGATAATAGCCACTGCTTATTGAATTTCTACCACATTCCTTATGCTTTTCTTCCATCATCTGTAATAATTTATAGCAGTCTTATAAGGAAGATGGTAGAATCCTTAAGTTATGGTTGGTTTGTATAAGAAGCCCCATACCTAGGGTCATAGGGCTCTGCAGCTAGGATTGGAAGCTACCGTACTTCTGCCTCACTCCAAAGTCTGTTTCATTCTCACATAGTCTTCCTTCTGAAAACAGAAACAGGAGACAGAAGAATTACGACAATACTGAAGTCTAGGGCCATTTGATACATGGGCAAAATATCTTCTAGTACACCTTCTTTTGCAGTATTTTTTAATCAAATCTAATATGTCAGTGATTGTAAGACACCATCATTTTATGTACCGTCAAGGAAAAAACTGTTAAGTATTCATGTAAGATGCCATCAATCGAAGATACAGACCTTAAGATCAGCACAGATCCATAGTCACTTGTGTTCAGAAACACTGACCTTATTTGATACACGTAAGGCTGAGTTTTATTTAACAGATCTTTTAAGAAAACATTATGATTCTTTGGTCCACCCCCAAAAGGTAGAAACAAATAATGGATCTTTAAAAGGGGCAAGCTTCAGATTGTTTAGATTTTGTTTGTGAAATACTTCTCATTCCTCATTATTAAAATATAAAATGAGTTTGTATTAATTTTTCTTAGTTTCTTTATAGATACTGATATAATTCATAATAATACCATTCTTATCTTAAAACCTTGTCACACACAATGAAATTTTGCTGTTCACTGTCAGTTACAACTTACATGAGGTGACCCATTTCCATTCAAGGGTTTTAGAAGCACATCAAGGACATTCTAAGGATGATTGACTTACACAATGATCTCTGAACATGCCTCCTGCCTTCTCCTCACTCTTGAGTATTTGCTTAGGGGAGCAGAAAAAATACTGGTAGCATTACTGTAACATTTAAATTCTGCTTTATTTAAAAAAGACATAGCTGGCATATAGTTAAGTACTGAAAAATGTTAGCTACTCAATTATGTATAATGCTAGTATTTTGTTTTGAATAAAGTTGACATTAATGATCATTTTATTAATTGTATTAGTTATTACAGATACTCTTTGGATGAGTTTTTAAATTCTTATTTCAGAAGATGGTGAATGCATAATGTCTCAAGAAACTGAGATTCTGTTTGGAAAACAAAAGAACTTTAGATTAGACAAGTTCATATCAATTGAATTGATACCTTAAACTTAAGGTATCTGAAAGTCATATTGATTTTTATGTTGTAAATTAGTTTTAAAGTGATTGATGAGTCTAATTTATTCTGATGAGTTTTATTGTCTTGTCTTTGAACTTTAAAAAACATCTACTTCTTTACTGTGTAGCCAAATTTCTTATCTGGATTATTTGGTACCTGCCATGGTCTAGTTAAAAGAAAATTTAGTTTAAGTCTACAACAAAGTCTTGCCAGCCCTCCATTCTCCCCAAAATTCGGTTAAAAAGACTGAACAAATATGCTTGTTTGAGCTTTCTTTGACAATGTCTTTAGTGCTCAGCACATTGTAGATACTAAGTAAATGAATAAAGAATTGTGAGGTCAAGTGAAACTGAGTAGATCTTTCATTGGACGAACATTGTGATCACAGAGCTTCTTAAAGGAATTTTTATAATCACATTAGAATTCTGACAGCAGTTACTTTTTGCATTCATTTAGTGGCACCTGCTTAACCAGGAGATTAAAAGCCATCCACGGACCATGATTGTGAGGTATCATGGAACTATGTTTTTAGTTTTAAACCTATAAACTGAAGTGACTAAGAGCAGATATTTTACATTCTTAGGTAACATTTAAGGATTCCTTTTGTTATTTTTAGTATCGAGTTGTGCTGTAGACTCCTATATAGCCATGTAGTTATTTTTATTGTGTTACTTATTCTAACTTTAGATCACCTATACCATGAAAGATCTAAAAGCAATATTGATGTTCACTGCTTTGAGGCAGGCAGCCCAGGACTATTCCCAGGAAAGCACAATGTATCCACAGTTCTTAGTGATCAGACATTGATTACTATCAGTTTATTCCAGATAGATCTGTAGAGAAACCTCTCATTTTGTAATACTATAAAATAAAATGAAAATCACCTTGACAGATGGGTGTTTTATGTCATTGCAGTTGTGTTACAGGTGCTCAGTTTGGTATATATAAGACTGTTAACAGGGAGGGTCAGCACTTTATTGAATAACCTCATCTGATGTGACGTCAGTGTTCATAGTTAAAGCACAATCTTTGAAGCAATTTAGTGAGTATTCAGCCTTTTTAGAGGGTCAACAGTGATAGCGACCTATGTATTCTATGCTGTTTCCCCACTCACAAGCCTCCTTATCATCTCTTCTTGTAGCTGAGCTTTATTTTGAAGTTTTCCAAACCTTCAGTCTCACACAAGAGTTGTCACTTACCAATTTGACAAACACAGTTAAGTCCTCCAATACTTTTACCAAAGCATGATTTTCAGACATTTGTTGTATTTGCCTAAAGGGTAAAAAAAAAAAAAAGGCTATCAATGAAAATTGTGACAGAAAATTACCAGTGAAATCTAAAGTTCAGCAGTGCAGATACATTTCAAAGCCTACACAGAGGGCTGCCAACTACAGCATTGTCACAAACCAGAGATCCCAGTAGGTGGAACTTAGACATAGGAAGTTGTGAGGTAGGGCTCTCGGGAAGTAAAAAGTGCTTTCTTTTATAAATGAAGATAAAATTGCTGAAATATTCTCACTGCTGTTTGTCCATTTGGTACTTATGTTTTCAGATCTGACTTTTAGAGAAACAAGGCATTTTGGTAGCACTGCTTACCTTATATCACTTACTGACATATGCTGTACCTGTTTAATTTAGCAGAAGAGCAACTTAGATATTCTTAACTGATTGAAAACTGCTGTTATTACAAAATGCTGATCTCCAAACTTTAACTGAACTCTGCATTTGATGTAATAATGTTATAGAACATTTGAGAGTGCATGTGTTTGTTACTCTCAGTTTATTGGTATATATAATTTAAAATGAAACTGTTTTCTCTTTCAGTGCATTTGAAACGCCACTTTATGTTTCGAAACCATCTCTGTTTAGTTTTTGAAATGCTGTCCTACAACCTCTATGACTTGCTGAGAAACACCAATTTCCGAGGGGTCTCTTTGAACCTAACACGAAAGTTTGCGCAACAGATGTGCACTGCACTGCTTTTCCTTGCGACTCCAGAACTTAGTATCATTCACTGTGATCTAAAACCTGAAAATATCCTTCTTTGTAACCCCAAACGCAGTGCAATCAAGATAGTTGACTTTGGCAGTTCTTGTCAGTTGGGGCAGAGGGTGAGTATTATTTCAGAACGTGTGAATTAAATAGAAATTAAATAGAAGTAGGTAGGACAGTGTAGGTATTAGGTTGGCGCAAAAGTAATTGCGGTTTTTGCCATTGCAGTTGCCGTTTTTGCAGTGGCAAAAACCGCAATTACTTGCGCCAACCTAATAGATATTTGAAATGTTAATAAGGTGTATACCATTTAGAGGCAATTACAGGATGCTTATTTATCTTTAAAATGTAGCACTTAATTACCTTGTGTTGATATCTATTTTGGGGAAATACCTTTTAAAATGCAAATAGCAATACTTTGAGTCAAAAGACATTGATTTTTTTGAAATGGGTATATTTAAAATTGTATGTATGCTAAAAGATTAAGGGAGAGAATAGGAGATGGAATGATTAAATATCAGGGGATTTGTAACTATATTTCCCAAGTAAAGGTTTTAGTATAAATTTTGGGACTTTCCAGTACTAGAACATTGAATCTTTGCTGTAAAATACTTCTCTGAAGATGGATCAAGATAAATCTTTTTTCTCAAAAACTGATGGTTCAAAAAAATGCAGGTAATTTTGCGTTAGTCATGGTATAAGTATAGAAAATTCAGTTGATAGACTTACTTGTTTTGATAAATAAGTTTGTCTTATTTTCCCCACTCTTATTTAAAATTTACATAAATTCTGACACATATCCAAACTGGTTTTTTTCAGACTGCTAAAAACAGATGTGTTCGTAGTGCTGATAAGTTCAGCTGATTTAGGAAAGCAGTTTTTTCCTGTCATTCTTCCAGCATTATGAAAACTACTCTAACAGCATTGTTTTATGTATAAAATAGAAGTAATAGGGGTCTCCTCTTGAGAGGAATTAGTGTCACCATTTGATAATATTTTACTCATTTTAAACACTATTCTTTTTGCTTTAAGTATTGAAACTATATTTCTTCTGTTTTAAAGAAACCCAGCTAACATACAGATGTTAATTTTTCATACTGACTTTTCTGTTTCTTATTTTTCCAAATTAGTGAAATTTTCTGTCCCGTCCTACTTTTGTCCAGGTTTTAACTATAACAGATAAGTTTAATCATAAGGATTTATAGCCAATTAATAGGACTGTCTTTTTGTTATTTTCTGCAACTTCTCATGGTAGTGATGCTATCAAATGTTAAAGTAATTTTTAAAAATTGGAGTAGGGAGCAAAGTTTGCAGTTTTAGATGCCTTCAAAAAATCAAGAGATGCTCGTAGTTAATATGTGGGAGAGTATATTGTGAATGAAAAATACATGCCCATCTTGACAGTAATTTGAATAGATTATAGAGTTGGGAAATTTTCCCCCTATTTAAGCCAAATTATGTATTTTGTCCTAATATTAAACATTATTATTTCTGTCTAGCCAAAATGAGCCAGTTATCCCTACAATAAGTTTTTAACTATTCAAGTTCATTGGCATCACATGGGAAGTTATTTCTAAAATAGACCTGCAGTGGTCCTGCCCCTAGATCTGTTGGATTAGAATCAGAAGGTGGTAGGGCAAGTGTGTTTTGGGGAAAGCAACTGCTTTAAACAAATTAGATAGGGAGGTGACAAAGTTCTTGGCATAAGCTGTGAAATAAAAGTCTCAGGAGTGGTGAGTGTTTGGGCCTAGGGAGTTAACAATGGTATTGGCTTATAAAAACCATGGAAATGTAATACTTCTTCCCAGTTCTTTTAAATTAGACTTTCTTCTCATAGTTCCTTAAGGTTGGTTGACCTACCTGTGGAGGCCTGAGATTGTTCTCGAAGACTTGGCTGGAGGTTTCAGTGGGAACCACAGAAAATTTCATGAGCTTTCTGGCTGCATGGTTTGGGTGTTAGGAAATTTAGTTAGGATTTTATTTCTTTCCCACTTTTAATAAGTGAAACAAATTGGTCTCTGAAGACATCCTAACATTACTTCATTGAAAATAGTCCATTTCAGGATTGTCTTTCTATAAGAAGTCTTGGATTGAGGTAGAGAGAGAAGAGGAGAGAAGAAGCTATTGGTCAGAGACAGCTCTCAATTGAATCTTTATGTGGCAGTGTTTCTGGGATTTATCTGTGAGACAGCAAGAGTACAAATATCTGAATTTTAAATTATATTATATTGAAGTTACTTGACTTTTAACGCTGAGAAATACATTGTTTGGGTTAATTTAAATACTATTTAGTTGTAAAGTTAGTGGTAAACTAAGTGCCAGCCATAGTAGGAAGAAATAATTATTAGGGAAATACATTGCTTTCAATAGTGTTTTTTTTTTTTTCCTAGTGAGGCATAATTGTTTTAAGAAATATCATGATGACTAGGTAGGATTAGACTAAATGAAAGGGCTTGAATCTTTACGTATTATGCATTTCACAGTCAGATTAACCAATCCCTTGAAATGTTTAGTTCTTTAAGCCGTATTCGTAGTCTAATGTTGAAGTTAATCAATGGAACCCTAATTCAGGAATTAGCCAATTCGTTTCTGTTAATATCGGATCAATGTTTTTAATCCAATGCTGACTGCAGTTTTAAGCAATTGAAGTAATACTATTTTGAAATATATTTCAGATATACCAGTATATTCAGAGTCGCTTTTATCGGTCTCCAGAGGTGCTACTGGGAATGCCTTATGACCTTGCCATTGATATGTGGTCCCTCGGGTGTATTTTGGTTGAAATGCACACTGGAGAACCTCTGTTCAGTGGTGCCAATGAGGTAAATGATGTATTGCTTTACAAATTCTGTTTTCATAATTTCTTTTTGTCTTTCATCTATGACAGTGTAATTTAAAAGTTGTTTTTAGGCTAAGATGTCTACTTAATCATTCAAATGTGAGGTCAGTTTGAATATACCTATTTTTCATATTTGTCAGTTGTCATATAAGTTTAGAATTATGAGATAGGAGTAGGATATTTTAATCTACTCATGAAGGAGAACAGTTAGAAAGTGTTAAGTATTTTGGCATACATTTTACAGGTTTTAAATACAATAACAGAAAGCTTAAAGATGATAAGGAATGAAGGCCATCCTGAAGAGTGATAAAAACATCACTCTAAATTTTGAGATTATGATTTGGAGTTGAAGAGTAATGATCAGTAGGATTAATGGATACTCAGTCTGAATAATGTAGAGTAAACGGGATTATAGACTTGTAGGGCTACAGAGACTGTGTGCAATTCTGTAGTCTACAGGTTTTCAGTCTGTGTTCTGGAAGATTTTTCAAGGTCAGAGGCAGCGAATGGGAGGGCAGGGACAGGCCTTACTTCCCTGCAGTCAGAGAAATTAGACTTTCATTGTTTTAAAAACTGTTCACCTGTGGGGTTTTGTTTGTTTTTTAAAAGAAAAACTGACAATTTGCACGTCTTGATCAGTCTATTTATAAATGAGAAGAGAAAGGCCAAAGGCATTAATGACTTGTACCGGATTACGCAGCTGTTAATAGGTGGTGTCAGAAACTTGTTTCTTCCATCCTTCCTTTTAATTCTTCTTCTTCTTTTTTTTTTTTCCAAAGATGGAGTCTTGCTCTGTCGCTCAGGCTGGAGTATAGTGGGGCAATCTTGGCTCCCGAGTAGCTGGAATTACAGGCAAGCGCCACTACGCCTGGCTAATTTTTGGATTTTTACTAGAGTTGATGTTTCACCATGTTGGCCAGGCTGCTCTCGAACTCCTGACCTCAAGTGGTCTGCCCGTCTCAGCCTCCCAAAGTGCTGAGATTACAGGCGTGAGCCACTGTGCCCAGCCCCTTTTAATTCATTTCAACTTGAACTGGTGAGCTACTCTTTTATAGTAACTGCCATAGTTTGTTTTTGTTTTAGTATAAATCTTACTGTGTAAATTAGTATCTGTCTTGGACTTAAACAATATTAAAAAAACTTTGCCATGTTACTCATTGTAAAGGCCGAGGTCCTTTGAGTAGCCCACAGATTCCTACTTCCTCTGATGCCAGTTCTCTCACCGCCACCTGGTCTCTCCTTCTCCCCTCACTCTGTGGTCCACACAGAGCTTTCTCTGTGGTCCCTTGAAAACGCCAGCTACAGGCCCATAGCCCTTTGTATTTCTTCCTTCCTGTGCCTAAAATGCTCTTTTCTGAGATAGTCCTTTGCTGATGTTAGTGTTTGCTCTGATGTCACATTCTCGGTGAAACCATATACCCCACTTACGGTTGCAGTACCCCTTCTCCTCATCCCATAGTTCTTAGCCAGCATCTGACATCATGTATTTAATTATTTATTGATAATGCCGGGCGCAGTGGCTCACACCTGTAATCGCAGCACTTTGGGAGGCTGAAGCAGGCAGATCACTTGAGGTCAGGAGTTCGAGACTGGCCCTGCCAATATGGTGAAACCCCGTCTCTACTAAAAATAGAAAAATTAGCCTAGTGTGGTGTTGCGTGCCTGTAATCCCAGTTACTTGGGAGGCTGAGGCAGGAGAATGGCTTGAACCCAGGAGGCGGAGCTTGCAGTGAGCCGAGATCGCGCCACTGCCCTCTAGCTTGGGAGACAGAACAAGACTCTATTAAAAAAAAAAAAAAATGTGTGTGTGTGTGTGTGTGTGTATATATGTATTTGCTGTCTTCCCACTATAACATAAACTTCTTTTTGGCAGGAATTTTTATGTTTTGTTTATTATTTTCTACCACTGAATATGGTTCCTAGCATATAATAGGCACACTCATTTAAAGTACTTAAAAAAGTACTTTATTAGGTCCATACTTTATTAAGCCTCTGAGATTTTGTGTGTGTGTGTGTGTGTGTGTGTGTGTGTGTGTGTGTGTGTGTGTGGTTATTTAACATGCTCTGAAAACTGGGTCGGGTGCCGTACCTCATGCCTGTAATCCCAGCACTTTGGGAGGTCAAGGTGGGAGGATTGCTTTATCCCAGGAGTTTGAGACTAGCATAGGCAACATGGTAAAACCCCATCTCCACAAAATTTTTAAAAATTAGCTGGGCATCGGGCCGGGCACGGTGGCTCACGCCTGTAATCCCAGCACTTTGGGAGGCCAAGGTGGGCAGATCATTTGAGGTCAAGAGTTTAAGACCAGTCTGACCAACATGGTGAAACCCTGTCTCTACTAAAAAATATGCCCGTAGTCCCAGTTACTCGGGAGGCTGAGGCAGGAGAATTGCCTGAACCTGGGAGGTGGAGGTTGCAGTGAGCCGAGATTGTGCCACCGCACTTCAGCTTGGGTGACAGAGCGAGACTCCATCTAAAAAACAAATAGCCGGGCATGGTGGTACATGCCTGTAGTCCCAGCTACTCAGGAAGCTGAGGTGAGAGGATCACTTGAGCCTGGGAGGAGGTCAAGGCTGCAGTGAGCTCTTGAGTGCACCACTGCACTCCAGCCTGGGTGACAGAGACCCTGTCTCAAAAATAAGTAAATAAAAAAATTTTTTTAAATAAAATTCTCCCAAAACAGAAACTTTAAAACTTCCTCTCATCTTTCCTTACTGTTCAACATTGTATCCATGGCTACCTGACATAATATGTTTGTTAATTGACTGTCTTCCCTTCTGTGGGGTATTTGACTTAAGGAAGGAAGGGCCTTTCTTGTGTTTGTTCATTACTGTATGCTGGATGTCTAGAGGAGTGCCAGACACACAGGAGGTGTGCAATTTATTTATGAATGAATGACTTGATGAGCAGGAGTAGATGTACAGTAGAAATTACAGGTTTTGTTGTTTTTATTTTTAATACAGGTAGATCAGATGAATAAAATAGTGGAAGTTCTGGGTATTCCACCTGCTCATATTCTTGACCAAGCACCAAAAGCAAGAAAGTTCTTTGAGAAGTTGCCAGATGGCACTTGGAACTTGAAGAAGACCAAAGATGGAAAACGGGTAAAATAAGGATATATCTGTTTTGAGCCTTTATTAAATTTCTTTATCATACCTGTCTTTTTATAGCTCGTTTTGCATTTACTTGAAATCAGTGTGTTTCAGTTAACGATTTTATTGATACCTTACATAGATATTTTGTTCAGAAGTTGAGTATAGTTTGACCTGAACTATCAGGTATGGACCAGTGTTTGATTAATGGTCAGAGTTATCTTTAAAACTTCATATTAAAAACTGTATGCCTGCCATTTTGAGGCAGCTGATCACATCACCATACTTGGTTTCAACAGTAGAATTAATAAATTTGACCTTTGTTTCTCACAGCTTGGGCATGTAATGAGGTCACAGTTAATACTGCAGCTGTGAACAGAAGTCACAATTGGAGTAAATGATTTTTTTTTTAAGTTCAGTTGGTAAATTATGTCAGAAGATGATTTTTGGCTTAAGTAGTATGTGATTTTTTTCCAAGGATATTAACTGACTAGATGGTCCTTTGATAGACTTCAGATTCCTAGCTCATTGACTTGGATAGCAAAAATTTCACATCTCCAAAATCTTTTAAAGTGAGGTTTTTAAAACATTTGGTTTGTTTTAGTAATTTTCTTTTATCTGAGGACTTTTTAAAAGATACCTAAACTATGTCAGTTTAATAGAGTAAATGATGCCAATTTTGCATCTTGATTTTTTACTTTTGTTTTATAGATCTGTAAATAATCATGTTTTGTAATTTACTTTGGTCCTAGTATTGAATGAATGTAATGTATAAATATGTGATTGAATATGACCCCCCCACACACATGTACATACAGAAGTCACCTTGAGATCATAGTTTTGCATTTTATAACATTTAAGAGTTTATTTTTGTTTCAGTTATTATTTTGCCTTGTGTTTTAGCGACGCTGCCACCAGGTGTCATTTTCAGTGAACTGAAGATGGTTGATTGCCTTAATTCACCTCCACACAGCTATGGAGTCATAACTTTTAATATCAGATGATTTTCTTTAGAATATTTAAAAGCACATACGTAGTTTTATCTTTCAAAACTGATTTGTAAGTTATTGTGTTCTGCCATATTCACTAAAGCTATAGGCAGTGCAGTTTCCAACTGCTAAATTATGCCTATTCCCCATAAGGAAAGGATGGAAAATGCCATCGAGACCTCCTGGGCCCTTGTTTTTTCTTTACCCACATAGCTCATTAATCATGGCCCCTTTTCCATGTAACCAAAACTTAGTCTGGGAATCCTTACTAGCTTCACCAGCATTTAAAGGAGTTCCTACCAGTTTGAATTAGCATGGAGAGGAAATTAAATCTTTTTTATGTTGTCTCTCTCTGTGATACAGGCTGCTGCTTTCTCCATTTCAGATTGATTTATTTATATTTTGCTTCTGCTATTTTTTTTCCTCAATAAAACATCGCATTCCATCTCCTAAATCTCTGCCTTACAAAAACCACAGTGACCTATCATTTCTTTCAAATTGATCTATAGGTATTACTATTTTTAGTTATTTGGGGTGGGGGCATTTCAGAAATGAGTAGATTGTCTTTTTCCTTTTAAAATTGGAAGTGGATATCTTAACATACATTTAATACATGTGAATTAACTAGGTTTTTATGAGATTTTAGTCGCACTTAGCAATTGACTTAAGCAACTTAATTTTTAAAAATATGAAATAATTATTTTGCTTTTAAGAGATAAATTTTGTAACAAAAAGTCAAATTCAGAATCAAATAATTACATTACAAATGGTACACTAAGAATTTTGACTAGAGATACAAATAGATGTGCATATACTTTCATTGGCTATCTCTTTGTGGTTTGTTTACTGATTTTATTTTTACTTTTAATTTTTCATTTTACATTTCAAAAGCCCCGTATTAGGGTTTTCCAATAATGAAATAAATACTATATATTTTTTTCCTGGTGGAGGTGCAGAATGAAGAAGACAATAAATGATGCTTTTTTTGAAGTACAGTTTATATAAGATACATATTTTAAGTGTTGAGTTTGTTTTCACCTTTGTGTACAGCAGTGTCCCCCATCTAAACCAATATGAAAGATTTCTATCATTCCAAATCCTCTTGTGACCTTTTCTGTTATCCCACTACTTTCTGATTTCTATCATCAAAGACTAGCTTTGCTTTTTCATTGGCAAACTTAGTATAAATGGAGCCTTATAGTATTTATTGTTTAGTTTTGGGTTTTCTTCACTCAGCAAATGTATTGTTTTTGGAAAATCATCAATATTGTATGTCTCAGGAATTAATTTTTTTTTATTGCTTCAACATATTTCTTTGAGTGAACATGCCATAATTTATATTCACCTGTCAGTGGTCATTTGGTTTGTTCCCAGTTTGGGACTATTATGAATAAGGCTGCAGGGAACATTCTTTTATACATATATTTTCATCTCTCTGACAGCACAGTCTAAGAGTAGAATTGCCAGGTCATGGGGTATGTGTTTACCTTCACAAGAAAACACCAGTTCTCCAAAGTTGTTGTATTTTATATTCCCATGATGCATGAGGGTTCCAGTTGCATGACATCCTCACCATTTTATATGGTTTGTCTGTTGGGTTTTAGCCATTCTGTAGTGGATATGTAGTGGTTTGCATTTGCATTTCTTCATGGCTAATACCACCTTTTCATATGTTTATTAGCCTTTCATATATATATTCTTTGTCACAGGTCTTTCCCATCTTTTGCTTGTGTTACTGAGTTGTTTAATAATTGAGTAGTCCTTTGTCATTAAGTTTTTTGTCACATGTATGTCAGTGTATTTCCCTAGACTGTGGCTTTGCCTTTTCCTTTCTTAATATGGTATCTTTTGATGAATAGGGAGTTTTAATATTGATGAAGTTGTATTTGTCAACTTTTTTTGTTTGGTATTTTTTTTATCCTGAAAAATCTTTGCCATCTCCAAGTTTGTGAAGATATTCTTCTGTTTTTTCTTCTAAAAGTTTTTTATTTTTATTTTTTAGTCTGCTTTTACAGTTAGGATTCTGTGGTCCATCTTGAATTAATTTTTGAGTGTGGAACAGGGTGAAGGGGTTGAAGTTCATTTTCTTCCATATGCTTACCTAGTAGTTACAGCAGCATTTGCTGAAAGCAATTGCTTTACCCTGTTGATATGTTTTCTATTCTAGGTCCTTTCTTTTCACATATGGATTTTAGAATCAGCTTGTAAATTTCTACCAAAAAAATGGTGCTAGCATTTTGATTTGGGTTGCAGTTGGGATTGCATTCAGGAAAATGGACATCTTAACAATATTAAGTCTTCCACTCTATAAAGATGGGTTATCTCTCCATTTATTTAGGGCTTAAAATCTCTCAGCAGTGTTTTATAGTTTTTAATGCAGAAGTCTTACATATTTTGTTCACTTTATTCCTTAGTTTTTAATTTTTTAGATGCTATTTTAAATGGCATTTAAAATGTATAATTTCATAATTTTTCATTTTTGGTATACAGAAATACAACTGATTTTTGTATATTGATTTTGTATCCTAAGACCTTGCTAAATTCACCTATTCTAGTACAGTTGACCCTTGAACAATACAGGTTTGAACCGCACAGGTCCACTTGTATGCACATTTTTTTCTGACAAATAGAGTCAGCCCTCTGTATCTGAAGGTTCCACATCTGCAGTCAAATGTGGATCAAAAATACAGTATTCCCTGGATGTGAAACCTGTGTATGAGGGCCAACTTTTCACATATGTGGGTTCCGCATGGCCTCCTTGTGGAGCTTGAGTATGTGTGGATTTCAGTATGTTTTGGGGGGGTCCTGGAACCAACCCCCTGCGTATACTGAGGGATGACTGTATTTTTGTTGTTGAAATTTGATAGGGCTTTCTACTTAAACAGTCTTAATGCTCCATGAATGAAGACAGTTTTGTTTTTTCAATTGTATGTCTTTTTTGCTTTTTTAATATCATGAGTGAGTTTTGAATATTGTCATGTTTTTTCTGCACGTATAGAGATCATCATATGATTTTTCTCCTGTTTTGTGGTAAAATGCATTAATTTTTTGAATGTTAAGCCCCACCCTGTGATAACCTACACTTGGCCTTGATATACTATTCCCTTATATATATATTGCTCAGTTCAATTTGCTAATCTCTTGGTAAGAAATTTTGTTTCTATGTCATTAATGGATATTTGCATAACATTTTATTAATAAAACCATCATTGGGGTTTGATTTTAGGATTGTGCTGGACTTGTGAAACTATTAGGAAATATTTTTTCTTGATTTTCTGAAAAAATTTGTATATGATTGGTTGGCATTATTTCTTTTGTAATGTTTAGTAGAGGTCATTGATGAAACCTTCAGAACCTGGGACATTTTTTGTTAGAAGGTTATTTAATTATAATTTATGTTTTTTGATGAAAATATGGTTATCCAAATTTTTTTAAGTTAGTTTTGGTAAGTTGTATCTTTCAAGAAACTTTTCTTTCTCATCTAAATTGTTGAATTTGTTGGCATAAAATTATCAATAATATTTTACTATAATTTTTTTTTAAATATCTAGAGAATCTGTAGTGATAGTCTCTCTTTTATTCCTGATATTGGCCATTTGTACTTTCTGTTTTTTCCCCAAGTAGTCTTGCCTCAGGGTTGATCAAGTTTATTAATCTTTCCAGACAACCAGCTTTTGACTTTGTTGATTTCTTTTTTTTTCTTTTCTTTTTCTATTCTTGATCTAGTTTCTATTCTGTTTTTTGCTGTTCATTATGTCCATTTACTTGGGTTGAATTTACTTCTTTTCCAGCTTCTTAAAGGTGGAAACTAGATCATTAATTTTTAAGCCTCTTTGCTACTATAGAATTTAATGGTATAAATTTCCCTCCAAGCACTGCTTTAGCTGCATTCTGCAGCTTTTTATATGTTTTTGTTGTTGTTGGTTTTTCTTTTCTTTTCTTTTTTTTTTTTTTTTTTTTTTTTTTTTTTTTAAGACGGAGTCTTGCTCTGTTGCCAGGCTGGAGTGCAGTGGTGTGATCTCGGCTCACTGCAACTTCCGCCTCCCAGGTTCAAGCAACTCTCCTGCCTCAACCTCCCAAGTAGCTGGGACCACAGGCACCCACCACCACGCCCAGCTAATTTTTGTATTTTTAGTAGAGACGGGGTTTCACCATATGACCAGGATGGTCTCGATCTCTTAACCTCGTGACCCACCTGCCTTGTCCTCCCAAAGTGCTGGGGTTACAGGCACGAGCCACCACACCCGGCCACTTTTTATATGTTTTAACAGTCATTCTGAAATGTTTCTAACTTGTGATTTCTTCTTTAACCTGTCATTAGAATTTTGTTACATAATTTCAAAATATTTGAGGATTTTCTAGATGTCTTATTGAGTTCTAGTTTAGTAGCAGTTTGGTCACAGAACGTGATTTTAGTCCTTTAAAATCGAGACTTGTTTTATGGCCTAGCATCTAATGTGTCTTTGTGAATGTTTTATGTGTGCTTGATAAGAATTGTATTTTGTGTGTGTTTGGCGTAGTGGTCTCCAACTATCAATGTAGATCAAATTGTTTGATATTTTTCTTCATATCTTTTATATCTTTGTGTGTATTTGTGTATATTCTGTCAGTAATTGAGAGAAGAGTCTTCATTGATAAGTTTGGATTTGTCTTAGACTCCCTTTGTAACATTGCTTTATGGTTTTTGAAGCTTTGTTAATAGGTATATGCATGTTTGATATTGTTATGACTTACTGATAAATTGACCCTTTTATCATCCTGAAATGTCCCTCTTTGTCTCTAGTCATGTTTGTCTTTAAGTCTGCTTTGTCCGATATCACTATAGTCTTACCAGTGTTCTTATTCTTGATATTTTCATGGTGTGTGTGTGTAGATATGAAAGATATGAAGAAAAATATGCAACATGTGTAGACACACACACACACTTTTACCCTTTTACTGTAAACCTGTGCCTACCTTTATATTTAAAGAATTATTTTTGTGTTGTGTGCAACATATGGTCAAGTCGTTTTTTTAATCTAGTCTGATAGTGGTTAACCCATTATTCAGAGTTTTGGGTTTAAGACTGTTGTCTTATTTGTGTTCTGTTTGTCTTTCCTGTTCTTTGTTTCCTATTCCTTCTTTCCTGCCTTTTGCGGGGAGGTTTGTTGAATACTTTTTGGCATTTTATTTTATCTCCTGTATTGATTTTTTTACTTATTCCTCTATGTGTCATGTTTAGTGTTCCTTTTATAATATGCACGTTTAACATTAGTTTACCTTCAAATAATAATATATTGCTTGTTAAACAGTGTGATAACCATGTGATTCTATCTACCTCTTGTTCACTTGTTGTATTACTTTTGCATGTTATAAACCTCACAACACATTGTTGGCTGTTTAAATAAAAAATAGATTTAACACACAAAAGAAATTTAAAAAGACATAAAATAAGGATAATAGATCTTTTATATTTATCCTTATATTTGCTCTTTTCTGGTGTTATTCATTCCTTTTTGCAATTCCTAGCTTCCATCTGGTATTATTTCTTCAGCCTCAAGACCTTCCTTTAACTTTTATTTTGTAATGAATAAGTTATCCCGATGAATTCTCTCAGCAGGTGTTGATCTGAAAATACTTGTTTACCTTTATTTTTTGGAAGATATTTTCAGTGAATATAGAATTATAGATTAACTTCTTTCAGCGAAAGAAAAAGATGTTACAATATTGCTTAAAGATGTATTGACTTTTTTTCTGGATTACACTGTTTCTGTAGAGAAGTCAGTGGTTATTCTTAGCATTGTTCCCCTGCATATAATATTTTCCCCCTCTTCCCTCTGGCTGATTTTAATGTTTTCTCTTTGTTTGATTTCCGCAGTTTGACTATTTACCTAGGTATGATTTTCTTTGTATTTTTTCTCCTGGGAGTTCACTGAGTTTCTTGGATCTGTGGGTTGATCTCTATCATCAGTTTTTGAAAATCCTCAGATACAGTCTTGCCAAATATTTGTTCTGCTTTCATCTTTCTTCTAGTTCTCCAGTGATGTGTATGTTACAGTGCTGAATATTATCCCAGAGGTCTCTGTCTGGTTTATTCATTCTGTTTGTGTTTTTAATTTGGATAATTTCTTTTCCTATCTTCTCATTCACTGATTTCTTTTTTTTCCTTGTGCTGAGTCCAGTCTGCTGTTGAATCCATTAAGTGGATTCATGTGATGTTATTGTTATTTTTGAGACAGGTTCTCACTCTGTCACCCAGGCTAGAGTGCAGTGGTGTGATCATGGCTGATTACAGCCTTGACTTCCTTGGCTCAAGCAGTTCTTCTACCTCAGCCTCCCAAGAAGCTCGGACTGCAGGAGTGGTGCAACCACCATACCCAGCTATTAAAATTTTTTGTAGGAATGGGGTCTGGCTATGTTGCCTTGGCTGGTCTTGAACTCCTGGACTCAAGCAGTCTTCCCACCTCAACCTGAGTGTAGAGACATGAGCCCAGCCTATATTTTTTAGTTCTAGCATTTCTATTTTGTTTTAAATATAGTTTTTCTCTTCTGAAATTCTATATCTATTCATATGTTGTCCACTTTTGAACTAAATTGTTTATTTATCATAATTTATCAGAAGTAATTTATCATAATTATTTTAAAGTTCCAGTCTGCTATTTTCAACATCTGCACCATTTATTTATGTGTATCTTCTATTGGGTTTTTTTCTTTTCATGTGATTGTGGACGTCATTTTTAAAAAATGTTTGTAATTTTTAAATGTGTGACAAATTTTCTTTGCTTAAGAACAGTTAAAGATGGAAGTGAGTCATATTTTCCCTCAGAAAGAGGCCTCTTAACTCTGTCAGGCCCCTCATGTGGGGCTGAGTTGATCTCTTTTGTAGCTTAGCTGACTCTGGGCTTTGCTTGTTTGACTTAGATTCTACTCCCCACTGTTTTCATATGTTTTGAGCTGGGATCAGGACATTCCCTTCAGCAGTGTTTGTGTCTTTAGAACCAGGGAAAATCTAGTGGTCTCTATACATTACTGCCCAGTCAGCAGCCCCACTCCTAACTCTCTGTGCCTGGGAGATCGCCTTCCTCCTGCTGTACTGCCCCATCCTTCTGTCTGTCCACTCCTGGCCATCAGAAGTTGGTTCAGACTTGGGCTGGAGTCTTCTCGCTCATCTGTGGCATACTTGCGCCTTCTCCCACTGCAGGTCTCTTCCAGGAGAGGCTTTTCATTTTGTAGAATTCAGGAGATTTTTGTTCCAACTTTGGATCCTCATACAGCTCTCTGATGGGTCTTTAAAAGGCAGTGATTTTATGACTTATTAGAGGAGGAACAATCATCTCACACATTTCTGCATTGTAACAGAAGTCAAAGTCTGGTGATGCTATTCTTAATAAATTCAATATTTATAGAGGTTTTAAGGGTTATAGTATTATCTGTCAAAAATGAGTTTTCAGGAAATCTCAACACACGTTAGTTTATTATTACATAGATTTTCTAAAGGGAAGCATACATAATTTTCTCCTACCATGAGCAGGTAGGGTTAGGCCAGTGCCTTTTTATGTAGAACATCCTTGGTGTCATTGCCATAGCTTTCTTGGGCTGCTGTTGCTGAAGGAAGTGTAACAGGTGCTGCGGGTGCACAGTTAGGTAGGAAAGAGGCTCCCAGCCAGGGTGAGCAGGGGCATGCGTGCTCTCTGTAAAAGACGAGAGAAAATGCTTTTAGCCTTGTGGACCTCTGCTGCATATTTTTTGTTTTTGGTTGCTTGTTTTTACAACCTTTGAAAACAGAAAAACCGTTTGTAGCTGGAGCTGTAGAAAACCAGGCTCTGCATCAGGCCATAGTTTACTGACCCCTGGGCTAAATGATCTTTGTAGCCATTTTTGGTCTCAGAATTAATGTTGAGCTGTAACCACCATGCATTTGGGATAGTAATGTGTGAAAAGGCAGAGGATTTAACTATGAAGTGTCCTTTTTAATAAAGGCCTCAACATATATATTTAAACATATTTGAAATTAAATTATGTGAGTGTTTACGTATTCCACCAAATTTAGAGAAAGCCTTTCATCTTCTCTCTCACAGGAGTACAAACCACCAGGAACCCGTAAACTTCATAACATTCTTGGAGTGGAAACAGGAGGACCTGGTGGGCGACGTGCTGGGGAGTCAGGTCATACGGTCGCTGACTACTTGAAGTTCAAAGACCTCATTTTAAGGATGCTTGATTATGACCCCAAAACTCGAATTCAACCTTATTATGCTCTGCAGCACAGTTTCTTCAAGAAAACAGCTGATGAAGGTACAAATACAAGTAATAGTGTATCTACAAGCCCCGCCATGGAGCAGTCTCAGTCTTCGGGCACCACCTCCAGTACATCGTCAAGCTCAGGTCTGTGCTGCTGCGGTTAGATTAGGCTTGGGAATGTTTTGTGTTTTCTTTATGAAAAAGTGGGATTATTTTAAAGTGTTGATTAAATTTGTTAACAGAGTGGGGAGCAGTTACTTTACTTAAATCTGTTCTTTGTAGTTAGTAGTAAATTCATCTCCCCCAAAGCTCCAATATTTAGTTACACATGTAATAAAATCTGCTTGGCAGTTGGAAATCTATTTACTAACCAGCATTTTAAATTACTTCTTAAATGGAATTTTTGTCCACATTGCTTGAGTTTTCCCCTGCCTTAACCAGACTTCATTGTATTTTAGTTCAGTGGTGGACGAGAGAGAACCTGGTTTTAGTCAGAGAATATGAAGACTTTGTGATATACTTTCAAGTTAATATTAGAGATTTTGTATGTGTGTGTGTGAGTACTTTCAGTTTTAATGGTATAGCTTCAGAGTATAAATTTGAACAAAATGAATTTTAAACTCACAGTTGTATTGTTTTGTGTTGTGATATTTCAGGTGGCTCATCGGGGACAAGCAACAGTGGGAGAGCCCGGTCGGATCCGACGCACCAGCATCGGCACAGTGGCGGGCACTTCACGGCTGCCGTGCAGGCCATGGACTGCGAGACACACAGTCCCCAGGTGAGCTCGCACGTGGTTCATTTGCTTGTGTCACCTGCCATGCTCAGGTGGAGCAGCACTGGATGCCAGGTGCCTTTAGAATGACCGTATCATTTACCCTAGAGGTTCATGACGTTCTCCTGTCTAAGGAAATGTAAGTATTTATCATAGAGAAGCACATTCTTGCAGTTTTCCTCCTCCTCGTCTAGAAGTGGCTAACACTTACTGGGGGCATAACAGTTGTTGTTTTGAACAGTTTTTTTCCTGTGTTTATCTCATTTACCAAAGCAGCGTTTTGAGCCTCATGCTTTTTTGATTCCCATTTTACAGTGGAAACTGAGACTTCACGGGCTAAGTAAATTTCCCTGGGTCATGATCTTAATGACTCGACTCTGCTTCCTCCCATGATTTTTTAGCATTTATAGTCCTGGATTCTGAATCAATTTCTGATTTGATTTTAGCCTTTTTGTTGTTGTTGTTTTGTTTGTTTTCTGTTTTTAAACCTGTTGAAGAGGATCTAATTAAGTACTTTTTCAAAATTGGAGTGAAGCAGATGGTGATGGTAAAAATATTTAAATAATCTAATAAAGTTGTAAGTTGGTTCATACCGAGTTTTGCGTGATGGTGTTTGAAGGTGAGAGGGCAGTGTAGTATTTGATGGATGAGTAAACTGCTGTTGATTAAGAGTGCTCTCCATTCTTGTGACTAGGGCAGCTGAATGGTGCTGGAGAAAATCCCACATGCAGCTGTTTGTCAGCACTGTTAATACTCACCAACCTCTACTGGGCAGTCTTACATGTTTTCAAAGTTGTCCCATCCTCTCCTATTCTCTTTAATAATAGTTTCAAACTTTTCTACTCTCAGAAACCTTTGCCCTCCCCTTCTCTGTTCTTACCCACTCTTTGCTTTGTAAGGAAAAGAGTCTTCAGACAGGAACTCTCTCCGCTTTGTAACATTGAATACATGATCCTGCCTATGTGTGCACTGTCCACTTCTCCTCTACCCCTTTTTTGTTAGAAGCAGTGTGTTTCTTTTTGCCTAAGGCCAAGCCCACTCATTGTCCTGATCCCCTCTCTCCTGCCATCATGGGGGCTTTGCCCTTTGGTCTCCCTCAGCTCCGGTGTCTTCACTCTCTACTCTTTTGGCTTTTTCTGTTGATCAGCATTTCCTCATCCTCAGGCCTCTCCCATCTTAAGCAGCACCTTTGCATGTCCCCCTTTCTTTCCCTATACTTCTGCTACCTGTGGTCTTTGTCTCTTTACCCTGAAGACCTCTTTGCCTGTTCCACTTAGGTCGTGCCCTCCAACTCTCCTGCCGGTGTCAGCGGTGACCTTTATTCATGGGTCCAGTGGACACCCTAATGCTATCTTTCTGCATTCTACAACTTCATTTGGCAGTGTTGACTTTTCCCCACTCTTTGAAACACTCACTGCTGGTTTCCTTGGCAGGATGTTCTTCTTTCCCTCCCCCTACCCCTTTTCTTTGCCCTTTCCTTCACTGTCTGTTTCGTTTTTTTTCTTCTACCCAGCACTGAAACCTGGGTGTTCCTCCAGGCATGACCCGTGTCCCTTCCCTACTCCGCTTAATGTTTCCTGGATGATTTCAGCCACACCTGCCAGGGCCTGCAGTCACCATCCTCATGCTAGTTGCTCCTAAGTCTTGACTTCTGACTTAGACTTCACTTCTGAACCCCTAGGGCCTTTCTAATTGTTTACTATAAATGTCACCTTCAAAGTCTCAACAATATGTGCACACACAGCACATAAACTGAAGTCATCATTTTCACTTCCTTCCCAACGCTTCTACTTTTGCCATTCTTTGTAAAAATGGCCCTAAATTTACCCATTTGCTCAAGTTGTAAATTTGGAGGCACTCCTCTCTCCCTCTTTCCCCACACTGAATCAGACAGTAAATTATCTGGATTCACCACATCTTAATACGTTTTTATTCTCCACCTTTCACTTTACCTCATTGTTATGACTTGTCTTACTAGAATGGAGTGTCTAATTCCATTCACCTGTCAGCACCATTCTCTTCCCTGCACCCAAGTAAGCTTTCACTAAAGTGGTCTCTTCTTGCTATTTTCCCTACCTTTTTTCCCCCCGCTGAGACGGAGTCTTGCTCTATCGCCCAGGCTGGAGTGGAATGGAACGATCTCTGCTCATTGCAAATTCCGCCTCCCTGGTTCAAGCGAGTCTCCTGCCTCAGCCTCCTGAGTAGCTGGGATTACAGACGCACATCACCATGCTGGCTAATTTTTGTATTTGTAGTAGAGACGGGGTTTTGCCACGTTGGCCAGGCTGGTCGTGAACTCCCAACCTCAGGTTATCTGCCCATCTCGGCCTCCCAAAGTGTGGGGATTACAGGCATGAGCCACTGCACCCGGCCTGTTTTCCTTACTTTAAACCAGTTTTGACTTGCCCTTCTACCTGAAATGAAATGTAGACTTATTATCAAGGCGTCGGTGCTTTCCAGGATCTGGTCCCCACCGAGGCCATTCTTTCTCCTCTTCACTCACCCTAGTCACACTAATTCATTTTTCACTTTGTGTAATATGCCACATTCTCTCTTACTTTTCTTACATTTCCTGTGCTCTCAGCCTGGAACACTCTTTTCTTCCTCCTTTTGTTTTGGTAACTACTATTTATGCCTCAGCTCTTAAGTATCACTACTCCCAGGGGCTCTCTCTAAATCTTCAGACCATCCGCCTGTCTTGTCTTCTTCCCTTTCTTTCTTCCAGATCTATTCCATACCGCAAATACATACAAGAGTAGCATAAGACACCACGTTCTTCCCACCTGGATTTCACAGAGGTCAAGATTTTGCTTCAAATCCTTTTTTATTACTTAATTTTTGAGTGGTTGATATAGTCACATGGTTTTAAAAATAAGTAAATATAAAAGGGAATTCAGTGAAAGGTTTTCCTTCCTTCCATGCCTTCTAGCCCCTCAATTTCTAAACCAGTGTTATTAGTTTATTAGTTTTTTGTATACTTTTTGAGATATTGTATACATATTCAAGCAAATACAAATACATATTCTTCATCCACCCTTTGTACACAAATAGTACCATACCAGGCAAACGCTTTCAGAACATCTTGGTTTTTCTAGTCTTGACATATATTTTGGAGCACTTTCTGTATATCAGTAAATAGAGAGCTTTTTCATTCTTTTATTTATTTGCACAGTATCCCGTTGTTTAGATATTCCATAAGTCTTTTCGCCATTCCCCTATTGTTTGTTTATTCATTTTTTTATTTATTTTTAGAGCTAGGGTCTTGCTCTGTAACCCAGGCTGGAGTGCACTCGTGTCATCACAGCTCGCTGCAGCCTTGAGCACCTGGGCTCAAGTGATCCTCCCACCCCAGCCTCCTGAGTAACTAGGCCTACGATTGTGTCCCAGCACACCCTGCAGTGAGGTCTCACTATGTTTCTCAGGCTGGTCTTGAACTCCTGAGCTGAACTGATCCTCCCACCTCAGCCTTCCAAAGTGCTGGGATTACCGGTGTGAGCCGTCTTGGCCACCAGTCCCCTATTTATTAATGGACATTTAGTTCATTTCCAACCTTTTTTACTATTTACAAATGGTAGTTTAATAAATAACCCTGTACGGTAGTGTCCCTTCTTATCCATGGTTCCAGTTATTCAGTCAGTCACGGTCCAAAAATATAAAGTGGAAAATTTCAGAAGCAATTCGTAAGTTTTAAATTCTGTTATGAGTAGCACGATGAAATCTCATGCTGTCCCACCCTGGGCATGACTCATCCCTTCGTCTAGCGTGTCCACACAGTAGATAAGTTACTTTGCTTTGTAGCCATCTAGATTATCAGATCAAAAAACATAGTATATAGAGGGTTTAGTCCTCTGCAGTTTCAGGCATCCAGTGGGGATCTTGGACTGTATCTCTTGCGGGTAAGGAGGCACCACTGTACATGTCTCATTCACACATAGACATTTTATCTGTGATATAAATTCCTGAAAGCAGAATGACTGTTTCAAAGGGTAATGTGATTTATAATTTTGATAACTATTGCCAGATTGCCCCCTATGTGATTTTCTAATCCAGTAACTTGATTAACTTCATATAAAAACCATATAGTATTTTCTGAGAACTCACTGCCAACTTTTCTACTGATTGTTTTCAGTAGTATCTCTTAAAAGTTTGGTTCTCAGACCACCTTTGTTGAATAAACACTTAACAATTTGTGCCAGCCATTGGATAGAGACTGAGCCTTTTGCCTTCCTAGAGCTTACAGTGACACAAGTAAATAAAATGAACATGAAGAAAAATGGCAAGTAGCATTAGCTGTTAAAAAGAAAATAAGGATAATTTGGTAGAGAAAGACTGTTTGTTGGATAGGATGTATGAATTAGAATAGGCCAAACTCTGATATAACAGACCCCCAAAATATGGTAGCTTAAAGAGTACCAAGTTTCCTTCATTTTTGTGCAACAGTCCAGAATAGGTGTTCAGGTTAGTGGCTGGGCTGTCTTCCAGGTCCTGATCTCCTACGATCTTGTGGTTCCACCCTGCCCTAGGGCCTAGTTGTCTACTGTGTCCAGCAGGCAGAAGGACTTGGGAGGTATTATCTTGTGTGCCAGGCTAGCAGTGACATACAAGCTTTCATTCACATTCCATTGACAGCTTAGACATATGGCCATCAGTAAGTACAAGGGAGGCTGGGAAGTGTTGTGTAGCCATGTGCTCAGGAACGAGAAGAATATTGTGCACAACCAGTAGCTTCTGCCACAGTTGTTGAGGCAGCATCAGCCAGAGTGGTCAGGGAAGGCTCTGGAACTGAAGCAATGAAAAAGAGACATCCAAGCAATAAGAAAATCCAAGAAATAACATTTCTAGGCAGAAGGGAGCAGCGTGTTACTAGTACACTGAGGCATTTGAGAGATTTTGACCCAAGGGAGGAATGGAAGGCAGGTCTTCTTTGTTTGGAACTCCGGTAGCCAGGGATAGGATGGGTGGAGAAAGAGGTTAGAGAAGTGGGCATTGGCCAGATGATGCAGATCGTTGTATCCATTTGGGTTTGTTTTGTTTTTCTAAGTGCAGTGAGAAGTCATTAAAGGATTTTAAATAGGGAAGTGATTGGATTTGTGTTAAGAAAAGATTGTTCCTGCTACCCTTTGGAGAAGGACAAGGATGGAAACAAGGAGTTCATTTAAGGGGCTGTTGTGTTAGCGTAGGCAAGAGATGATGGGGATGAAGAGAAGAGGCCAAATTTGTAATCTATTTCACAGGTAGACTCATAAGTTCTTGCTCATGGGTTGGACAGAGGCATTGTTGAGCAGCTAGGTAGATAGTAGTCCTTTATTGAAAGAAGAAAGATGGAGAGAGGAAGGACATGAGGGAAAAGTAAAGACTTCCTTTTGGACCTGCCCAGAATACTATCCAGCCCTTTTCAGGAAATATTTGCTGACCCCTGGCATAAACAGTGCTCCCAAGGAAGGACAGTGGCTAGTGAAATAGATGAACCTATTTAAGGATATAACTTCCTAAAAATTGCAGCTTTCATGATGAAATTTTTTGCCCTTGAAATGTATTTGGGATTTTGTGTTATAAAACTGTCTAACACATTAAAAGTTTAAAAAACCGCTTCCCCCTGATTAATATGATGCTAGTTTGTTAGTGTCATGGCTTTTGATGGAAGATTAAAGCTTGGAAACAGTCCTCTGAAAAATCCTTTTAAAAATCTGTTCTTTCAGGTGCGTCAGCAATTTCCTGCTCCTCTTGGTTGGTCAGGCACTGAAGCTCCTACACAGGTCACTGTTGAAACTCATCCTGTTCAAGAAACAACCTTTCATGTAGCCCCTCAACAGAATGCATTGCATCATCACCATGGTAACAGTTCCCATCACCATCACCACCACCACCACCACCACCACCACCATGGACAACAAGCCTTGGGTAACCGGACCAGGCCAAGGGTCTACAATTCTCCAACGAATAGCTCCTCTACCCAAGATTCTATGGAGGTTGGCCACAGTCACCACTCCATGACATCCCTGTCTTCCTCAACGACCTCTTCCTCGACATCTTCCTCCTCTACTGGTAATCAAGGCAACCAGGCCTACCAGAATCGCCCAGTGGCTGCTAATACCTTGGACTTTGGACAGAATGGAGCTATGGACGTTAATTTGACCGTCTACTCCAATCCCCGCCAAGAGACTGGCATAGCTGGACATCCAACATACCAATTTTCTGCTAATACAGGTCCTGCACATTACATGACTGAAGGACATCTGACAATGAGGCAAGGGGCTGATAGAGAAGAGTCCCCCATGACAGGAGTTTGTGTGCAACAGAGTCCTGTAGCTAGCTCGTGACTACATTGAAACTTGAGTTTGTTTCTTGTGTGTTTTTATAGAAGTGGTGTTTTTTTTCCCAAAAACAAAGTGCAAAGCTGCTTGAATCAGAAGGAGATTAACACACTGAACCGCTACAAGAGGGCAAAGCTGATTTTTTTTTTTTAACTTGAAAAGATTGCAAAGGGACATTGAAGTGTTTAAAAGAGCCATGTCCAAACCCATCTTCATGGATAGCTCAGAGGTATCCTCTTTTTGCTCCCCCATTTTAACTTGCCACATCCCAGTCACAGTGGGGTTTTTTTGTCTTTCTATTCAGCAAAAGTTAATGTTCAGATGTTGGTCTTGGTCATTTGCCAACTAATTTTAAAGTAAAAGGCACTGCACATAATTTGCATAAAGGGCCCCATGAGGGTGTTTTTTTTTTCTTTTTGTCCCCCCATCCCCCCCTTTTTCTTGTTTTGTTCTGTTTTGTTTTGGGTGGGAGGGTGGGAAATTTGGGTTTTTAAGTCCTCTAAACACACTTGGGCACGGAAATGCAGTACTGTAAGGAAGAGGGACCTCCAGCTTCCACAAACACCATCTTCAGCTGTATGAAAGGGACGGTTGTGGTGAAGTTTGTCAGGCACAGTAAGCATGCTGAGTGGCGGGGATCAGAACTCTCCTATCTGAACCTACTGAGGAGCAAAGCAGCAATTACATGGGATCCTGTGGCTCTCCCGTTGCAGAGGCCACAGGAAGATAGGATGGAACGTGACTGGTCTCCTAACCAAGGTGCACTGAGAAGCAATCAACGGGTCGGTCGTGGCCAGTCCTGGGGAGGTCTGAGTGGTGGTCTTTGGGATAACCTTTGGCCTTATGGATTTGGACTCGAAATTAGAAGAGCCTACCATTTCAGATGCAATCACTTTTGGACATGCTTTTGCAGACAGTCCTTAATGCTGAAAACACAGAGAATGGGTAATTCAAGAGGCCTTTCTTTTAAAATAGACTTTTGTGACCCACTAATTGTAAGGTATTGCAAGGTCACTTTGCGTGTGTCATAAAGTTGACTTCCTTATTGGTTGAAGGTCACAGAAGTAGTGGTTTGCTTTGATGGAAATAGCTACAGCTGTGTCCCTTCCTGCTTTTTATTTTTTCTTTTGCTTTTTCTCGGCACGTGGTATCTCCACCATTTCTTCTGCACAAAGATGTCTTCTGTTCATCCTGAACATTTTTTAAAAATGCAGAATTTTATGTGACTGCTTTTTTGCCTCACAATTATGCTGTGAATTTTACAAAAATTTATTTTCTTTTTTGATAATTTATTGTACCAAAGCTGTTTTTATAGCACATAGATGTCTGTAACCAATAATGTAGCAGTTCTGCACTTTGACACAAGGTGTAACTAGACCATTTTTAAATGTCAGTTGAAAATTATGGCTGTACTATTGCTTAAACAAAACTGGAACTGTTGTTGAATCCATAGCCAATACATTTACAGCAATCTGTGTACTGAACATAATAGATTGACATCTAATTCAAGATTACAACATCTGTTACATTCTAAGTGTGTTCAGGCTTCTGAAGGTAAAGGGACACTGGATCCAGAAGCTATGGAACCAGCAGTTGATTCTTGTATTCCTGATTAACCTACTTGTAAACTTGAAAGCAAGACCTTGATTGCACCAACAGGTCCAGAGTATGAGCGCAAGTAAAGCAGAACTCTCATGCGTGACCTGAGCAGACAGGCTGGTATTTAACAGGTGCCTCGTGTTGAGATTACGCTGCCTTAATGTAACACAGTCTGGCAGTTGCTAAATTTGTGTTCCCATTTTAAATTGACCAATTTTGGGGTGTGACACTTTTGAGCGGTCGAATTGGGAGAATGAAGATAAGTAATTTACCTGTCCAGGATCAAAAGAAGCCTAGAAAAGAAGCAGTAATCTACCTCTGCCGATAACCTGTTTAAGATGACTCAGCAGAACACCGCGTTTCATTCTATTGGTCAATTCCATGTGGCTGACTAGGTCAATTTTTTTTCTGAACAAAAGCAGGTTTTTATATGTAAACAGTGAGAAAAGAAAGGCTAAACACTATGTAAATGTGAATGGAAACTTGGAAATACTCGTTTTTATAAACTACAAAAACTTTTTGTTGTTTATCAGGAAATCCATATTTATTTTGTAATTAACTGTCAAGCCTGTGGATGATTTTTTTGAACTTGGTAGTTCATAAAGGTTTACAGTGAATAAAAGGATATCATCTTGAGTATAGCAATATCAAAAGGAATTCAGTAGTTACTGCTGTTTAGGAATATAAGGTTAAGATATATGGGTCAGGTCATTTTTTTTTCTGTGCTGGTTGCCACATCTTAGCAAGCACCAAAAAACTAAAGCAGTTTTTAAACCGATATTTACATAAAGAAAATCATAAAATCCAATGCTTCTGCATACTGTGTTATGTTACAGTCCAGTTTTGTGTGCTTTACTACACAGTTTGGTTACAGGACTTCTGTGCATTGTAAACATAAACAGCATGGAAAAGGTTAAATACCTGTGTTCAGATTGTAAGATCTAGTCCGGACTTGCTGTGTATATTGTAACGTTAAATGAAAAAAGAACCCCCCTTTGTATTATAGTCATGCGGTCTTATGTATGATAAACAGTTGAATAATTTGTCCTCAGACTCTTTACTATGCTTTTTTAAAAATTAATTTAAGAAAAATGTAAACATAGTAAAAATCTTCCTATGCAATTAAACTGGTCCAGGTCTGGTAGGTATAGTATCAAAGTTGAGTTAAATGTGTAAAAAGGAAACTATTTGAGATACATTGACATAGGCATCAGCAATCTCTGAAAGTAAAAATTGGAGGTTTAACAGATCATTTTGATTTTTCACATTGATTTTATTTGAATGTTTACATAATTTTGTGATTCAAAATGCTCATATTTTAGTTGGTAGCATTTCGAATGGATGTGAGGGTCTGATGGTTTTCTCTGATATGCTTTGACGTGCTTGGATGAAGGAGGGAATACGAATACTCATTCTTCCTTCCCTAAATCCTCGTACGGGGACATATCAGAATTAATTCTTGCCACTGTGATTCAATTGCTAACCTAAAGTCTTCTCTTTTTACAAATTCACCTGCTTCAGTATATATTAAGGTGGCTTTCAAAAGGCAAGATACTTATTTAAAAGTTAAGCGTGAGTCTGTAAAATTAAGGTTGGTTGCGTAAAGTTGAAGTTAACCACATGTAAGAAAGGAAAACTTCCATTAGTTTTCTTCTTAGGGTGTGAGAATTTTACCTAGGCACATGGATATTGGGCTGAAAAAAAACCCGACATTTTTATTTAAAACTACATGTAAAAAATCATGAAGGATTCAGTAATTATGTTAGGCTCACAAGTGACCATTGAGTTTGCCCCTGTACTGCTTCCCAGCTTTTGTGGTGTTAAACTTTTCTGTTCTTCCAATAGGGAGATACATAATCAAAATACACACGAAAACAAGATAGCAGGCACTCAGTTCTAGGCCAGTTTCTCAGTTTCCTTTGGGCCTGCCTTTATTTTGATAGTCGCAGAATGCAAGTTCAGATGCGATCCGGTGCATTCTGGGTGGTATCCCCATAGACAGAATACAAGTTCAAGACTCATTTTTATGTCCATTTTTATAGTGGTAGACTGTATGTAATAGACCAGATGGTTCATTCCAAATACATGACTTGGTCTTAGTGCCATATATGAAGGAAGTTTGAAAATGTAATGGGGACAAAAGCCGTGCGTGACTTCGGTATACCCAGACTTCATTCAGATTTCTTAAAAATCTGCTAGGGATGTCTGTTGACCAGACGTTGGAAAACCTTTGGTGTCAGGGAGAGTAGAGGAGAAGTTCTGATTTTCATAACCCTGGTTTCTTATCTAGGCCTGTTTCCTTGCGTGAAAATATACATCATCAAGTAATTTGTAGTACAAAGAACAAGAGAAGAAACCCTAAGAAGATAGCTTATTTGTTATCCTCCCTCTTAATGACTAACCTTAATCCAAATGAATCCACTGAGAACCAGCCTGTGGATGCCTACTGGGCTTTCACCCTGGACCAGGAATTTTTGACGTATGCCTGTGTTGAAGGCACTGGATGCTTGTTTTGTGGAAGACATGTTCATTGAGGTAAGTGGCTCATCGCTTGGTGTGTTTGGCTGTCTTCGGCATTATGCATAGCCAAGGTCCCAGATTTTGGCTGCTCTCGGTGTTCTTGCATCAGAACTTTAAAAAAAATAGCACTACCTTAACACTGAGACTGTCAGGTATTTGTCAGTATTTATTTCTAATTTCCTACTTTAAATCTTAGGAGACAAAGTGTTTCTCCAACTGGACGCTGATTTGAAACACAACTAGAATGCTACAGGTCTCTCTTCCAGTATGCAGCTGCTGTACCTGAAAACTTTTCCCCATAATTTCCCATCTTTAGGGAATGTCCCTGTTATCAGGTGTGGAATTAATGTGGGTAAATTTCCATTTCAGTTGAATTTCCTGCCATCCCTAGCAAAACCTGTGAATCCTTCTTCAAAGCATAGAGGAGGCAGAGACAAGCCTTAAATCGGCTTCCTTTTGCTTTTACCAGGTAGCCTGGTTCAGTCCCAGCTGGGTCCTGAAGGAGCACAGTACTAGAGCCTGAGTCATGTTGACTATTAATCAAGTGCATTAAGTTTGGGTCAGGCAAAGTGGTGGCAAAAGTTCATGATGCAGGACAGAGGAAACAAGTGGACAAGACAAGTGGAGCCCAGCTCTGTTCGCATGGGAGGCCAGGTGATGCTGGCATGGGTGTGGTTGGCTGAGTTCTCATAGCTAGAGAAAGGCCATGTAGGTATTTGTGCTTAATGTTTGAAAGAATGTCTGTTTGAAAGACCAGCTATTTGATAATCTTTCCGATTAAATTTCTAAAATTGCTACTTTGGGAATTTTTTTCTTGTAAAGTTTTGCTTCCATTATATACTCATTTATTAGTCAGTGTACTTGCCCCTGAATTCCATATCTGAAACTGCAGTCACAGGGGAGATTCAGAGCCAAGGGCAAAATAAAGTGGCAGGCACTGGGTGTGTGTGGTAGTTCTGCACTAGGGTGGCCAGGAAGCAGCCAAGCAGGTGTGCCGGGCAGGGGGTTGTTAATGAACACCCAGGCAAGAGGACGGGCCTGAGCCTGAGTGTGGCCAGCAGAAAGTGTTGAGTTGCTTAAAAGAGACCCTAGGATGATGAATTTGGAATCATCCTCCACTCACTGTTGCACAGAAAGACTGCAGAGAAGGGCACTGCTGGGGTGGGGTTTGTTAACTCCCTCTGAAATGAAAGAAAATACCTCTAGTGGCATGAAACGGCTAAGTTTTTTTTAATGTTACTTCTTTAATTTTAGAGACGGTGTCTGGCTTTGTCACGCAAGCTGGAGTTTGGTGGTGTGATTGCAGCTCACTGCAGCCTTAAACAACTGGGCTAGGTGATCCTCCCATCTCAGCCTTCCAAGTAGCTGGGACTACCGGTGCACACCACCATGCCTGGCTGTTTTTAATACGGGGTTTTGCTGAGTTGCTCAGGCGCTCCTCAAACTGCTGGCCTCAAGTGATCCTCCAGCCTGGGCCTCTCAAACATAAATAGGCTGGGCGTGGTGGCTCACGTCTGTAAAGATTTAAAGCGGAAAAGCGGAATGCAGTGAAATAGCATGAGAAAGAGCGTTTTTATGTACATCACAGACAAGCCTTGTTCTGCTGAAGAGGTGATGCCACGAGGTGGGGAGGAGCTCACTTCAGGCACCACTCCCACTTCCATTGCCCGCAAATCCAGGAAAGAAATGACTAATGAACTCTAGTGATCGCAAACTGCTCAATCAGTACTCATCAATTTAAAATGACTGTTCAGCCTTGCTGCACACTAAACTCATCTGTAGAACTTTATAAAACCACGGATGACCATCACACTGGCAGGATTTTAGATTCAGAATTGGGGTGGGGCCTGGAGCTTTGTTTTCTGAAACTTTGCGGGCCATTCTGAACCTGCAGCCAGGCAGGACTCTGGCAAGAAGAGGCGTGTGGCTAATATGATGGAAGTCTGAATCCAAGGACTTTTTTTTTTTTGGAGACAGTCTTGCTTTGTCTCCCAGGTTGGTGTGCAGGGGTGTGATCTCGGCTCACTGCAACCTCCATTTCCCAGATTCAAGCGATTCTCGTGCCTCAGCCTTTCAAGTAGCTGGGATTACAGGTGCACACCACCACACCCAGCTAATAGTATTTTTGATAGAGATGGGGTTTCGCCATGTTGGCCAGGCTGGTCTTGAACTCCCGACTTCAAGCTATCCACCTGCCTCGGCCTCCCAAAGTGCTGGGATTACAGGCGTGAGCTACTGCACCCAGCCCCAAGAACATCTTGAAATGGAGTTTGATTACCAAAGTTTACATAGAGTAATGGATAATTAAAATTTACAATTTATGGTGCATTACAAAATGTTATAAACAAGCCTCCGGGAAAGGCAGAAATTGCCAGATGTAAGTATATAAAACTTAACACAATTTGTTCCTTTTTGTCGTCTTCCCTTGTGGAGATGGGTCAGTGTGACATCCTATTCATTAATAGCTCTCAGATGTCCCATGAGAATGGCACATGTTATTTCCCAACAGTGGGAATGGAATTAGTTCCTTTATATCTCAGTCTCATCTGGTCTTGTAAGCCGGTGAAGGGTTTCCCAGGGCACCAGCCACCAGCTCTGTATAGTAGTTACAGTTTCCCTCTCTAGAATCCCGAAGAGCTTCAGATCCCACTGCTCCTCTCATTGGCTTCGTGACCCTGGGTACGCTGCTCAACTTGCGCGAGGATCACCGTCCGCTTTGTACAATGGAGATATCTATAGTGTCCACTTAGGAGATGCTGTGCACGCCTCAGTGAGGTAATGTCCGCAGAAAGCACAATGCCTAGTATGTAGAAAGTGTCCGATAAATACAATATGCGGCTAAACAGCGGAGTCCACAGCCTGAATGGAACTTCTTTTTCTACGTAAATACAACAAACAATGCAGGGAAATAAGGTGGACAGTGTTCTCCGTGGAGGGCTAAACAGCATTGCTTTCCAGCTGACTTTTATTTTTGGAGTCTGGGACTAGGTGTTAACATTCCTTTACTAGTTGGTTTTGCATACCGCACAGTCCCTGCATCTATTTAAGAGTTTTGAGGTTTGTTGTGGGGAGTTTTTTTTTTTTTTTTTTTTTTTTTTTTTTTTTTTTTTTTTTTTTTTTTTTTTTTTTTTTTTTTTCCTTCGAGGCGGAGTCTTGCTCTGTCGCCCAGGCTGGAGTGCAGTGGCGCGATCTCTGCTCGCTGCAAGCTCCGCCTCCTGGGTTCACGCCATTCGCCTGCCTCAGCCTCCGGAGTAGCTGGGACTACTGGCGCCCGCCACCATGCCCGGCTAATTTTTTGTGTGTATTTTTAGTAGAGACGGGGTTTCACCATGTTAGGCAGGATGGTCTCGGTCTCCTGACCTTGTGATCCATCTGCCTTGGCCTCCCAAAGTGCTGGGATTACAGGTGTGAGGGAGTTTTTCGGTAGTTTGCTTTGCCTTGATAAAATATATGATATTTAAATGTTTTATAAGGATGGGTTTTCAGTAGAATTTTTCTATACAACCTCAGGGAGACTGCCTGGAGGAATAACTATGGTAAGGGTCTATTTTTGAACAGGCATTGTCATTAGACCCTTGTGATCACGTGTCCAGGGGCCAGTCCCCACCCTTTGCTCCCACTCCAAGGAAAGTCTGTTACATTTTTAGCCTTCAGAGGTTTGATGTAGATAGAAAGAGATGAGGGTGACAAAAATCAGCTCTTAAGTTTATAAATAGAACAGGGTTATTATCGGGGAAGCTTTTGAAACGTGATAGGTTGTAGCCCACATTTTGAAAGCAGTAAGGAAGTAGTTGCTGCTTTTTTCTTTTTTATTCTGTTGACTTTGTTGATAATATTAGGTGACTACATCGAGCCTGGGTTCTCTCAGTGTTAGCCTGTTATTCCTAAAGTATCATCCTCTCCTTGTATCAAACATAAGGACAAAAATGTCTTAGGATAAAAGTCTGTTTGTTTGCATTAGACTATACATGATTTGCATTACAACGGGCCGTGGATTTGGATGGATGGTGAAGCTGAAACAAGGGATCTAATCATGGGATTTAACTGTTCACTTCAGGTAGATAAGATACTTCTGGGAGAAGTAAATTGGATGAGCTTTTGTGCTTCCCAGCAGCTCCAGGTCTTGTTCCTGGCCAGTCTGGGCAGCTCTGCGCTCAGAGGCCTTTGGCACGATGGGTCCTCCCAGCAGGGGCTCCAGCGCTCACCGCTGGGTGAGATCTACAGGGCTCAGTGCGCTTGGAGTCCTGGATTCCTCCAGGACTGCTACTGTATTCCAATTGAGTGGTGGTTTGCTCTTCACAGAGCGCTTACATGGGATTCTTACCTTCTGACTGGAGTGTCACCCTCACCCAGGAATGTGGGTGCTGGAGAGACGGGCTACCTCTTTCTGTAGGCGGATGTTTCTGAAGGCATCTCCCACTGATTATGTAATGGCAGCCACTTAACATCTTCTGTAGTCTTGAAGAATTCAGATGACGAGCTTGTCCAGGGAGGGCTCCCACGTGCGTATTCACTAACTGTGGTCTTTCTCCCCAGCTCGGTTTTGTTTGCGTATTAGAGTTCCGACCATCTTCACTAGAAGTGGGGGCGGCTAGCAGTGACTAGATGCAAGAAGCAAAACGGTAAATTTCCTTTTACTGGCAAAATTAAAACAGTGAAATTGAAATATCTCCCCTACTTCCTGCAGAGACACTCTGAATCAAAGAAAACAATCAGTACTAACCCTGGAAACAATTTAAAAATGAACAAAAAGTCCTACCCTGAAGAAGAAGAATGTCTTACCAGCAAACGGTCTTGGGACAGCTGGTGTGAGAACTATATAAGAGAAATCAACAAATATTAATTGAACACCAGTCATGTGCAAAGCACTTAGCTAGGTCTTAGGGATGAGGACAAAAAGCATGTCACATTTTGTTGTTATAAGTGGGAAAGATAAGTAATTACAAGTAAGCCCAGTGTTTTTAAAAGAGTGTGAACAGAGACCTTATTCTAATCCAGAGAGGCTGTGAAGTGCTGTATTCCCAAGGAACTGAAGTTCTAGCTGATACCTAATGGAGGAATGGGTGTTATCCAGGTGGGAATGCCCTACAATCTAGGAGAAGACAACAGGCCATTCGAAGGTGAGGAGGCTTGCCAGCATCAGTTTATAAGTGGACAGAGTCGAGAGCTATTTAGGAAGGAGAGCTGACAGACCTCGGGGACTGAATGGATGCTGGGAGCAGGGGTGAAAAGGAGAGGAGTCAGGCTTCCTCCCAGAGTTGGAGGACTTTGAGTGCTAAGGGCTTGTAGGAGAATTTTGTGGAGATGTCCGGTAGGCATCTGAAAGAATGGATGGAGGAGGGGAAAGTCGGGCCTGGGAATGGCCAATTTCTGGTCATTCTCATATAGGCAACTGATGGCGAAGGGGATGACCTAGAGGGAGATGGGAGGATAGCCTAGGATACGTAAATAAGAGAATCTTGTATGTTCTAAAAATGAGCATCGTTGCAGCTTCCTCAGCCCTAGGATGGTTTTTAGATCTATCAAGGGATAGAAGATTGTCCAGCCCCTTGCTGCCCAGTGTAGTCAGTGGACTGATGACATTGGCATCACCTGGGTGCTTGCTAGCAATGCAAAATCTCAGGCCCCAGCCCAGACCACTGGATGAGAATCTGCATTTGAACAAAGTCCCCAGGTCATTCATGCACATTCAAAGTCTGAGAGACACTGCCCCAACACCTCACTTTAGAGTGAGAAAACTTAACGGGTTTAAGCAACTTGCAGAAGATGACACAACTGACCAGCGACAGTCTGTCTTCTAGTCAGGCCTCTTTCCAGTTCTCCACGCTGACCTTGACTTTCGAGATCACATACCAAGACCTTCAGCTGGATGGTCCCTGTAGCTGCTGTGACCACTAGAAGCAGAGTTAGGGGCGAGACTAATTTAATATCAATTAATGTAGACACTAGGCTTAGGGCTAGGGAAAATGTAGTGAAGGATGACTGTGTTGTCCTAATGAACCACAATGGTGCCTACAAAATTTTTATTTTGGCAAAACCGTCCATGAATTTGGAGCTGTTGAACAGGTTTCTCTGTGACAATCTTCTCGTTTAATTGTGAAACTAGAATCACTTCCAGGAAGCTCTGAAGAATCAAGTCTGAGTGATGCAATGCTGCTTCCTCCTTCCTTCTCAAAAGCCTGCTCTTTGCCCATTTCCCTGTTCCCAAGGTCATTTTCTCCCCTTCTTGTTTCCAGGATCCACAGTTCCTGCTCTGCTTCCGCTTTCCCCACTGCTGGTTCAGGCTGTCTGCAGCAGCAGCTCCAGGGTGCTGGGACACTGCTGGGTGACGCTCCACAGTGTGTGCTTCCCCATGTGGCTTCCACAGTCCCCTCTTGCTTCTCCCACATGTTAGTCTTCATAGATCATTCTTCATCAATTCTTAGTTTTATTTTTTAGGGATAGGGTCTTGCTGTGTTGCCCAGGCTGCAGTGCAGTGGTATGATCTCCACTTACTGCAGCCTCCACCTCTGGGACTCAGGCGATCCTCCTGCCTCAGCCTCCCAAGTAGCTGGGACCACAGGCGCATGCCACTGTGCCTGGCTAAATTATATTTTGTAGAGTTGAGGTCTCACTTTTTTGCCCATGCTGGTCTTGAACCCCTGGGCTCAAGCGATCCTTCTGCCTCAGCCTCCCATTACAGGCAGGAGCCACTGCACACAGCTGATGAATTTTAGTTTAGGCCCCTTTCTTTGTGAGAGGGGGCCCCAGGATTATGCCCCGGGATTAAAAGAAGCTGGGAGGCTCTCCAGGACCCTGAACAAAGGTGGAAGTAGGGTTGTAAATGGAAGAAAAAATAAGAGAGATTCATTATGTTCTAATGACTATGAGGGAAGCTTTAGTTTTTGTCTCCCTGAAGCATCAACCTGCTTTCCTGCTGCTGTTAATCACATCCTTCCAGGGCTATGGGCTGTTCAGGAACAGGAGAGCTCTGGAAGAGCAGGGACGACTTTGGCTTCTGTTTCCTGCCCATTGCAGATTAGGCATCAGCAAGGTACCCTCCTGTTTTTGTATGGCTCACCAAACTAAGGGTGATTTTCACATTTTACATGGCTGAAAAACATCAAGTGATATTTCAGGACATAGGGAAATTATATGACATTTGAATTTCAGTGTCCATAAATGAAGTTTTATTGGAACATAACCACATTCATTTGCAAGTTGTCCACGGCCACTTTGGTGCTACTGTGGCAGAATTGAGTAGTTGCTGCAGAGACCGTATGATGAGAATATGTGGCATTCTCATCATTTTGCCCTGCCGCTCTGTGCAATGTAAATTGCAGTGACACAGTTATAACTCAGCAGCATTTTGAATGCCACTTGTATTCCCATGCTACAACATTTTATTTTTTATTACCAATAGATACAAGAAAAGTGGATGTCAAATATCATTGTGCTTTTAAGGTACAATGGAGTATGAATTGTTACTGAATTAGGCAGCAAAGTACAATGACATGGTAGCTGTCCTAAGGAACACAATACAACCAGGTGCAGTGGCTCATGCCTGTAATCCCAACGATTTCGGTGGCTGAGGTGGGAGAATCACTTGAACCCAGGATTTGGAGACCAGCTTGGGTGGTATAGTGAGAGCCCCCCATCTCCACAAAAAGTAAAAAAAACCAAAATACATGTTGTTACTTCCTATCTTAGCTCTCATCAAAGTATTTCTAATTCACAAGAAAGCAATGGTCAGAAAAATTAGAGAATTTAAAATTGAATATCTCATCACAGAATTTATTCACAAAAATAAAAAATGAAAATGAAGCTACAACCAAAGTAAGTTTCAGATGGCTCATCTGTTAGCCAAGCAAGGAAAGTCACTTATGGTGAATTAATTAAATCATGCTTGATTACTGCAGCTGAAGAAACATGCTCAGAGAAAGTAAACTTGTTTATTGGCCTTTCCACGATAACAGTTGCTCAAAGAGTTGACGTTAGGAATGACATCAGTAGTCGACTAAAAAACAAGGCAAATGGTTTTGAGTGGTTTCCCCTGACTCTCATGACAGGGTATGTTATACACACTGCTCCGCTATTGCTCTTTATTTGAGGAGCCAGTACCAAGTTGGAAGTAACTGAAGAATTGGCCTCTATCAATAGTCTTATGTGGAACAACTACTGGCAAAAGTATTTTCAAAGCTGAGAAAACTGGTCCGGTGTGGCAGCTCATGCCTATAGTCCCAACACTTTGGGAGGCCAAGGTGGGCAGATCACCTGAGGTCAGGAGTTTGAGACCTGCCTGGCCAACATGGTGAAACTGCATCTCTACTAAAAGTACAAAAATTAGCCGGGCATGATGGCATGCACTGGTAATCCCAGCTACTCAGGAGGCTGAGGCAGGAGAATCGCTTGAACCCAGGAGGTGGAGGTTGCAGTGAGCTGAGATTGCACCACTGTACTCCAGCCTGGATGACAGAGTGAGAACATTGTCTCAAAACAAAAAGTTGAGAAAACGAATTCAGTACACCCTGAAGTGGAATCTGCTAAGATGTGTTAATGACTGTTGGTAGTGGAAATATATGTGTGTACTAGTCCATTTTCATACTGCTATAAAGAAAAGCCTGAGACTGGGTAATTTGTAAAGAAAAAGAGGTTTAATGGACTCACAGTCCTGCATGGTTGGGGAGGCCTCACAATCGTGGTGGAAGGTAAAGGAGAAGCCAAGCCAAGTCTTACGTGGCGGCAAGCAAGAGAGTGCGTGCAGGGGAACTGCCCTTTATAAAACCATCAGATCTCATGAGACTTACTCACTATTATGAGAACAGCATGGTAAAATCCTGCCTCCATGATTCAGTTACCTCCCACTGGGTCCTACCCATGACACGTGGGGATTATGGGGGCTACAATTCAAATGAGATTTGGGTGGGGACACAGCTAACTCATATCAGTGTGGAATAGAAAATGGCTCAGTTGGACAACTTACAAAGCTTGTAATAATATAAGGTGTTAAAGCCTATAGATTATTCATTGTATTATTTAAGTCAACAGATACTTTGTGAGAAATATTTGAATCTATCATGCATTATTGAACCAGTATTGTCAATAGTGAACTTCCTTTAGCTCTTGTGGACTTCACTATCAACAGCTCTCATGAATTTTTGTCAGAAATATTAGCTGAATATCCCAACATGGCCTGTAATACAGCAGTTCAATGGTTTAGTAGTGGTAAAGTTTCATTTAAGTTTTGAGCTCAGGACAAAGATTGAAATTTTTCTGAATGAGAACTGCCCCGAATCACCATTACTAAACACTGAATAGTTTTGGAAATTCACTTTTGCTGCAGACTTGATAGTGTTTCTTAAGGAATTCAGCCTAAAACCACAAGATAAAAACAGTGTTTATGTGAAACTCCTACTGTGTTAGGTGATTTCAAGAAGAACTATTGTTGAATCACAACTAATGTTACTGCTTTAAGCTCTTCCCATGTTGTTAAAAGTTAAAAAAAAGAAGAGCTCCATTCCCACACACATTTGCCACAGATACATTATCTGAGCCCAAACTACAGTTTGAGCAGTGTGTTAGGGACCTCAATGCAAACCCAAAAGAAATTTTTATATTTCAGAATCCATTGATCTGCATTTGAGAAGTGGTTAATGTGTTGAAAGGCAACTATCTAAAGAAAAATTTAATAGAGTCTAGTAGAATATTATAAAAATGTATAAATGTGTTTTATGTAATAAATATGCTAAGCTAAACATGCTCATGAGCTGGGTGCAGTGGCTCACACTTGTAATCCCAGCACTTTGGGGGTCTGAAATCGGAGGATCACTTCAGCCTAGGAGTTCAAGACCAGCCTGGGCAACATGGTGAAACCCTGTCTCTACAAAAAAAAAAAAAAAAAGTACAAAAATTAGCCTCGCTTGGTGGCACATGCCTATGGTCCCAGCTACTTGGGAGATGGAGGTGGGAGCATCATCCGAGCCTGGGAGGCAGAGGTTGCAGTGAGCTGAGGTCACACCACTGCTCTCCAGCCTGGGTGACAGAGCAAGACCCTGTCTCAAAAAAAAAAAAAAAAAAAAAAAAAAAAAAAATGCTCATGAACATAGTAGTGTTGAGAAGGTACCTATCTGTGTGAAGACATGTTCAAAGATGAACTGTGTCACATCTCATTCCAAATCAGCATTAACAGATAAACATATGCAAATATGCAATTGGTTTTGACGATTCACAACACTAGCTCTGAATCTCAATTAGGGAAATGTTATTCCCCCAAAAGATTTCCAATTCTTATTGGTAGACCGGCATTACCAGAAAATTGTACTCTATCGTTATCCTTGAATTTCATCAATTAAGATTTTTTTTGGAAAATATTTTTGGAAATATTTATTCTCTTCTTATAGAAAACACCTATTCAATATTTTAGATTTGCGCCTTTTGACCCAGAAAACCTAAAGTATTTCCTTATTTTTAAAGAAAACATCTCTAAGAGATGGAGCAAATAAGTAAGTGGGTTTGGGTTTACAGGTTGGTATCCCCAGAAAGCAAGTTTGGGGCAGGAATCTGGGACCTTTTGCTCCCACTCCCCAGCACAGCCTCTGCTTCTTAAAGTCCTGGGGCCTGTAGGAGGAAGGCACGTTGGTGAGAACCACCAAGAGGACGGCTACATGCCCAGCAGCGGGAGATGGCAGCCCAGAGATGAGTTTGCAGGCCTGCAGCTCGTCTGCTGAGCACGTCAGCCCTCATGCTGATCTCCACTCACCAGTTTGCCTGCTTAGCGGCAGTCCTGTTGTGTGGATCATCTCTCTTAATGCACACAGCAGTCCTGTGAAGCAGATGAACCCTGTTCCTGTCCTCATTTCCGAGATGGAGAAAATTGAGGCCCCAAGAGAACGGTCACTTGTAGCATCCATTGGTTGCAGTGTTGAGGCCAGCTTTTGACCCCAGGCAGACAGAATCCAGCGACTGATTTGAACTCCTCTGCCAAGTCCACTGGTGAGGAATGCTCAATTACTGCCCCACATTGAGAGGCATTTCTTTATTCCTAGTACCAAAAAAAAAAACATGCTTAGCAAATAGGCTTTGGAGTCAGGCAGAGCCTCCCCGCCACTTTTTTTGTATTTTTGTTTTGTTTTGTTTTGTTAATAGGAGACAGGTTCTCGCCCTGTCGCCCTGACTGGAGTACTGTGGTGTGTTCATAGCTCACTATATCCCTGAACTCCTGGGCTCAAGCAGTCCTGCCTCAGCATCCTGAGTAGCTTGGACTACAGGTGCATGCCACCACCAAGCCTGGCTAATTTTTTTTTAATTGTTTTTGTAGAGACGGAGTCTTGCTATGTTGGCCAGGCTGATTTTGAACTCCTGGGCTGAAACACTCCTCCCAACTTGGCCTCTCAAAGTGCTGTGATTACAGGCGTGAGCCATCATGCGTGTCCCAGACCCCATTTTGAATCACAGATCTGTCATATGCTAGTTGTGTGTCATTAGGCAAATTGCTTAGCCTCTCTGATCCTTTATTTTCCTCAGCTCTCAAATGGGGATAATAATATTTGCCTTGCAGCATTGTTAGGGTTGGATACAAGTTTGGAAGGCCCAGGTGTGATGATTGGCACACAAAGGCTAATACTGGGATTCCAAGGAGTCCCATGTGGTGGGTCCATCCGGGCCCAACAGGTTGTATATCTTAGCACTCATTCGGCCCCATCCTGCCTTTCCCTGTAACAGTGGCCGGTAGGGGTCCCCCGAACAGTCAAACTGACCAGGGGTCTTGCCCGTATAGGGTGTTTCTGGGATCAGAGGGAAGAGGAGGATTAATGATTCCAGAACTACAAAAAGTCCTCAATTTCCACGTTTCTGGTCTTACTCTTGGAATCCAGGGTCGCCATTACCATTGTGGAATATGGAGGAGCCCCCTTTTTGGGCTTGTAGAAACCCACAGACGCATTTCTCAGGGGCTGGGCCATGTGTGCATTCTTCCCCAGTCTCCTTCCCACTCCCACTGGCCGTGTCCTGGCCTGGCCTTATCTTTGGCTGGACTCATTGTTACAATGCGTGCTGCTGGTGAAGTGCTCACTGTGTGTGAGTCTCTGTGCTGAACAGTCCACTTCTTCCTCGCTCTGGGACTTTGGGCAAGGTACTTAAACTGTCTGGGTCTCTGTTTCCTCATCTGTAAAATGGGGATGAGAATGTCACCTTCCCTATAGGTTACTATGGGATCAAATGAGTTAATACACTTGACACTATCAGAACAGTGCCTGCCGCATAGTAGGGCTTCATGTTCCTGGTTCTAATAGCCTGGGACATAAGGACTGTTACCTGAGATTCCATAATACAGCCAAGGCCACAGAGCTGTTGATTTGAGAGTGAGGGTTCAAACCCAGGTTTGCAGACTAAAGCCAGGCTACTTGACCATTACCCCAAACTGCCTCCAAGCCATGCCCACCCCCTCCCCTGCTGTCTCCCCATGCCCCTGTGCCCCGGCTCCATCCGTTACCTGATGAGCAATGCAGACATTTCCCTCTTCTATTGAAAATCCTATCCCTGTCATTGCCATATAACCTAAGAGTCTGGACAAGTCATTCCCTAACTACCCTCAGCCTCCTGCACTCCAGCCTTATGGGCCTCTCAAATGTGCCTCCTCTGGCACTTGCTTCTGGCTTGAGCTTCTGTGATGCTTTCCTGGTCCTCACCAGCATCACATCCTTTCATGGCCCGTGGTCCCATCTGTGTTGAACGGCACTTAGTTTGTGTCCTTAGTCACCACACCCCATAGCTGGTGTCAGAGTCAACAATGTCTGTCCCCTTTTCCTTCCAAAGGCAGGAGCTGTTTCTCCTTCCTCTCCTACCTCTAGCGCATGGTGCGCATTGGATGGATGGATGGATGGATGGATGGATGGATGGATGGATGCATGGAGGCACTTGCTTCTTAGGAAGGAAGACAGTTGGCTGGACCGGTTAGATCTCTTCCCAAAAGCTTTTTGAAGTTACTTTTTAAAACTGTGCTAATAGAGCTGGAAGGGACTCCCTCAAGCAGGAAGTTGCTGAGGGAACCAGGGACTAAGAAACACCATTTCACTCTTGTACCTGAAAGAGCTTTCTCGGCTTGGAGTGGGAAACCACAGGCTGCCATCCCCAACTCTGCTGGTTTTAGAGAAACACAGTCGGGAGGCACAGCTCCCCAATTCACCGACCCCCTTTGGGGCAGATAGTTTTGTTTGGGCAGAGAGGAAGCTCGGGGCTGGGGACTGTCATGGGTGGCCGTGTGTGCAGCTCCAGCACCCCAGATTGGTCAGGGTTGAGGGAGCTGACTGAGGTGGAGCCGTGCCCATGGCCAAGGGCAAGGCCCCAGGGTTGGTTCAGGTGGGTGGGCTTGGGCTGGCCTGAAGGGGGCAAGAGTGGACATTTGGCCACCAGGAGAGAGGGTGAAGGCAAATAGAAAAATATGAGTTGCATCAGGGAATTTTGGCTTTTGAACCTAAAGCCAATTTTTAAAAAAATGATCAAGTTTCTTTGCTTCTTTGAATATTTAACAAATAGTTATATGTGATGTAAGCCTGAATTGTGAAGAATCTATGATTATAAAGAGTTAGGCCTTGAGTAGCATGCCCCATCTTAGTCCCAGATGTCATCCAAAAGGTCACAGGATGGGCCGGATGCAGTGGCTCATGCCTGGAGTCCCAGAGATTCTGGAGGCCAAGATGGAAGGATTGCTGGAGGCCAGGAGTTCAAGACCAGCCTGGGCAACAGAGTAAGACCTTGTCTCTGTTAAAAACAAAAACAAACAACAGAAAACACACATAAAATTATTAGCTGGACCTGTTGGCACGTGCCTGTAGTCCCAGCTACTCGGGAGGCTGAGGTGGGAGGATCGCTTGAGCCCAGGAGTTCGAGGCTGCAGTGAGCTATGATGGCACTACTGCACTCCAGCCTGGGTAACAGAGCAAGACTCTGTCTCTAAATAAATAAATAAATGAAACCAGGATGGCTAAATAGTAGCAAGCAGAGGCTTACTGGCAGCATCAGTTTGTGGCATGTACCGAAGGCGATATCCAGGGAGAGGGGAAGGACAGGTTGGGTTTTATGCCTCATGGGGCCCGTATCACACAATGGAGTCACAGATTCAGCAGGTCTGGGGGAAAAGCAATACATATTTCCAAGGGAGATTGAGCGCATGGGCAATAGGCAAACGTGTGACATGCATCCCATGTCCATTTGGGGGTGAGGTTCTAGCATTAAAATGAGGTGGATTTGGCTTTTGACTTCAAAAGGTGAGCTATAGGGCACAAAGTTGGTGCACAGCCTGTCGGCGCTCAAGCTGGCCCCGGGTCTGCAGTGTTATGAGGAGAGCCGGTAGGGCCGCCCTCGGTCCCAGCAGAGTTGTGATGGTCTGTGTTGTAAATCAGAGTTAGGAGGGGTCTGACAACTTTCCTGTTAGTGCAGAGTTTAGCCCCAGTGTGGTTTGTCCCGCAGCCCAGGAATCTAGGGGGTTGCCTGCCCACTGAGCTTAGACCCTGGAGCCCAGGGAGCTCTTAATTGACAGAAGAGTGTCCTTTTGGTCTCAGATCACACCGGTAACGCTCCTGCCAAGCAGACCTGGACAGGGGCCCAGCCTACCGCCAGGAGCCACCTGTCAAACGGCGGCTTAGGGGGTTTAAAAAGGAAATGAAACCCTCTTCAAGACCCCATAGATAAACCTCTGGTTGGGAGGTGACAGCAAATCTTATCAAAGGAAATTGTCTAGACGTTTCGAGGAGCTCTAGGACGTGGACCTGCTCAGTCTTTCTAGAAAGGCCTGCGGCTGCAGGGGCCAGGTTAAGGGGCCACCTGTGCCTCAGAAGAGGCAAGACTGCGTCCTTCCCCGCTGCCCACTGGGACTGACTTGGAGGCCCGAGGAAGGATTTGTTCCCGCAGGGACCAAGTTCCCTCAGGCCACACCAGCCTGGGAACCAAAACAGGATTGCAGTGACAAAACACAGCGTCTCTGGCTCTGCGCCTACCCTGTTCTTGCTGTGCCCCCAGCGCTCTTGAAGCTGTGTCCTTCCCTGCCTGCCTCCCTCCAGCTGGGCCCCGCTCTCCAGCCACCCTGCCCTGCCCTCCTTCTCTCCCTGCCTGGGTCTTGTGGCTGCGGAGGCCAGAAAGTGGAGTGGCCCCTATGTTACCACAAGTCCTGCAGGGCAGAGGAGGGGAGGGAGGGGGCGTGCAGGAAGCCTGGGAACACCCACCCTTCAGGGCTCAGGACAACCCCACTCCTGGACAGTCCCCAGCCCTGGCAGCGACAATCCTGGGCCCCGCCCAGCACTGCATGGGCACTGCCAAGACAGACCTGGACACATGCCCACGGGGTAGAGTTTGATTTGGGGGCCATTTTTGCCCCTTTCTAGAATGACGTTTTCTCTGACAAAATTTAGACTGTAATTTAAAAAATAGTTTCTGACTGTGATGAGAAGGAAAAGGCAACATGCTTCCCAAACTAAGAGTATTCAAAGACTTTTTGAGTTCCTGTAATAATATACCAACTTTGCTTTGATTTAACAATTGTTTTTTGCTGAAACGTGATATTTCCAAATTACTTCAGTCTGCATCTCTAAAAAATGACATTGTCTTGCTTATCCATTAATACCATTATTACACCTTAAAGAGAATTAAAATCATTCCTTACTGGCGTCAAACACTTGATCCGTATTCAGTGTTCCCATTGTCCCCAAAATATTTTACTGCTAGTTTGTTCAAAGCAGGATTCAATTAGGGTCCATGTGTTGTGTTTAGTTCTGTTTCTTACCTCTCCTTAGATCTAGAACAGTTTGCTCTCTGTATTTTGGGTAAAAGAAAAATGTTCCCCAGCACTTTAGGAGGCCAAGGTGGCTGGATCACCTGAGGTCAGGAGTTCGAGACCAGCCTGGCCAACATGGTGAAACCCTGTCTCTACTAAAAATACAAAAATTAGCCAGGCGTGGTGGCGGGCACCTGTAATCCCAGCTACTTGGGAGGCTGAGGCAGGAGAATCACTTGAACCCGGGAGGTGGAGGTTGTAGTGAGCTGAGATTGCACCACTGCACTCCAGCCTTGGCAACAAGAGTGAAATTCCATCTCAAAAAAGAAAAGAAAAGTCTTCCCCAGTCTAATGTTTTTAATGGTTTCATATTTTTCTCATAAATCTTTGATCCATTTGGAATTTATCCTATTATTATATATTGTGAGGCATGGATTCAATTTTATATTTTCCCAAATGGCTGGCTGGTTGTTCCAACACCACTTATTAAAAAGTTCATCTTTCCCCCATCTTAGTTAAAGATTCACATTGATCACTTATCATATGATAACTGTCATGATTACCTGGGTCTTCTTCTGGACCTTCTAATGTGCTGTGTTGGTTTGTAAACCTCTGCACACGCCACTCCTACCTGGCTTCAGTTACAGAGGCTTCTGGGCCGTTTCAATACTTAGCAGGCAGGTGCACCTCATTTCATCACGTTTCTCTTCGGGGTTTTCCTGCTTACCCTTGCTTTTATTCACACACACACATATATATACACACACACACACGTATACAAGTATATATAATTAACAGGAGTTGGGGGAATTAGCTGATAAGAGAACTGGCTAAACAATGTAGGAATCACCAATGCACCCAGCAGTCACTACACCTGGAACTGATCCTGAGCACCCAAGGAAGGGCCACTCCTACCCGCACCCCTCTGCTAAGACCCAGACCTCGTGGAGAGGGCTGCCGTCATGACTCATTCATGGGAGAGGGTGTGATCGTGACTCACTGGACGACAGAGGAGCTTGCTGAGGTACTTCCCCAGCAAGACGTGACTGAAACCCACCCTCTGCTGTGGGAATTGGCCCCCGGGGAGGTGCCACGTCTCAGAGCTCGCTGCTGGCTGCCTCGGGCAGTGCTGCAGAAGTCCCTGGCGGGGAACCTGTCTGGCTGCAGGCTCTCCAGCACTGCTCGTGGGAGGGTGATTGGCAGGTGTCCCATGGTCAGTGCTGTGCTGTGCAGTCACTAGGGGATGTGCCCAGGTAAATCCATCCGTGGGTGTTTCTCCTGCTGGCACTGGCTGGAAGCCACCCAGGGCTGGGGCTGTGCCATGGAGGCCGCTTATGGGGGGACTCACTGCTGGAGTGCCCAGGAAGCAATCCAGGGAGAAGTGACCAGCCCGCAGCACTGAGAAGCACTGATACCAAGTGAACTGAATTAATAATATGGGTAAAGTGTTCGTTTCATTTTTTTTTGAGAAGGAAAATAAAGATTCTTGGTTTCAATCTAACTACCTACTCACTTGCCAAATTGCTAGGGGGACTAGTGGCACTCTTAGTGTAGACTCTCAAAAACAGCTCAAGGATATTAAAGGACCTATTTTAAATGTAAAATTTGACCAGTTTTTTAAAACTTATATTTGTAGGTTCAGGGGTACGTGTGCAGGTTTGTTATATAGGTAAACTCATGTCATGGGCGTTTGATGTACAGATGATTTTGGCACCCAGGTATTAAGCCCAATGCCCAATAGTTATGTTTTCTGCTCCTCTCCCTCCTCCACTCTCGGGTAGGCCCCAGTGTCTGTTGTTCCCCTTTGTGTTCATGAAAACTTGATCAGTTTTGATGTATGTATACCCTTATGTCATCACACCACTATCAGAATGTCAATTTCATCTCCCCAAAAACCCCCTGTTCCCATTTCTGGTCCATCTTTCTTTCTGTCCCATTCCTAGGCAACCACTGATCTACTCGTAGCACCTTTTCGATTGGTTAAAATAATCTTAATATAGGAGAACCAATGCCTGAGAATAGCCAGAAAAGCACAAGGAAGAAGAGCAATTAGGGGTGGGGCGACTTGCTTCACCAGATGTTGGAATATTCTTTGAAGCCACTGCAGTCTGATCAGTACGGTGTAGGTGCAGGAAGAGACAACTGGATTGGAGGAAGGACAGACCGGTTGAGACACAGCCCACTGCCTAGGAGGGGGACTGTGAAACAAGGAGCAGTTCTATCAGAGGCAGTCTGACAGGGGTCACCATGCATGGATACTTCTTTTAATTGAAGGATTGGCAGGATCCGAAGAGGAACAGGGTGGGCAGCTTCAGAGGAGGTAGCACTTGAGAAGGGTTTGGCATGATGCCTGCATTTGTTTGAGGATCAGTGCATGGGGATTAGGAGTTCAGGGAAGCTGTTCAAAGAACTGCATCAGCAAAGGTAGGAAGGTGTGAGTGGCATGCTTTGATGGAGGCAGAATAGTGGCCAAAGCTGTCCATGTCCTACTCTCAAGAGCCTGTGACTGTTAGGTTACATAGCGAGGGGGAATTATGGTTGCTGATTAGCTCGCCTTGAGATGGAGGGGATGAGCCTAGGTTATCTGGATGGAGCCAGTGTCATCACAAGGGGCTGTATGAGCAGAGGAGGAAGGCAGGAGAGGGAGACCCAGAGAGGCTGTAGCACGAGAAGGACTCACTCCCATGCTGCTGGCTTTGAAGGTGGAGGAGGGGCCTCTAGAAGCTGGAAAAGGTAAGGACAGGGATTCTCCCCTTCAGCCTCCAGAAAGAAATGCCGTCCTGCCGACAGCTTGATTGGAGCTGAGTGAGTCCCATTTTGGACTTCTGACCTCCAGATAATAAGTTTGTGTTAATATCTACTATGTACCTATAAAAACAAAAAATAACAGAGACTTAACAATGACAGCAAAAAATATTTTGTGTTAAGTCACTGACTTTGTGGTAAATTGTTACAGCAGCCACAAGAAACGAATACTAGCACAAAGTAGATCATATTGGTGGAAGAGTAAATCCAGGAGAAGGTGGGGAGAGATGAGGGCAGAGAGGGGATCAGGGCCCAGATCATGAGGTCCTTGAGTGTCACCCTGGGCGCTTCATTCCATTGGCAATGTCAAGGATTTCTGTTTAAGGATCATGACTTTGGCCAGAGGGTTTGGAGGCAGAATAGAGTGCACTCTTTGTTAGACATCGGTGTCATTTCCATCTTGGTGACGTCGCTCCTTAGAATACTGTTATAGGAGAGGCATTAATGAGTGTTGCTGCCATGGGATGTGAAAGGCTACACAGTCTTTACTCGACTTGCCCTTCTTATGCTTTTAATTTCAGGTTTTCTACAAAGTTTCACTTTACCTCCCCTTTTTATAGTCTGGCTTGACTTGGTGCCCTGAAGTAGAAGAGCTACAAGTGGCATCTGGGAGCCGTAAGAAAGAGCCACGGAGGAGAGGAGGACTTGGGCGGAAGGTGGCAGTGGGGGCAGGAGAGGCTTGCGCAGAGGGCAGATGGCTTCCTGCATCCGGGACCCCTTGGCACAGCATCTGTGACAGTCGTGGCCCATCTTGATCCAGACTCGAGCTAGAAAGGCTATGCCTGGCTCCTCTCAATACTCTGGAGACTATTCACGTGGCTCTCACCTCCACTGTCACCTCAGGGTTGAAGTAACCCAGGGAGTCTTTTCCTTATCATGAAAAGAGCCCAAACCATTCTTATTATTCATAATTATTATCATAATCATTACCTGGAAGTCTCTCATCTGAAGTTCATCTGACCCAATTTAATTAATGTCAGGGCTCAGGCAGGTCAACCCATGATTATTTTCGTGTTTACTCAAGTAGAATTTTTGTTTATTTGTTTCTGAGGCAGGATCTTGCTCTGTCACCCAGACTGGAGTTCAGTGGCACGATCTCGGCTCACTGCAGCCTCCACCTCCCAGGCTCAAGTGATCCTCCCACCTCAACCTCCTGAGTAGCTGGGACTGCAGGAGTGTGCCACCACACCTAGCTAATTTTTTCCTATGTTTTGTAGAGATGGGGTCTCGCTATGTTGCCTAGGCTTGCTCAGGGAGATTTTTGTTGTAGACAGTAAGAAACACAAGTATTTGTTATTCAGTGACACATTAATAAGCTCGGTTAAAAGCCCTGTCTATCTCCTTCAGTTCTGCTCTAATCTTAGTTATTTCTTGTCTTCTGCTAGCTTTTGAATTTGTTTGCTCTTGCTTCTCTAGTTCTTCTAATTGTGATGTTAGGGTGTTGATTTTAGATCTTTCCTGCTTTCTCCTGTGGGCATTTAGTGCTATAAATTTCCCTCTAAACACTGCTTTAGCTGTGTCCTAGAGATTCTGATACGTTGTGTCTTTGTTCTCATTGGCTTCAAATAACTTATCTATCTCTGCCTTAATTTAATTATTGTTAGAAATAAGTCTCAGAGTCCTAAGGAAAAATGAGCATTTAGACAAAGGATTTCTCAGCAAAGCAAATTTACTTCTATGCAGAAGGGTGTCTCCCATATGGCTGGTTGCCACGAGAGCACTTAGAACACAGGAGAGTAGAAGTTTTTATTCCTAATGCGACTCCTGCCCCTGTGTCCTTCCCCCATTGGCTGGGGTCAGACCGCACAATTTAAATTAGACCCGACTGGCTAAACGTTTAAACTTTCTTAGATAAGGTGGATGCATAATGGGAGAGAGGGGAGAGGAGGAAGGGGTCATCTGCGGGGAACTAGAGAGCCAGTCTTTTCCTAAATAAGGAAAGGAATGTGAGCTGTTGTTGATAACGCCACTGGTGCTGTGGCATGCCTGAGCATGTAGTAAAGTTAGAAAAAAGAAAAGGGGAAGAAAGGTGGGGGGTAGTACTTGGAATTAAAGAATAAAAAGTTGAGCAGGCTGTTTGAAGAGAAACCTTGCCATATTTCACAGTTATTTACCCAGTAGTCATTCAGGAGAAGGTTGTTCAGTTTCCATGTAGTTGTGTGGTTTTGAATTAGTTTCTTAATCTTGAGTTCTAAACCTACATGTTCTGCACATGTGTCCCAGAGCTTAAAGTACAAAACAAAAAATAAAAGGAAAAAAAAAAAAGCCCTGTCTATTCTAGGGGTTACTGTTTTGCACAAGTGCTGTTCTCAAAATCACAGCAGGCCTTGGACCATGGCGTGGTACTAGCAAGAGGCTGCTGCTTTTAAGTTCAGCAGATTCTCACTCAGCTCCATGCAGAGCAGGGCCCCAGCCTCCTGCTCACTCCAGGGAACCCTGGGCAGCCGCCCTGTGCTGACATGGGTGGGCAGTGGGGCTGCGGTGGGTTCTGAGGCAGGTGGCAGGGAACATGGAGAAAACACACCCAGGTCTTCAGGTCCTGCTGTACAAAATGTCGTTGGTGTTGTCTTTATTTTAATTTTTTTTTAGAGATGGAGTCTTGCTCTGTTGCTCAGGCTGGAGTGCAGTGATGCAATCATGGCTCACTGCAGCCTCAGCCTCCTGGGCTCCAGCATCTCCCACCTCAGCCTCCCAACTAGCTGTGACCACAGGCATGCACCACCACACCCAGTTATTATTATTATTATTATTATTTGGTAGAGATGGGGTCTCAGTATGTTGCCCAGGCTGGTCTCAAACTCCTGGGCTCAAGTCATCTCCCTGCCTCAGCCTCCTAAAGTACTGGGATTACTGGGGTGAGCTACTGCACCTGGACTGGTGTTGTCTTTAATGTTTTTTGAATGTAGAAATGTTGATAAAGTTCTTGCTCTCAGGCTTTGTAACCCAGACTTTCCTACAAAGCCTGGTGCTCACCCCTGCCTTCCATCTTGCATTCAAGGTTGTGGGGGAACCCAGAACATTCTAAAACCGATCAACTCTTTGCCTTTGGTTCAGCACAAATTAGGCTCACTTTTGAGGGAATGTTCTTAAAATGCTGCTCCCTGGTTTGGTCACTGGCAACAAAACTGAAATCTGTTTTATTTTTATTTTTATTTTTGAGATGGAGTCTCACTCTTTCGTCCAGGCTGGAGTGCAGTGGCACGATCTTGGCTCACTGCAACCTCCGCCTCCCAGGTTTAAGCAATTTCCCTGCCTCAGCTGCCCCAGTAGCTGGGATTACAGGTGTGTGCCACCACGCTCGGCTAATGTCGTTTTTTTTTTTTTAGTAGAGATGGGGTTTCACCATGTTGGCCAGGGTGGTCTCGAACTCCTGACCTCAAGTGATCCACCCGCCTTGGCCTCCCAAAGTGCTGAGATTACAGGCGTGAGCCACTGTGCCCAGCCCTGAAAGCTGTTAGAAGGAGATGCCTGTGGGGAGTTGAGCTCATCAGAACTGAATTTTTTATTTGTTCCTTACTCAAAAGTAGCAGCTGTTTATGCTTTGAGGGTAATAATTCTGCTTAGTACAGTAAACAATTATTTAATGCCTAGTGTCGTGTTACCCTGAGTCTAAAATAATTATCAATGGTAAGACGGACCATGAATTTATTATAACAGCTTTATAGGAAGAATTAAAAGAAACACCATGGCATAAATGGACCCATTGATTGTAAGACTGGTTCCAATATTAGAATCATTGTATTGTGAAATAAAAGTGTGCTTTTGAGAATTGAGGGAAGAAGATATGTGTGGTGAGAGAAAAGGGTAAGAGTAGCAATAAAAATACGAATTCTCAGTATTAAAACCCATTTATGCCTAGTGTTCCATTATTGGAACGCTAAGCATGTGGGAGTTATTTATATCCTACTGCTGAAGGTCATCACCAAGGTCTGATTGCCTCAGGCATACATGGGTTAAGAACCCTTGCTTTGTCTGATGGCATTTGATATGTAGACTCCCTCATGCTCTTCCCATCCTTTCCCATGAGTCCCCAAAGTCTATTGTGTCATTCTTAATGCCTTTGCATCCTCATAGCTTAGATCCCACTTTTGAGTGAGAACATACAATGTTTCGTTTTCCATTTCTGAGTTACTTCACTTAGACTAATAGTCTCCAATCTCATCCAGGTTGCTGCGAATGTCATTAATCCATTCCTTTTTATGGCTGAGTAGTATTCCATCGTATATATATGCCACAGTTTCTTTATCCACTCATTGATTGATGGGCATTTGGGTTGGTTCCACCTATCTAGTTATTTTTGTAGAATAAATTCCTATAGGTAGAATTACTAAAAAGTGCATGCATGTTTACACTATAATGCTATTTCAAAGAGTCCTACTGACGGGGTTGTACCTTTCTCTAGACAGTATACCAGAATGTCCATTTCTATTTCAGCACGTACATTTCCCTCCCTCTTGTCATTTTTGCTTGGATGTACATACACTGGCTTGTGATAGGAGACTCAGTTTACATGTTTGTCATTTTTCCTATTAGGTTGTTCCTCTTTTTCATTGATTTCTTTCATTTTCATTATCTTAAAATTATAAAATACGTAATACATATAAAAAGGTATGAACACTCTACTTGTGAACTTATTTACTCATCAAACACTTAAAGATAACATTATTCATGCAGCCAAAGCCACTTCTTACTGATTTTTCAGGCGCTTTTTACATATTAATCACCCTTTGGCTGTTTTGTATATTGCAGATGTGTTTCCTAGTTTGCCCTTTGTCTTTTCATTTGTCTATGATGTCTTTGACATATGAACATTATATGTTTTTATGCAATTATAAAGAATATGGTTTCCTTTATTGTTTTTTACTTTCCTGCCAGACTAAGAAGAACCTATGTGCTCCAGGATAATATAAACCCTCTCCAATATTTTTCTCGACTTTTAAAACCTTGTTTGCATTTAAATGTTCTATCTATTTGGAACAGACAGTATGCGTGTATGTGTGTTGAGATAAAAATATAACTTTATATTACCAAGAAAATTGAGCATTGAGGTTAGAATAAACTTACCAAGTTGGCAATCTGAAAGTATATCACCTTAATGAATGCATTTCTGATACGAATTGAACATTCCTAATCCAAAAACCTGAAATATGAAATGCTCCCAAATCCAAAACTTTTTGAATGCCAATATGATGCCACAAGAGGAAAAACTCACACCTGATCTCATGTAACAGGTCAAAGTGCAGTCAAAACTTTTTCATGCACATAATTATTTAAAATATTTATAAGATTACCTTCAGGCTATGTGTAATAGGTGTATATGAAACATAGATGAATTTTCTGTTTAGGCTTGTGTGGGTCTCATCCACAGGATATCTCATTATGCATATGCAAATATTCCAAAAATCAGAAAAAATCGGAAATCTGAGACACTTCTGGTTCCAAGCATTTTGGATGAGGGATACTCAACTTGTATTACTGGAGAGGTTGAACCTCTTCATTCTGTTTTTCTTGAGTTCTCTCTTTGAAATATTTTATTATACAAAAGTAATGTAATGAATTTATCTGTATTCATGACTTAGCTTCAACAATTGTCAACTTAATAATTCATCTCTATCTCTACCACTCCCCACCCTGTATTCTGTTGAACCAAATCTCAACATGTTATTTTATCTGTAAGTATTTCACTATGTGTCTCTAAAACATAAGCAAGGGCTTTAAAGAAATATAATCATAATACCATTATCATACCTGAATATATAATTGTTTTATATTTTATTTTTATTTTAAGCTCTGAGGTACATGTGCAGGATGTGCAGTTTGTTACATAGGTAAACGTGTGCCATGGTGGTTCGCTGCACCTATCAACCCATCACCTAGGTATTAAGCTCAGCATGCATTAGCTATTTGTCCTAATGCTCTTCCTCCTCTCACCCAACCCCAACAGGCCCCAGTGTATGTTGTTCCCCTCCCAGTCTCCGTGTATTCTCACTGTTCACTTCCCACTTATAAGTGAGAACATGTGGTGTTTGGTTTTCTGTTCCTGCGATAGTTTGCTGAGGATAATGGCTTCCAGCTCCATCCATGTCCCATGCAAATGACATGATCTTGTCCCTTTTTATGGCTGCATAGTATTCCATGGTGTAAATGTACCACATTTTCTTTATCTAGTCTATCACTGATGGACATTTTGGGTTGATTCCATGTCTTTGCTATTGTGAATAGTGCTGCAATGAACATATGCATGCATATATCTTTATAATTGAATGATTTATATTCCTTTGGGTATATATCCAATAATAAGCAATAATGGGATTGCTGGGTCAAATATAAGCAATAATGGGATTGCTGGGTCAAATGGTACTTCTGGTTCTAGATCTTTGAGGAATCACCACACCATCTTCCACAATGGTTGAACTAATATATATTTCCACCAACAGTGTAAAAGCCTTCCTATTTCTCTTCAACCTTGCCAGCATCTCTTGTTTCCTGACTTATTAATAATCACCATCCTGACTGGCGTGAGACGGTATCTCACTGTGAGTTTGATAGATATAATTGTTTAATATGATCACATATTAGATCAGTGTTTAAATTTCTCATTGTCTTATAAATGTCCAAATAAGTTTCATATGTTGGAGTTGGTTAATATAGCTCTAAATCTTGTTAATTTCATAGACCCCTTTCTATCTCTTTTCTTTTTCCTGCAATTTGTTTTGAATACATTATTTTTAATTTATTCCTTATTCTGTAGAATCTCCTAGAGTCTGGGTTTTGCTGATTGCATCTTTGTGGTGGTGTTTAACATGTTTCTTTTTCTTCTGGTTTTTTAGAAGATTGGTAGTTGGATCTAAAGGATTGTTCATATTCAAATGTGACGTTTGGGGGTCAGTTCTATAGGTAATATTGATCTCACCCTCTTTTTCCCAATATTTGTTATAAAAAATTTCAAACATACAAAAAAATGGAAAGACCTGTATAGTGAACACTAATATACTTACCATCTTGATCATATAATTAGCATTTTGCTATATTTCCTTTATCACATTCTATTCATCTCTCATCTCTTTATCCATCCCTCAACCTTCTTATTCTTCTTTATTTCAAGTAAGTTTAAGATATCAGTAGAGTTCACCTATAAACACTTCAGTGTGCATATCATTAATTAGAGTTCACATTTATTTATGGTTTTTGTTTTTTAGGTAAAATATACAGAGAGTGAAATGCACAAATATTAAGTGTACATTTAACATGTATTGACCTTTGTAACCAACACCTGTCAAGATACAGAAATTGTCATTACCCTAGAAAGATTCCTCATCCTCCTACTGAGTCCCTACCTGCAACACTCGGAGGCAACCACTATTCTGATATTTTTGCCACAGATTAATTTTGCTTCTTATGAAACTTCATATACTGGAAAACAAGTAGCATGATAAGAGATTTAAAACCAACCATTTTACTAACTACACTAAATGTAACTGAAATTAAAACTCCATTTAAAAGGTAGAGACTATCAGACTAGATAGAAGAGCAAGATTAAATGTATGCTGTTTACAAGAGACATGCTTTTGGTATAAAGACAGAATAATGAATTAAATGAAGGAAAAAGATATAATATCATGCAAATACTAACTATAGGAAAGCCAGATTAGCTTTCCTATAGTTATATCAGATTACCAGATATAAAGGAATATTAACAGAAACAATGAAGGAGCATTTTATAATGATAAAGAGCAATACGACAAGGAGATATAACAATCTTAAATGTATATGTACCTAATAATAGCTTCAGAAAACATGAAGCAAAACCCAACAGAACTACAGGGAGAAATTTCCACATCCACAGTTATAGTTGGAGATTTTAGAAATCCTCTTTCCATAATTGATACAGTTAGTACTCAGAAAATTAGTAAAGACAACAAAGGTTTGAATAATCCTATGACCAGTTTAACCTGTTTATCATTTGCAAAACACTACACCTAAAGGATATCAAATGCTTTGAAAAGGATTTTAAAATTTGTGAAATACAGCTATAACAGTGCATAGAGGGAAACATAGCTTTAAATACATATGTGAAATAAGAAGAAAAGTTTAACATCAAAGGTCCATAAAGCTTAAAATGCAGAGCAAATTAAAGCCAAAATAAGTAGAAGGAAGATAATAATAATATGAGCAGAAATTAATAAAATAAAAAAACGGGCTCAAACTCTTGGCCTCAAGCCACCCTCCCACCTCAGTCTCCCAGAGTACTGGGATTACAGGTGTGAGCCACAGCATCCAGCCTATACAATGGCCACAGAAGGAATAGAAAATCTGAATTGCCTTGTATCTGTTGAGAAATTGAATTTATGATTAAAAACCTTCCCACAAGAAAACACAAGGCTCAGATTGCTCACTGGTCAATTCTATCAAATACTTAAGAAATAAATAGTAACCCTATTATGCAGATTTGTTTGGAAAATGAACAAGAAGGAAGTACTTCCCAATTAATTTTATGAGGCCAGCATATCCCTATTTTAGATGGTTTAATGCATTAAATTTCATAACATTTTGAAATACTTAAAAATTTAAGAAAATATGTGCAAAAATGTAAGACAATATCTACCTATACATTGAAAACTAAAACACTTTCATGAGAAAAATTATGGAAGACCTAAACTAATGGAAAGATATAGCATGTTTATGGGTTGAAAGATTTACAATTGTTAAGGTATCTTTTCTCCCCAAAGTGATCTATGGATTCAACACAATCCCAATCAAAATTCCAGGAGGCTTTTCTGTTGGATTTGACAAGGTGATTCTAAAATTTTTATAGAAATGCAAATTTTTATAGAAATGTTATGGAATATCCAAAACAATTTTGAAAAAGAACAAAGTTGTAGAAATTTTTCTACCTGATTTCAAGATTTACTACCAATATACAGCAATTGAGACTGTATGTAATGGTAGAGAGACAGACAACTAGGTCATTGGCATGGAAGAGTGACTCCAGAAATAAATCTGCTTTTAGATGGTCAATTGATTTTCAACAAAGGTACCAAGGTAATTCAATGGGGGAAAGGATATTCTTTTCAACAAATGGTGCTGAAACAACTGGAAATCCATAGGAAAAAATAAACTTCAACCATTATCTCATATCATGTACGAAAGCTAACTTGAAATGGATCCTTGGCCTAAATATAAGTGCTAAAACTATAAAATTTATAGAAAAGAACACAGAAGGCTGGGCACAGTGTTTACCCAAACAAAGTGAAAACAGGCATACAAAAAGATTTATCTTAGCCAGGTGTAGTGGCGCACACCTGGGCCTACAGTCCCAGCTACTTGGGAAGTTGAAGCAGGAGAATTGCTTGAGCCCAGGAGTTCGAGGCTGCAGTGAGCTATGATTGCACCACTGCACAGCCTCAGCAGCAGAGCAAGACCCTCTCTCTAAATAAAAGAAGAAAACACAGAAGAAATTACTTCTAGAAGAACCTTTACAACTTAGTAAGAAAAAGACAATCCAATTAAAAAGGAGGCAAGATACTCAAACATACATTTCACAGCAAAAGCAATATTAATGGGCCAGTAAATTCTTAAGAAAGTGTTCAATATTATTTTGCATCAGTGATACATACAATAAATTAAAACCGTAGTATTATACTTTTTATGGTTTTAATATGCATTTTAGTAGCATAGATCCTATTATACTCCAGGAGAACGGCTAAAATTAAACCCTGACAACAACAGGCGTTAAGGATGTAGAATCACACAATGCTCTTGCATCATCATGGGAAATATGAATTGCATATCAAGGTACAATTGCCATGGGAAAATGCTTGGCAGTTTCTTCCCAAGTTCAACATTCACCTACTCTACAACCATCAACTCTACTTCTAGATATTTATGCAAACATATAAAGTAATAAATATGGCTGGGTACGGTGGCTCACACCTGTAATCCCAGCACTTTGGGAGGCTGAGGCGGGCGGATCACCTGAGATCACGAGTTCAAGACCAGCCTGTCCAACATGGTGAAACCCCATCTCTACTAAAAATACAAAAAATTAGCTGGGCATTGTGGCACTTGCCTGTAATCTCAGCTACTCGGGATGCTGAGATGGGAGAACTGAACACGGGAGGCGGAGGTTGCAGTGAGCTGAGATTGCACCACTGTACTCCAGCCTGGTTGACAGAGTGAGATCGTGTCTCTAAATAAATAAATAAATAAATAAATATGTACTAAAGTAGTCTTTTCAAATTACTTATATTTATTATAGATTTAACACAACAAATGCAAAATTAGCTAAACTTGTTTTTACTATACATGTGATACACTGTGTGTGTGTGAATGTGGATGCCACACAGGGTTTTGCTCTGTCACTCAGGCTGAAGTGCAGTGGCTTGATCATGCATTCTTGACCTCCTGGGCACAAGTGATCCTCCCACCTCTGCCTCCCGAGTAACTGGGACTATAGGCGTGCACCACCACACCTGGCTAATTTTTGTAATTTTAGTAGAGATAGGGTCTCGTTGTGTTGCCCAGGCTGGTCTCGAACTCCTGGGCTCAAGTGATCCTCCTGCCTCGGCCTCCCAAAGTGGTGGGATTGCAGACATGAGCCACCGTGCCCAGCCCCCATCATACACTTTCCTTTGAGGTAGGGGAGGAGTACGGGGAACCTTAGTGGCCAGGTGGGTGCTACCTTTTTGTTGTGGATGCTCCTCCTCCAGGATGGTGATGTAGGTCCACAAGGTGGGTGGGGTCCTGAGTGAGGATCGCTTCAGAGAGACAGCCAGGGCTTGTGGTCAGTGACTAGACCGACCAGTGTTCAGAGAGTGAGACAGCAGCATTCCCGCATATGGCTGGGCTGGGAAAGCTGGGAGACTGTGTGCTCTGTCGTGGATATGATGAGCGGTTATGCGGGCTCTGCTTCTTGCCACCTACTTGCAGGTTGAAGGATGTGCCTATTCCACATCGCTGATGGGGCATCCGAGCTTTCCCTGGAGGTGGGCAGCTCTTTTGGGGTTGGTACCCATCAGGTGCTGTGGCCAGAACTCAGATTCGGAGTCTAAATTCATACTCACACTCTATACACCTGGATTGAGATCACAGTATTATTATTTCCACAATCGAACTGAGCAAAGATACGGCAGCCACTGAAGACTCACTGTGAGGTGCGTCTAAGGGAGAAACCATGGGCTGTTGCCAAAGATCTGGGAGAAAAAGTGTGGAAAAGGCAAAACCGCGCCTGGGAGCTCCTGCAGGAGGCGCCCCGGGACACTAGGACGCTGCCTCTCCAGCGGGGGTTTGCAGTTTTCATGGTCCTGTGTGGCGTGTCCTGCCTGGTTTGCATTTCAGAGAGAAAGGAGAATGAAATAGGTTTCGTTCACAGCCAATTTCCTGAGCTCACCATGTCTTCAGACATTATGAGGCTGAGGTTCCGGGGTCCAGCTGCACTTTGGATTACAAAGGAGGGGCGTTGTGGGAATGGACAGGAAGGGAGTGGGTCTCCTCCAGTGGAGTTACAGCAAAGAACGGGGGAC